>NC_092878.1:90415199-90727699 GCF_028372415.1 Notamacropus eugenii
AAAGTCAACTGAAAGTCATGTCATCATTTTCTTAATATCATGGTCTCCTTTGAAAATGAAGGACAAGCACAACAACAACAAAAGTAATAAAATGTGATTTGGGAGGTGGTAACCCCTTCAAATCCTCTCTAACAATAACCATGTGGGCTGGACTTTGGAAATAGAACCACATTTTTTTTTTTTGGTGTGTTAAGTTTTACTTTGTTCACAACAGTCTTATGACGTAGGTACTGTTACAGCTAGCACTTCTATTTAGTAGATGGGTGGGTAGAAAGAAATGAGGAAAAAGGGAAGAATAGATAAAGAGAAGGAGAAAAGAAAGGACAGTATCTGATTTGCCCATAATCACATAGATATTAATAATGATTTTTGTTCAGTTATTTTTCAGTTATGTCCCACATTTCAAGACTTCATACAGGGTTTTCTTGACAGAGGTACTGAGTAGTTTGCCATTTCTTTTTCCAGCTCATTTTACATATGAAAAAACTGAGGGAAATAAAGTTAAGTCATTTCCCCAGAGTTATGTAGTTAGTAACTGTCTGAGACCAGATTTGAACTCAGGGAGATGAGTCTTCTTGACTCCAGATCTGGCACTGTGCCACCTAGTTGCCCAATGAAAACGAAAATTAGCATTTAAATACTACTTTAAAGTCTCCAAAGTGCATTGATGCAACATTATTTAATTTGATCCTTAAAACAACCGTGTGAAGTAGGTGTCATTATTACTTTCTATATTTGTGTGTATTTACTGTTTGCTTCGCAGCTCTCAGGGGTAGGGAACCTGTGGCCTCAAGACCATATATGGCTGTCTAGGACCTACAATTAGAATCAAGATCAGTCTAAGAACTGTATGATAGAGTTTGAGAGTGGTTAAATGATATACCTAGCCTCACACAGCAAGTAGAAAATATTGATACTCAGATCTTTCTGACTCCAATTCTTTACATGCAATTTTAATTAAATTTTTTATTAATTTTTATTAATTTACATTTAATTTTTATTTTTAATTCCATGTGAACAAATTTTTTAACACTAATTACTTAGAATTTTGAATTCCAAATTGTCTCCCTCCCTGCCTTTCTTCAACCCTATTTGAGAAGGCATGCAATTTTATATAGAATATACATGTGCAGTTATGAAAAACATGTATTATTAAATTATAATTAATTATAATTAAAATATTAGCCACATTGCAAAAGAAAACACAGACCACAAAATAATAAAGGAAAATTTGAAAAGTTTTCTAAAGTCTTTATTCAGAGTCTATCACTTATTTTTCTGGCGATGGATAGCATTTTTCATCATAAATCCTTCAGAATTATTTTAGATCATTGTATTGCCCAGAATAGATGTCATTTACAATTTATCATCAAAGAATACTGTTGCTGCTACATACAATCATCTCCTGATTCTACTCACTTCACTTTTCATCAACTCATATAGATCTTTTCAGGAGTTTCTGAGAGCGCTCTGCTTGTTTTTTCTTATAACTCAATAATATTCCATCACAATCATATGCCATAACTTGTTCAGCCATTTTCCAGTTGATGGGGAGTTCCTCAATTTCCAATCCTTTGCCACCAGAAAAAGAACTCCTAAAGAACTGTACATAAAGATCCTTTTCCTTTTTCTTTGATCTCTTTGGGGCAAAAACATAAGACTGGTTATACTGAGGAAAAGGGTATGCAGTTTTATAGCTATTTGAACATAGTTCCAAATTGCTCTCCAGAAAAGCTAGATCAGTTCACAATTACATTCATACTGCGTGTGTTCCTATTTTTTTCACATCCTCTCCAACATTTGTCATTTTCCTTTTCTGTCATATTTGTCAATTTTTAGATATGAAGTGGTACACCTTGATTTCTTCTGAAAACTGCCTTTTCATATCCTTTAACATTTGTGAGTTAGGGAATGACTCTTATTCTTACAAGTTTTATTCATTTCTCTATATTGTTGATAAATAAGGTCTTTATCAGAACAACTTGCTGTGAATCCCCACACTCCCCCTCTCTCAGTTTCCTGCTTTCCTTCTAACCTTGGCTTCATTGGTTTTATTTGTGCATTTAAAATACTTAATCAACGTTACCCATTTTATATGCTTTAATGTTCTCCAAACCTCGCCTGTTCATAAATTAATTCTTTATCCATAAATCTGACAGATAAAGTATTCTTTACTTCCCTAATTTGCTTATAGTATTACCCTTTGTATCTAAATCTTACATCTATGTTAACATTATCTTGATATAAGGTATGAGATGTTGGTGTATACCTACGTTTTGCCACGTGGTTTTCCAATTTTCCCAGAAATTTTTGTCAGATGCTCATTTCTTGTCCCCAAATCTTGAATTTTGGGGTTTATCAAACTCTAGATTACTTTGGTAATTTACTGTTGTATATTGTGTACCTAATCTATTCCACTTATTCATCAAGTCATTTCTTAGCCAGTTACAGATTTTTTTTATTATTACTGATTTGTCATACAATTTGAAATCTGGTGCAGTTAATCCACGTACCTTCACATTTTTTTTAAATTTATTCCCTTGATGTTCTAGATGTTTTGTTCTTCCAGATGAATTTTGACATTTTTCCACCCGATCTTTTGTTGATTCTACCACTTTAGAATTTTACTTGAGGGGGGACAGAGGCAAGATGGAAGAGTGAGAGCAAGTACTCACCTTATCTCTTAGACAAATTCCTTCAGATACCTCTAAAAAGAGAATCTGACCAAATTTTGGAGGTTCAGAATCCAATAGGAGACAGATTGTGGTAGATTCACAGACCAGGACTGACTTGAAGATTGTGGGAAGGATGTGTTCCACAGAGGTGGAGGAGCATATGGCACAGAGCAAAGTGCTTCCCTACCACAGCAAGGCCAAGCAGGAAAGACCTGGGGCAGTGTGAGGCAGCTGTAGCACAGCAGAATAGTGGTTGTGGGTGTAAGTCCAGCAGAACCGAGGGAGTTAGAATTGTGGTGCCCCAGGTATCAACAGCAGCTGCTCCTGAAACTATCCGCCTATAGATTAAATGTCTCTAAGACACCTACTTGAACTTTCGGGAGCCAAAATGGAGTGGTCAGTAAATGCTCTGTAGAGCATCTCCTCCTTGTTGAAAGGGGAGAACTAAAAGCATAAACAAGGGAAAAGAGGATGGAGGGAAAGAGACAGATAGTAATCATAACTGTGAACGGGAATGGGATGAACTCTCCCATAAAATGGAGAAGGATACCAGAATGAATCAAAAACTATAATCCAACAATATGTTGTTTACAAGAAACACATTTGAAATAGGGGGATACACACAGGGTAAAGGTAAAAGGTTAGAGCAAAATACATTGTGCTTCAGCTGATGTAAGAGAAGTAGTGGTAGCAATCCTAATCTCAGACAAAGCAAAAGTAAAAATAGATCTAATCAAAAGAGATAAGGAAGGAGGCTATATCCTGCTAAAAAGCACCATAGACAATGAAGCAATACCATTACTAAACATACATGCTCCAAGTGGTATAGCACACAAATTCTTAGAGGAGAAGTTAAAGGAGTTATAGGAAGAAATAGACAGCAAAACTATACTAATGGGGGACCTCAATCTCCTCCTCTCTGAACTTGATGAATATAACCTTAAAATAAACAACAAAGAAGTTAGGGAGATGAATAAAACTCTGGATAAGGCAGATAAAATAGATCTCTGGAGAAAACTGAATGGGAGTAGAAAGGAATATTCCTTTTTCCTCAGAGGTACATGGCACATATACAAAAATTGATCAAGTACTAGGGCATAAAAACCTCACAATTCAGTGCATAAAGGCAGAGATTGTCAATGTATCCATCTCATATCACAATGTGATGAAAGTTATACATAATAAAAGGCCATGGAAAGATAGACCAAAAATTAATTGGAAACTAAATAATGTAATCCTAAAGAAGGAGTGGGTTAAACAACAAGTCATAGAAACACTCACCAACTTCATTCAGGAGAATGATAATAATGAAACAACCTATCAAATCTTATGGGAAACTGCAAAAACAGTTCTTAGAGGAAGCTTTATATATTTGAATGCCTACAAGAATTAAACAGAGGAAGGGGAGATAAATAAATTGAGCATGCAACTGAAAAAGTTCGAAAAAGAACAAATTGAAAATCCCCAAATAAATACCATATTAGCAATATTGAAAACCAAAGGAGAGATTAACATAATTGAAATTAAGAAAAGTATTAAACTAATAAATAAAGCTAAGAGTTGGTTTTGTGAAAAAAAACAATAAAATTAATTTGCTCAATTTGATTAAGAGAAGAAAACCAAATTACCAATATCAAAAATGAAAGGGGTGAACTCACCTCCAATGAGGAGGAAATTAAATCAATAATTAGAAATTACTTTGCCCAACTTTATGCCCATAAATTCGACAATCTAAATGAGAATGACGATCATTTTTTAAAAATATAAATTGTCCAAATTAGTCGAAGTGGAAGTCCAATACTTACATAACCCCATCTCAGAAAAAGAAATTGAACAAGCCATCAATGAACACTCTGGGAAAAAATGTCCAGGTAGGATGGATTTACAAGTGAATTCTATCAAACATTTAAGGAATTATTAATTCCAGTACTATATAGACTATTTGGGAAAATTGGGGAAGAAGGCATCCTCCCAAATTCTTTCTATGTTACAATTACTGTTCTGATACCTAAACCAGGAAGAGCCAAAGCAGAGAAAGAAAATTATAGACCAATTTATCTAATGAATGCAGTTGCAAAAATTTTAAATAAGAGTTTAGCAAAAAGAATACAGTAACTTATCAAGAGAATAGCACATTATGATCAGGTGAGGTTCATACCAACAATGCAGGACTGGTCCAATAGTAGGAAGACTATTAGCATTATTGATCATATCAACAACACATCTAACAGAAACCACATAATTATCTCAACTGCTGCAGAAAAAGCTTTTGACAAAATACAACACCCATTCTTATTCAAAAAAGAAAACCACTGGACAGCATAAGAATAAGTGAAACTTTCCATAAAATAACAAGCAGTATCTACCTAAACCTTCAGCAAGCATTATATGCACGAGAGATAAACTAGATACACTTCCAGTAAGATAAGGGGTGAAACAAGGATGTTCATTATCACCACTATTATTCAGTATGGTACTAGAAATGTTAGCTGTAGCATTAAGAGAAGAAAAAGAAATTGAAGGAATTAGAATAGGCCAAGAAGAAATTAAGTTATCACTCTGTATAGATGATATGATGATATAATTAGAGAATCCCAGAGATTCAAGTAAAAAGCCATTTGAAGTAATAAACAATTTTGGCAAAGTTGCAGGTTACAAAGCAAACCCACACAAAGCTTCTGTATATACACACACACACACACACACACACACACACACACACACACACATATACATATATACACATATATTACTGTATATGTATTACTGCACATATATTACTCTCTCTCTCTCTCTCTCTCTCTCTCTCTCTATATATATATATATATATATATATATATATATATATATATATATATATACACACACATATATTACTAACAAAGCCCAACATCAAGAGATAGAAAGAGAAATCCCATTTAAAGCTATGGTAGACTATAAAATATTTGGGAATCTACCTGCCAAAACATGGACATTATGAACACAGATACAAGATACTTTTCGCACAAATAAAGTCAGATCTAAGTAAGTGGAAAATATCAGTTACTCATGGTAGTCTGAGCTAATATTTTTAAAAAGTGACAATTCTACCTAAAATTAACTGATTTATTTAATGTTATACCAATCAAACTATCAGATAATTATTTTCTAGAGCTTGAAAAAATGATATCCAAATTCATTTGGAAGAACAAATCTTCCAGAATATCAAGGGAATGAATGAAAAAAAATGCTAGGGAAAGTGGCCTAACTCTAACAGATCTCAATTTTTATTATAAAGCAGCGATTATCAAAAGGACGTGGTACTGGCTTAGAAAAGGAAGGGCAAACCAGTGGAATAAACTAGGTACTCAGGACATAGTCGTCAATAAATATACCAGTCCTCTGTCTCATAAACCCGAGGACCCCAGCTTCTGGAACAAGAAGCCACTGCTCGACAAAAATTGCTGGGGAAACTGGATAACAATGTGGCGGGAACAAGGCATAGACCAATGACTGACACAATATACAAGAATAAAGTCCAAAGAGGTACATGATCTAGGTATGAAGATTGATACTATAAACAAGTTAGTGGAGCAAGGAATAGTGTATTTATCAGATTTATAGAGAAGGGAAGAAGTTTTCATTAAACAAGACATATAAAGCATTATTAACTGAAAAATGGACAAAGGTTTTGCACAAACAAACCTAATACAAGCAAAATTAGGAGGGTAGCAGAAAACTGGGGAAGAATTTTTCAACTAGTGTCTGTGATAAAGGCCTCATTTCTAAAAAATACAGAGAACTGAGTCCAACGTACAAGAATACAAGTCATTCTCCAATTGACAAATGGTCAAAGGATATGAACAGGTGGTTTTCAGAGGAAGAAATTAGTGCTGCCTATAGTCATATGAAAAATGCTCTAAATTACTATTAATTAAATAGATTCAAATCAAAACAACTCTAAGATACCACATCATACCTATCAGATTGGCTAACATGACAAAATAGGAAGATGATATATGTTGGAAAAGTTTTGGGAGAGTTGGAACACTAATTCGTTGTTGATGGAGTTGTCATCTGATCCAACCATTCTAGAGAACCATTTGGAACTATCCCCAAAGAGCTACAAAAAATGTGCATACCCTTTAAGCCAGCAATATCTCTTCCAGGACTGTATCCCCAAGAGATCATAAAAATGGGACAGGGTTCTACATGTACAAAAATATTTATAGCAGCATTCTTTGTGGTGGCCAAAAACTGGAAATCAAGGGGATGCCCATCAACTGGGGAATGGCTGAATAAATTACGGTATGTGAATGCAATGGAATAATATTGTGCTATAAAAAATGATGAATAGAAAGACTTCAGAGAGGCCTGGAAAGATTTATATGAATTAATGCTGAGTGAAAGGAGCAGAACCAGTAGAACTTTGTACACAGCAACAACCGCAGTGTGAGAGGATTTTTTTTCTGGTAGACTTAGAGCTTCATTACTATGCAAGTATTTAAAAAAAATTTCCAATGGTCTTTTAAGGCAAAATGCCTTCCACATCCAAAGACAGAAGTATGGAATTCAGTTACAGAATGTAGCAGATCAGTTTCTTTGTATTACGTTTTGGTTTGCTGTATGACTTCTCCCATTCATTTTAATTCTTCTGTGCAACATGAGTATGATGAAAATGTATTTAATAGGAATGTATGTGTAGAACCTATATAAAATACATGCTGTCTTGAGAAGGGAGGTAAGGTGAAAGTAAAGGGAGGGAGGGAAAAAAATCTAAGCTATATGGTAGTGATTGTAGAACTCTGAAAATAAATAAGATTAAAAAAATAAAAGAGAATATGAAGCATTTGGAGAGGGAGAATTCAATAGGAGACAGACTTTGGCAGATTCACAGCTCAGGACAGATTGGGTTGTCTGAGGCAGTGCCCATACTGTGGAATCTTGGGCATATCAACCCAGGACCAAAGTCTAGTGAAATCGATAAAGTGAGAGCCAACGAACACCAGCTATCATCAGCAGCTGCTCCTGACACTACCAGTCCATTGATTAAATGCCTGTAAGTCACTTACCTGAACTTCTGGGAGCCAGGATGGTGGAGTGATTGGTAAATGTTCTCCTCCTCCCCTTGTTGACCTTGAAAGACCCATAAAATATTTCCACAGAAAAAAATCCTGGAGCAGTGAAATCAGCAGAAGGAGCAAACAATCTTTTAGCACGTGAGGGTAGGAAAATCTCTAAGGAGGCTTCCTCTGGCTGTGACTGAAGAGGGCAAATGCAAGACGAGATCTGTGCCAGACAGCCCTACCTCAGCAAACCAGGAGGAGATCCTGAGTTCCAGGGAGTGGAGCCTGCAACCACCAACACCAGCATCCCAGTCATGCCTCATCACCCCAGGGGAATTAGAAAAACACTAGTGCAGACAGGATCACTAACCACTGAGCTTGCCTATGCTGCAGTTCAGCAGAGGAGACCTCCTGTGGCCAGACCTCCCTTCCATACAACTTAACGCAGCTAGCTCCAGGGTAACTCTAGGGAAACCCAGAAAGACTTCACCTGGCCTCTGCTTTCTCACAACAGCCAGCTCAGGTGCAGTACTTTAGCTTTTAATTGAAAGAACCAGAGGACACAACAAAAAAAGCCTCAAGTTTAAGGCACAAGAATTGTGGGACAGAGCCCTTGTGCCTCAAAAACAGATATCTACTTTAAAAGAGAGGAAAAGTGTGATCATCATGAGTAAGAACAAAGCAGAAAATACCATAGAATTTTTCTATGGGGACAAGAATCAAAACAAGAAAGCCAAAGAGCTCAGCACTGAGACTGTACTCCCATCTGAAACTTCAGAAGGGGCTATGAACTGGTCTGAAGGACAAAGAGCATTCTTGGAAGAGCTAAAGAAGAACTTTAAAAGAGAGATTAGAAGAATAGAAGAAAAGCTGACCAATGATTTTAAAAATAAGAAAAAAGAAATTGCATAAGAATATAAAATGGAAAAGGAAGCACATAACCTAGCTTAAAAAATTGGACAAATGGAAAAGGAAGTACAAAATCTAACTGGAGAAAATAACTCCTTAAAAGGAAAAATTGGACAGATGGAAAAGGAGATGCAAAAGTTAAGTGAAGAAAACAATTTGATAAAAATTGGAATCTGGCAAGTAGAACCTAATGACTCTATGAGACATCAAGAATCAGCCAAACAGAATGTAAAGAATGAAAAGATAGAAGAAAATGTAAACTATCTAATGCGAGGAACTTTATTTGAAGCAATACTTTAGAATTGTTTCAAAAGAATTTGGGAGAGATTGTTTGAGTACTTTTCTACTCTTGGCTTTCTCTCTTCTGGCTCCAGTCCGAATACCTAATCTACTGTGTGGCTTGTCAGTAAGTCAGGGAGTACAGATCAGATATGCTCTCCTTGGCAAATGATGTTCTACATCAGAACCTCAGCATTTTACCTATTTTTGTAATGGGAACCCTAATAGTCATATTACCAAACACATTGGGTTGTTTTGAGGCAAAAGTTTTCTAAACATTAGAGCACTGAAGAAAGCAGAATGGTTCTTATCAAGGCCTCATTTAATACTCCTGGAACATATCTACAGGATATTTCATGAGAGATGGTCAAACATATATGCATTCATATTAAAAAAGGAAGATTGGGCAGACAAAATCAGAGAGTGATGGCCAAGTAAAAGCATTTCAGAAAACTGATGATTAAAGAGGAAATGTAGGGGAAGGCAATAATCATTTATATCTTACCTACTGTATAGCAGGCAGTGTGCTAAGGACTTTGTGAATATTATCTCATTTGATTCTCACAACTAACCTGTAAGGTAACTGGTAATATTATTACCATTTTATAGTTGAGGAAACGGAGGCAGACAGAAATTAAGTGCCTTACCAGTTTCACATCATTAGGAAGTGCCTAAATGTCTAAAGCTAGATTTAACCACCTGACTCCAGGTCCAATCTTCTCCTTCCTAGACATCATCTTTCAAGAAATTGTCAAGGAATACTACCCTCTTATTCTAGAACCAGATGGTAAAATAAATATTGATAGAATCCACCAATTGCCTCCTGAAAGAGATACGAAAAGACAAACTCCTAGAAATATTTTAGAAAAATTCCAGAGTTCTCAGGTCGAGGAGAAAATATTGCAAGCAGCCCAAAAGAAACAATTTGAGTATTGTGGAAATACAATCAGAATAACACAAGATCTAGCAGCTTCTATATTAAGGGATCAGAATTACATTAGGGCTTGGAATATGATATTCCAGAAACCAAAGGAGCTGGGATTAAAACTAAGTATCATGTACCCAACAAAACTGACCATAATATTTCAGTTGGAAAAAAAAAGTAGTAATTCAATGAAATAGAAGGTTTTCAAGCATTCTTGATGAAAAAAATCAGAGCTGAATAGAAAAATTGACTTTCAAACAGAAGAATCAATAGAAGCATGAAAAGTTAAACAGGAGAGAACTCATTAGGAACTTACTAAAGTTGAACTGTTTACATTCCTACATGGAAAGATAATATTTGTAACTCTTGAGACTTTTCTCTGTATTAGGGTAGTGGGGGGAATTATATACATATAGACAGAGGGCACAGAGTGAGTTGAATAGGAGAGGATGATATCTAAAAAAAGAAAATTAAGACATGAAAGAGGAATATGTTGGGAGAGGAAAGGCAGAAATAGATTGGTCCAAATTATCTCTCACATAAAAGAGGCAAGAAAAAGCTTTTTTCAATGGAGTGGGAAAATGAGAAAGTGAGAGGGAATAAGTGAAGCTTACTCTCATCAGATTTGGCTTAAGTAGGGAAAATATGCTTACTTAATTTGCTATGAAAATCTATCTTACACTACAGGAAAGTAGAGGAGAAGAGAATAAGTTGGGTGTGGGGTGGATGATAGAAGGGAAGGCAAATGGAAGGAGGGGATAGTTACAAGGAAACAGTCTTGAGGAGGGATAGGGTTAAAAGAGAAAATGGAATGAATGATAGGATGGAGGGAAATATAGTTAGTCTTTCACAACATCACTTGTATGGAAGCCTTTGCATAACTACACATGTATAATATATATTGAATTGCTTGCCTTCTCAGTGTGGATGGGTGAGGAAGAAGGAAGAGAGGAGTTGGAACTCAAAGTTTTAAAAACAAATGTTAACATTTTTTATATGAAACGGAAATGAGATCTACAGGTAATGAGGTATAAAAATCTATCTTGTCCTAGAAGACAGGAGATGAGATGGAGATAAGGGTAGGGAGGGATGTGACAAAAGGAAGGGCATAATGGGGGAAGGGGAAATTAGAATGGATGCTGCCCTAGTGTGGGAGGAGAGAAGAGATAGGGAGAAAATATGGAACTCAAAATCTTGTGGAAATGAATGTTGAAAATTAAATATATATATATATATGTGTGTGTGTGTGTGTGTGTGTGTGTGTGTGTGTGTGTGTGTATACATATATATATATATATATATACATATATATATATATTAAAAACATGATGCTTAGTCTCTTTGATCATGGCTTTCAGGTGGCACAATGACTTTTAAATTATCTTTTTTCAATGAGATATTTCAAATTGTCTTCTATTTTGTTTTCATTCTTCTGGTTTTGTTCACTTCTTGACTTCTCATAAAATCATTAGCTTCCATTTGCTTCATTCTAATTTTTAGGGAATTATTTTCTTCAGTGAGTTTTTGGACTTCCTTTTCCATTTGGCTGATTCTTCTTTGAAAAGAACCACTTTGGACCTCTTTGGCTATTTGTGTCAGTCTAAATTTAAAGCTGTTGTTTTCTTCAGGATTTTTGGAGGGGGGCTTTAGCAAATTGTTGACTTAATTTTCATGATTTTCTTGCATCACTCTCATTTCTCTTCAAAAATTTTCCTCTACTTCTATTAGTTGTTTTTCAAAATCCTTCTTAAGGTCTTCCATGGCCTGATACAAATTCACATTTTTCTTGGAAACTTTGGATTCTTGTGCTCTGATTTGTTGTCTTCTTCAGCTTTTATGCTTTAATCTTCCTTCTCTCCAAGGAAGTAAGAAAATAACTTTTTTCCCAAGAAAGTAAGATTCTACAGTCTGATTCCCACCCCATTGTTCATTTTCCTAGTCAATTACTTTGAGCTTTTTGTTAAGTAAAAATCTTCAGAAGCAGCTATTGCTGTGGCAGTGGCTGCTGCGGCTCTGGGACTGGGACTGTGGTAGGACCATGCTCCCCTCTCACCCAAGTGAGAGACCTTTCCTACTCACCTTTGAAGCTGGTTTTGGCATTCATGGGTTGAGAATTTTGGAAACCACTACAGCTGCCAGTGATTAAGTCCCCTGGGACAAGCACTCCAGGCCCATCTGTGCTGGAATATTCCATGTTGGACTGTCCTCTGCTCCTAGTCTTGTGCTATAGACTCTTCCTATTGATCTTCCAAATTACCTTAGACTGGAAAATTTGCTTCTTTCTGTCATTTTTCTTCTGCTATTCTAGAATTTGTTTAGAGTCATTTTCACAAGTTTTTTATGGTTTGGGGGGGGGCAGCTTAAGTAGGTCCTTACTTCTGTTCTGTCGCATTGGCTTCATCCCCACATTCATATATTTTACATGCATCTTCTTCAACTGGGTAGTGAATTTGCTTCTGGAAAATCACCCAAGACAGATGAAATAAGTTAAGAGGAAGAATGATTATTTTGGGGTAAGACTAATTGATTCCTCCAGGAAACTGAAGAAGATAAGTATTTGTCCAAGACAAAAAAAAAAAAACCTGAACTGCACAAGACAAATCTTTGGATTCTATTTAAGAGCAGGTCTTGTTCATCTTACCATTCACAAATAAGAAAGTCATTTGCAATGTACGTAAAGAAATTTTACATGCAAAAATTTTGAGTCAGAACCTAGTTTCCATTGTGTTGTGTCAATTCTGGTTTGTTCGTAGAGCACACCACCCTTTCTGACGTAGGCACGACATGCTGAGTGGTCTTCTGCTAGTGTCTCCCATATTGGACAGTCAAATCTAACTTTCTTGAGAGAGACCTTGAATGTATCCTTGTGCCACTTCTTCAGACCACCATGTGATCACCTGTTCCATACAAGTTCTCCATAAAATAGTCTTTTTGGCAAGCACACATTTTTCAATCAAACAACGTGGCCAGCCCATCAGAGTTGCACTCTCTGAAGTATAGTTTGATTACTTGGCAGTTTAGTTCAAGCAAGAGAGATCTGAGAGGCGCGGAGCCAAGATGGCAGAGTGAAAGCAACTACTCACCTAAGCTCCTGGACAAATTCCTCTGGATATCTCTGAAAGGAGAATCTGACCAAACTTTGGAGGTGTGGAATCCAGTGGGTGACGGACTTTGACAGATTCGGAGCCCAGGTTAGACTGGAAGGTCCGCGGGAAGGATCTGTTCTGCAGGGGTGAGCCACAGCGCACAGCACAACGCGGTCAGTGTAGCAGGGCGGAAGGGACCTGAGAAGCCCGAGAGTGGCAGGCAAAACCAGCGGAGCAGGAGACCAGCCAAACTGAGCCGGTGAGAGCCGCTGAGCGCCAGATATCAGCGCAGCAGCCCTTGAAACCTTCAGCCTGAAGACTAAACTTCGGTAAGTCAACTACTTGAACTTCCGGGAGCCAGGATGGCGGAGTGATCAGTAAATGCTCTCTCCTCCCCGCTGATGACCATGAAAGAACCATAAAATATTTCCCCAGAAAAATCCTGGATCAGCGGGAACAGCAGAAGGGGGCAAATAGTCTCATAACACCAGAGGTTAGGAAAATGGCAAAGGGGGATTCTTCCTACTGTGGCAGAGGCAATCCGGAAGGACAGACGACCCAGGGCAGAGAAAATTCGCACTGAGACCCAGGCAAGCCTCAGCACCGGGAGACAAGCCCCAGGAGGGGTAGGAATACGCATTTGCCTCTAGGCATGCCTCAGCCCTCCAAGGGAAAAGGGAAGACAATAGGGCAGCTGGGATCACCATCCCTTGACCTTGCCTTTGCCTCAGGTCAGCTGAGGAGATCTCCTGTGACCAGACCACCCCTCCCACACACTTAACAAGCTAACGCCAGGGTTGATCTGGGGAACAAAAAACAAAAACCTGCTTTTATCTTCTTCACACATCAGCTCAACACAAAGTTCTGTACCTTCTGACTGAAAGAACCAGAAGCTACAACACTCAGCCATTATGAATAGGAAAAAGCAGATGAAAAGTGAAAAAACCATAGAATCTTTCTATGGGGATAAGGACCAAAACACAAACACCAAAGAGGTCAGAGCTGAGACTGTACTTCCATCTGAAACTTCAGAAGGGACTATGAATTTCTCGCAAGTTTAGTTCAAGCAAGGACCTCAGTTTCTGGTACCTTATCCTGCCAGGTGATCTTCAGAATCTTCCTAAGACAGTTCAGTTGCAAGCTAATCAGTTTCCTCTCATGGTGCTGGTAGACTTTCCATGTTTCACAGGCATGAAACAATCAGGTCAGCACAATGGCTCAATAGACCTTCAGTTTGGTAATCAATCTAATATCTCTTCTCTCTCATACTTTTCTTCAGAGCCTCTCAAACACTGAGCTAGCTCTGGCAATATATCTGTCAACCTCATTGTCAATGTATACAGCCCTGGAAAGTACACTATCAAGGTAAATAAACTTATCGACAGCTTTCAAAACTTCTCCATTTGTTGTAACTGAGGGTTCAATGTATGGATAGTGTGGCGGTGGCTGATGCGGCACTTGTCTTTTCTTGGTGCAAATTATCAGACCAAAATTAGCACAGGCAAAAGAGAATTAACCCATACTTTGTAGCATCTCAGCTTCAGAGGCTGCATTGAGTGCACAATCATCCACAAACAGAAAATCATGCACCAACACTCCCTTCACTTTGATTTTGGCTTGTAGACTTTTCAAACTGAAGAATTTACCATCAGTATGGTAGCTGACTTTGATACTGTGTTCATCTTCATTGAAAGCATTTGACAACATATTTGGAAGTATCATACTAAAAAGCATGGGAGTAAGTATGCAACCCTGTTTCATTCCATTGGTGACAGGGAAGACAGGAGAACATTGTCCACTATCCAGAACCTGGGCAAACATGCCATCCTGAAACCAATGTACAATATTGATGAACTCCTCTGAGCAACTAAATTTTGGCCTAATTTTCCAGAAGTCCTCACTACTAAGTATCAAAGGCCTTGTTCAGTTCTCCAAACGTTGTGTACACACCTCTGTTCTGTTCCTGGCATTTCTCCTGGAGTTGTCAAGCAACAAACATCATATCAACTATTCCTTGACCTTTTCTTAAGTGACACTGGCTGTCAGGTAGATGACCATCTTCCAGCTGAAGGATCAGCTTGTTGAGGACTCTAGCAAGAATCTTGCCAGCAATGACTAAGACGGAAACCCTTCTGTTATTGTCACAGAACGGTCTATTTCTTTTACCTTTATAGAGGCCATCATTGAATTCCTGAGGGATAAACTCATGCCATAAAACATGGAATATATTGGTCAGCTTTTTTATGAGCAATGATTCCCCTACCTTGTAAATCTCAGCTTGAATACAATCAGCACCAGGATTTTGCTACATGAAAGAAGCCTAATGGCACTCAAAACCTCTTTTTCACTTGGAAGTTCAGCTAGGGAAGGATTGACATCAACCTGAGGTAAATAGTCAATGGCCTCAGCATTGATTGATGATCTGTTGAGAAAACTATGGAAGTATTCAGCCTATCTCTCTAGGATCATGTCCTTACCACTAATCAATGTGGCTCCATCTGCACTGAGTAGTTGCAATGCACTATAGGGTTTTGTTCCATAGAAACCTTTCACAGAATCATAAAAGTGCTTTGGATTGTTACTATCAGCATAAAGCTAAATTTCTTCTGCCTTCTTACAGAGCCAGGAATCCTGTATCTCTCTAAACTTTGTCTGTTCTTTGCTTTTGATGGAATTAAATGCTGCCTTCTTAGAGATGGATGAACTATCCTGCTAGTAAATCCTGCGGAGTTCTCATTTTTCATTTAGCAGCTTCTGAATTTCCCCATCATTTTCATCAAAACAGTGTTGGTGTTTGCGAGTGTTCTGACTCAGAAGAGCAAATGCAGTGATGGACATCAAATCTCTGAAAGCTGCTCATTCCTTTTCTGCTCCCCTGTTGTCAGTTGTGGGTTGGCTCAACATTCCCTCCAATTTAGCAACAAATTGTTCACAATCAGTGAAGAGGTCTAATTTATTGACATTAATTCTTCTGGTCATCATTTTGCTTTGGGAGTGGCACTTTTGATGAATGCAGATATGTTGCTTATAAAGTATAAGTCTATGATCAGTCCAGTATTCTGCACCACACAAAGCCTTTGTTATTCTCACATCTTGTCTGTCTCTTCTCCTTAGAACCATACAGTCTATTAGATGCCAATGTTTTCTGTGAGGATGCATCCATGAAGTTTTATTGCTTTTAGGTAAACGGAAAACAGTGTTGGTGACGACAAGATCCATAAGCCTGTTATTCACTCTTTTTGGCAGGGTTACCAGCTTTTTGGCTAGATTAGTTTTGCTTGTAAAACCTGTGCCAGCTTCACTCTGCTTCCTTTCACTGTGGCCACTCTAGAAAAATGTGTATTCAGCTCTGAATTCAGTAACTTGGCCTTCATTTGCTAGCCTTGTTTCACTCAGGTCTGCTATTTGGATATGATACCTGTTGAGTTCTCTTGAAACAAGAGAAGTTCATCTTTCAGACCTACTGGATTTTGTGTTGTCTAAAGTGTCCACACTTTATGTGCGGAATGTATGGAATGTATGGAATGGCATGTGCTGATAATGAGTGGATTCATCTTTGCAGATGTTTTTGTACATTTTGTACATTTTTTGTGCGTGTATTTTTCGACCACACAGTGAGATTCCCTACCAACCACAGTAATCAAGACAGGGTTGGGTAAGCAGACAATTTTTAGGGCACCTTTCCTAGCCATCTTTCTCACACCAGGAGGAGATCAGTATGATCCTTAAAAGGTTGTTCAGACTCCCAGGGGTTGCAGTATCCCACTGAAGCAGAACCTATAACCTGAAGAAAGACTTATTGGCTGGGGATAGGAGTGAAGGGAATAGAAAGCGAGGAATGAACTCCCCTGGTGATCTCATCCTCAGAGCTAAAGCTGAAAAACAGACTTTAGAAGAATTTAGCCTTTGTCAGCTGAATGTACTACATCTAAAGCTAAACATCACCCTGTGATGTCATTGTTTCATCATGATAGAAACTCAGCTGTCATCTCTTCATCATGTCTTCCCATAATACTTTCCTTGAAAAGAAACGGAAGCAAAAATCATTTTATTCCTTAATATATACAAATGAAACTTGGCAATTATATCACGTATAACTCAAGGAGGAAATGCTGGAAAAGGACAAACCTGGGTTTATAGATGCCTGCCAGTACAATTAAGTACATACTTATTCTACCATAATTCCATTTCCCTTATCATACCATTTATCACCCCTGATAAGAAGTAAATGCCACTTCCCTCACATTTTTGAAAGTCATATGCTAAGAAGCAGAGTTGTTTGTTTGTTTGTTTGTTTTTTAATAGTGTTTGCTTTGGGGGAGAAAGGTGGCACAGTGAGTAGAGCACTGTCCCTGGAATAAGGAGGACTTGAGTTGAAATCTGGCCTAAGACACTTTGACATGCACTTACTAGCTATGCGGCCTTAGGTAAGTTACTTAACCCCAATTGCCTTGCCTTCCTCTCCTCCAAAAAATAATACTGTTTGTTTGTCCTTTGGTTTACATAGGTAGAGTTGAAAGGAGCGATGTGTATATGTGTGTATACACACATCTATATATACACATGCGACACATACATACCATATACACACATATGTACACACATGTACATGTATGTGCACACATGTGCATATCATACACACATGTGTGTGCATATGTGTTTGTGTGTATATGTGTATGTGTGTGTATATCTGTGTGTGTACATATATATAAATATATACATACACATGCATGTTTCTTCTTGTTCTTCTTGTGTTTGTCCTTCATTCTGGAAGAGGATCATGACATCAAGATGATGACATGACTTGCACTTGACTTTGATTTGAATGAGGGAGGGCTGTGCAAAGTCACCAACCTCACTTTCTTCTCCTGAGCCATCTGGGTCTAGTGGCCTGATTTTCATCAAAATGACTGGAGATGGCCCAGGATGCAATGTGAGATCCTGGCCTTTTCAGGCTAAGGTCTTATCACATTCTCAATTTGAGTGAGATACACCGATTCAGTGAATAGGTTTTTTTTTTTTAAGTTATTCAAGGAATTTAATGAAAAAAAATCAAACTGGGAGGGAAAAACTTTCAGGATTCCTGCGTAAAAGAGAAAAAAATTACTATTTAGTTATTCCATTCACTCTCTGCTGTGAGGGTGGGGACTTGTTATCCAGTCTATGAGCTCCAGAGTGATTTTGGTTTAAGGCTTGATTTTTGAGCAAGGTATGTAGCCAGCAAACCAAAAGAAAAAAAGGCAGCTTTTAGCCATGTAGTGTACCTTCCCCTGACTTGAACACCAGAGGAGAAAAGAGGAAAGAATAGGAGAGGAGGGGAGAGTAGAGGAGAAGAGCTGCTTCTCATTCACAGGCTGTGTTTGTCCTTTGTTCTGGAACAGAACCATGACATCAAAATGATGACATAACTTCCAGTTCACTTTGATTTGAGTGAGGGAGCACTGTGCAAAGTCACCAATCTCACTTTTCTTCTCCTGAGTCATCTGGGTCCAGTGGCCTGATATTCATCAGGACAACTGGAGATGGCCTAGGATGCAATCATACGCATGAGTGTGTATGGATATACCCATACCATAAAGAACTGGACCAGTTGACTCCTAGGGACATGATTTGGAATAAGGTGTTTGGTCAGGTCAGTAGGCAGACAGCTAACAAAGGCACATACAAGTGAAAGACTAGGTAAAACTATATTACAGAAATATTGCTATTTTTTGCCAGCATCTTTCACTCCATGATATGTGTATTCTTTTTTGTAATGTCAGTTTATAGGCATTCCTCCTTCCTATTTTGACAAGTCTATATGCATTACAATTTTAATGGAAATTATTCTGAATGTTTAATCCACTGCCTCAAACATCTCTTACTTTACTGCTATAATAAAAATGTGTATTAGTATGTTCCAGATGCAAAGTTACAAAATAATTAGCAAATAAATGTTTTCTGTTAGCTTCTTAATTATTTAAACAACAGGGCTTTCTGTTATTAAACACATAAATGTTGATAGTCATTGTTGATGTCAAATGTTGATAGATTGTAATAAATAATTTAAACACTGGAGGCTGAGTGAACCCCATACTTTCAATACAAAACTAAAGAAAAAAAAACTCAGTTTCAGAATATTTTTTTTTTACTTTGAAAATGGTAATTTTTCAAATCAAGCAAGAACACAGAGCTTAGATTACACTGTAAATAAAAGTCAACATAAACTTCCTAAGTTCATTAAAACTAGGAATTAAATGTATACCTATAGCTTTCATTTAGCTGGAAAGATTTGAATTTAATTTTAGTCTAATTTATTAACCAAAAAGAACAGGACTAACATAACCTTTAGTGACTTGGATCTTGCTACCTGGCCCACACTCTTGAGTCTCTGTGAGTTCCTAATGGCATTTTTATGCTGATGTATCGAAGAGAGTGTGACCATATTCCCCAGCTGAAGGGAGATACAGAAAAGCCAGGGCAATCTGTGATGCCGCCACAGTGCAAACTTCAGTTGGATTGGTAAAATTGTGGGGCAAGCTCAACAGCATGCATAAACTCTGATTTGGAGTTTAAAAATGAAATACAGGGAAGATACCAGAGATAAAGAGAAATGACCCTGCTAATATATCTACTCTGGACCCTAGAATTCGGAAGAGTCAATAGGCAATGGAGATATTGGGGAAGTTATTTTGGTAGCCAGCTAAACTCAGACTCATTATTCCTTATAGTAATGGTACAGTGTCAGAAGCTTCACCAGCCAATATAAAATGCACTATAAACCATTTCACGAATAATAATTTTACTGCAGGCACAAGCAAAAACCAGATTTTATATAATGTATATTATAACAGAAAAGGAGTCCAATGAGCCATAGAGGAAAAGCAAGGGATAACAGAAAGTCTGAATTTTGCATAGATGCTCAGAAGGTGGGCAGCTAGATGGTGCAGTGGATACAGCACCACTGCAGGAGTCAGGAGGACCTGAGTTCAAATCTCACCTCAGGCACTTGACACTCACTAGCTGTGTGACCATGGGTAAGCCACTTAACCCCAACTTCCTTATCCTGGGTCATCTCCAGTCGTCTGGATGAATATCTGGTCACTGGATTCAGATGACTGTGGAGGAGAAGTGAGGCTGGTGACCTGCACAGCCCTCCCTCACTCAAAACAAAGTCAAGTTCAAGTCATGTCATTATTGCTCTGATGGCATGGTCTTCTTTGCAATGAAGGACAAACACACAAGTGCCTGCACACACACACATACACACACACATACACACACAGATGCTCAGAAGGTGTTAAAGGACCTAAAAGAAGGGCTATAGTATATTGAATATATCATTCACAGAAAACAAACAAACAAACAAAAAACATGGACAAGAATTAACATTAAATAAGATAATGTGGTTGTATTTTAAACCATTATGATTAAGGCAATGTTGATGATGATGATGATGATGATGATGATGATGATGATGATGATGATGATGATGATGACAGGCATTGATAAAGTGCTTTAAAGTTTTACATGCATAATGTGATTTAAGCTACATAACAATCTTGTAAGGAAGATACTGTGGTATTGTTACTCCCATCTTATAGATGTAGAAGCTGAGGCGCCTGTAAGTTGTCACTTGTTTAAAGATATTTTGCAGTCAGTTTCTAGGCCTTAGAAAAGGGACTTGAACCATAGTGTTCAATCATTCTGTGATACCATAGACGCTTTTAAGTCTTGAAGACTATAGTACCCCATCTCTGTTGGGAGTGCCATTACCCTTGAAAGTTTAAAATCTTTTCTGAGTGACAGTGCAGGGTGTCCCGAAGTCGCATTGCAAGCCGAAAGCCCCGGGGCAGCTGCAGACAGCAGCAGCACCACAGCAGAGTGAGAGGGTAAGGTGGGAGACCAACAGAGCCTAGCCATTGACAGCCGCTGAGCACTATATGTCAACCTCAGCAGCGCCTGAGACTTTCAACTCACAGACTAAAAGTCTATAAATCACCTACCTGAACTTCTGGGAGCCATAATGGTGGAGTGAATCGTAAATGCTCTCTCCTCCCCACCTTGTTGATCTCGAAAGAACCATAAAATATTTCCCCAGAAAAATCCTGGATCAGTGGGAACAGCCAAAGGGTCAAACAGTTTCATAACACCTGAGGCTAGGAAAATGACTTAACTCTGGCAGAGGCGAACAATAGACCAAAATTTAATTGGAAGCTAAATAATCTAATCCTAAAGAAGGAGTGGGTTAAACAACAAGTCATAGAAACAATCAACAGCTTCATTCAAGAGAATGACAATAATGAGACAACCTAACAAATCTTACCAGATACAGCAAAAGCAGTTCTAAAGGGAAGATTTATATCTTTCAATGCCTACATGAATAAAATAGAGAAAGAGGAGATCAATGACTTGGGCATGCAGTTGAAAAAGCTAGAAAAAGAACAAATTGAAAATCCCCAAGGAAATATCAACTTAGAAATACTGAAAAACAAAGGAGAGATTAATAAAACTGAAATTAATAAAATTATTGAACTAATAAATAAAACCAATAGTTGGTTTCATGAAAAAACTAATAAAATTTTTAAACCTTTGGTCAATTTGATTAAAAAAAGAAAAAAGAAAACCAAATTACTAATATCAAAAATGAAAGGGGTGAACTCAGTTCCAATGAGGAAGAAATTAAAACAATAATTAGAAATTACTTTGCCCAACTTTATACCTTTAATTTGACAATCTAAATGAGATTGATGAGTATTTTAAAAAAAATACAGATTGCCCAGATTAACAAAAGGGGAAGTTGAATACTTAAACAACCCCATCTCAGAAACAGAAATTGAAGAAGACATCAATGAACTCCTTAGCAAAAAATTTCCAAGGCTGGATGGATTAACAAGTGAGTTCTATCAAACATTTAAAGAACAGTTAATTCCAATACTATAAAGACTATTTTTGAAAATTGAGGAAGAAGGAGTCCTCCCAAATTCTTTTTATGATACAAATATGGTTTTGATACCTAAAGCAGGAAGAGACAAAACAGAGAAAGAAAATTATAGACCAATTTCTGTAATGAATATAGATGCAAAAATTTTAAATAACATTTTAGCCATGAGAATACAGCATCTTATCACAACAATGATACATTATGGTCAGGTAAGATTCATATGCAGGGTTGATTCAATATTAGGAAAATTGTTAGCATTATCCATCATATCAACAACAAAACTAACAGAAATCACATGATTATCTCAATAGAAGCAGAAAAAGCTTTTTACAAAATACAACACACATTCCTATTAAAAACTCTGGAGACCATAGGAATAAAGGGAATTTTCCATAAAATAATAAGCAGTATCTACCTAAAACCTACAGCAGGCATTATATTCAGTAGAGAGAAGCTAGATACACTTCCAATAAGAGAAGGGGTGAAGCTTGGATGTCCATTATCACCACTATTATTCAATATGGTACTAGGAATGTTAGCTATAGCAATTAGACAAGATAAGGAAATTCAAGGAATTAGAATAGACAAAGAAGAAACTAAGTTGTCACTCTTTGCAGGTGATATCATGATATACTTAGAGAATCCCAGAGATTCAAATGACTACTTGAAATAATAAACAACTTTGGCAAAGTTGCAGGTAGCAAAACAAACCCACACAAATCTGCATTCCTATATATTCATAACAAAGTCCAACAGCAAGAGATAGAAAGAGAAATCCCATTTAAAACTAGGGTAGACATTATTAAATATTTGGGAGTTTACCTGCTAAAACCAGGGACTATATGAACACAATTAAAAGACACTTTTCCCATAAAAAAAAGTCAGACCTAAGTAAGTGGAAAAACATCAGTTGCTCATGGGTTGGCTGAGCCAATATAATAAAAATAACAATTTTACCTAAATTAATTTACTTATTTACTGCTGTACCAATTAAACTATCAGTTTATTATTTTCCAGAGTTGGATAAAATAATATCAAAATTCATCTGGAAGAACAAAAGGTCCAGAATATCCAAGGGTCTAATGAAGAGAAATGCTAGGAAAGGTGACCTAGTGCTACCAGATCTCAAATTATATTATAAACCAGCAATTATCAAAGCCACTTGGTACTGGCTTAGAAACCAAAGGGTAGACAAGTGGAATAAGCTAGGTACTCAAGACACAGTAGACAATGAATATAGCCATCTAGTCTTTGATAAACCCAAGGACTTCAGCTTCTGGGATACAACTCATTCTTCGACAAAAATTGCTGGGAAAACTGAATAAAAGTGTGGCGGAAACTAGGCATAGATCAATTCCTGACACCATACACAAGAATAAAGTTCAAATGGGTACACGATCTAAGTATAAATATTGATACTATGGACAAATTAGAGAAGCAAGGAATAATGTATTTATCAGATTTATGGAGAAGGGAAGACTTTTTCACTAAAGAAGAGATAGAAAGCAGTATGAAGTGCAAGATGAATAATTTCAATTACATTAAACTGAAATTTTTTTGCACAACCAAACCCAATGCAACCAAAATTCCGAGTAATGTAGTATATTGGGAAAAAATTTTTACAGCTAATTTCGGGGATAAAGGCCTCATTTCTAGAATATATAGAAAACTGAGTCAAATGTACAACAATACAAGCCATTCCCCAATTGATAAATGGTCAAAGGATACGAACAGGCAATTTTCAGAGGAAGAAAAAAAGATATCTATAATCATGTGAAAAAAATGCTGTAAATCACTTTTGATTACAGAGATGCAAATCAAAACAACTCTGAGGTACCACATCACACCTATCAGATTGGCAAACATGATAGAACAGGAATATAATAAATGTTGGAGAGGATGTGGGAGAGTTTGAACACTAAATCATTTTAGTGGAGCTGTGAGCTCATCCAACCATTCTGGAGAGCAGTTTGGAACTATGCCCAAAGAGCTACAAAAATGTGCATACCCTTTGACCCAGCAATAGTGCTTCTAGCACTGTATCCCCAAGAGATTCTAAAAATGGGAAAGCATTCCACATGTACAAAAATATTTATAGTAGCACTCTTTTTCGTGGCCAAAAACTGGAAATCAAGGGGATGCCCACTAACTGCGGAATGACTGAATAAAATATGGTATATGAATGCAATGGAATACTATTGCTCTGTAAGAACTGATGAACGAGAAGACTTCAAAGAGGCCTGGAAAGACTTTTATGATCTGAGGATGAGCGAAAGGAGCAGAACCAGGAGAACTTTCTGCACAGTAACGACCACAGTGTGAGAGAGTTTTTTCTGGTATACTTGGAATTTCATAGAAATATAAGAACTTAAAAAAAAAATTTCCTAATGGTCTTCTAAGGCAAAATGCTCTCCACATCCAGAGAAAGAACTGTCAATTGCAGAATGCCGCAGATCATTTGTTTTGTGTGTGTGTTATGTTTTGGTTTGTTATATGATTTCTCCCATTCATTTTATTTCTAACACAGCATGACTTTAGTGAAAATGCATTTAATAGGAATGTATGTGTAGATTCTATATAGAATTGTATGGAGGGGGGGAGGTGTGGAGTATGTAGGGAAAAGAAAAAAAATCTAAGTTTTATGGTAGTGATTGCAGAACACTAAAAATAAATAAAATTTAAAAAAATCCTTTCTGAGTCTTGTCACTCAGAACTAAATTTAATTTTAAATTATTATTTTCATTCCACAGTGTATATTGGTAATGTTCCCACCTCTCTCTGAAAGCATAACCATCTACCTAAGAAGATCACAGAATCTCAGAGTTCAAAGAGATCTTAGTGACCAGCCCTACCAACCCATATTTAAGGATTAAATTCTTCTCCACAAAATACCACATAAGATAAAAAATTAGTCACCTAACCTTTCTTTGAAGACATCTAATGTTGCCTTCAGAAACTACTCATTCAACTTCTGGGTATTTTTAAGTTTCAATAAGGTTGTCCTGATGTGATGCCTAAATCTTCCTCTTGGAAATTTTTATCCATTGCTCCTAATTGTTCTCTCTGGTACGTAACAGCACAGAATACATATCATGTGGTTATCTTCTAGCCAGATCACTGTAATATTCACTATTTTAGTCTCTCATTTCTTTCTCATAATTTGTTTATGTGATTTCTGCCTAACATTTTCTTCCCCTATTTTTACCTACTTCTTCTCATTCTCCTCTACTCTATTTCTTTTCATAGGCTTAAAGAAATAAGAGGAAAAGGAGGAATGCTTGCTGTCCTGGAGATAGAAGGACTTGCTTTTTTGAAAACAACCTTTCGATCTCTTCCAGAGATTCGACTTGGACCAAGATGTTAGGGACTTTGCAGGACACGCCCTGGCCCTAAGTCGTACCAACGAATATCTGGACCGGCCCTGCCTGGAGACACTGCAGAGGATCCAACTCTACACCTCATCCCTGGCCAAGAATGGGAAGAGTCCTTACCTTTACCTGCGATTCGGGATCGGAGAGCTGGCGCAGGCCTTCAGCCGGTTTACCAGCAGCAAAGGGGGCATTTTCTTAACGAACAAGCCGGTAGAAGAAATACTCATCAGGGACGGCTGGGTGGTGGGCATCAGATTCGAGGGCCGAGTCACAAGGTGCAAGCAGCTGGTCTGCGATCCCAGCTATGTGCCAGAATGGGTGCGCAAGGTGGGCCAAGTCATCAGAGCCATCTGCCTTCTTGGGCACCCCATTAGAAACACCAACGGAGCCAACTCGGGACTCATCATCATCCCTGATGCCCAGACAAACCGCCGTTCGGACATCTACGTCTTCCTCACTTCATCAGCCCAGAGCGTGGCACCACAGGGCAAGTACATCGCCATCGTGAGCACAGCTGTGGAGAGTAAAGACCCCGAAAAAGAAATCCAGCTGGCTCTGGAGATCATGGAGCCCATTGAGCAAAAATTCATTTTTGTAAGTGACCTCCACGTGCCTAGTGACTTGGGGACCAAGAGTCAGATCTTCATCACCAGCAGTTACGATGCCAGTGCCCACTTTGAGAGTGCCTGCAACGATATAAAGAAGATCTACAGAAAAATGACAGGATCTGAACTGAAATTTGACTAAAACACTCGACCTTCTTATGGGGGAGAAATTACTAACATGCTACAAAAATAGGAGAAATTTGGATACGTGAGAAATAAAGCAGCTCCCCCTGGGAAACATCGTGGAACAAAAAAAAAAAAAAAAAAAGAAAACAACCTTTCCATGACTGAACTGAAGGTGTAGTGACCACTCATGGGCTGACCTCAGTGCTGAAGTTCAGAGGCTCTAGTGTGTTCTATTTTTCTGATGTGGACAAATTCACCCCTCATTAGTAGTATGATTTGCCATACTAGTCTTTGTACCAACGCCCAACAACTTTAGTCCTGCTGCACCTCTGAACTCCTGTACTCAAGTGATCCACCAGCACGAGCATCTCTTTGTAGTAGAGATTAGAAGCATATGTCTCCATATTCATCAAAGAAAGAATAGTTCTAAAACATTAAGAAGGTCCATCCTCTCCTGTCATGTCTAGCGTTATCAATTTTGTCAGTTTCTTCTGGCCAAAAAACCTTTCCTACGACTTGAAAAGCCACCATTGTGCAGAGCAATTAGAAATGATATCAAGTACTAAGGAAAGCTAAAGGACAAAAATGATGTGAGGATGTAAGTTTATGATGTAATGATGTAAGTTTATGTTACACAGTTGGAATAATTGTGGCAAAAATATCTCCATCTACCTTCTGGTCCTTGCCCCAGCACCTGAATTAGAACTGCGAATACTAAGTATTTTCAGGAACAGGCAACATGGAAGAGTCAAAAGAGAAAAGAAATTAGTCATTTATCAACTTAGAAGGAATGAGTAGAAGAATACAGATCACAATCAAAAGCTAATTAAGCCATGCCAGGTGGGAAGAACAAGAGAGGAAGGTAACAGCTGTTAGAATCTCATGACATCTGAAATGAAATGCAAACATCCAGAAAAAGAATCAAATTTATGTCCCCAGAAAATACTCATCTAATGGATACCTTTAGGGTTACTTCCAGGAGCACATATTGAATTTTCTTCCTATTTTCCTACTTCAAATTTGACAAATCTCTGGTAAATGAATTGCCCATTATGTTTCCTACAGTGATATGACTAAGTAATTTAACCCACTTGATATTCTAGTCTGATATTCAAAGAGAGAATGAACCACTGTTAATAAACACTTTGCTATCTAGAAATAAATCCCATTTTCACAGCTTTTAAGAAATTCCAAAGGAAACAGGCAATAGGATTCTGTAAGCAGAAGTAATGAATGTATGAGGCATCTATATTAAAAAGTGTATAAAATTCATGGTCTTAAGTCAGGAAGTTCTGATTCAATTATGATCTCAAATACTTATTAGATGTCCGAGTCTGGTCAAGTCATTTAATTTTTTGCCTCAATTTCTTTACTCATAAAAATGGGGATAATAATCTAGATTTGTAAAGATAAAATTAGATAATACTTGTAAAGTGCTTTGCAAATGTCCAAGGGTTATGTAAACGATAGCAATTGTTATTAATAGTAGTAGAGATTCACTTCTAGGAATTCACATTTTTATGTTCCAGTGGTGAGGACAGTTTTCACCCCATAGCAGGCATTAAGTAAATCTATTTTGAGTAAGTGAGCTATTAATAAGCAATTGCTATATGTAAAATACTGATCTGGTTATTGTGAAAGGGGTGATAAAATATATGGTTCATATACTTTATGGCCTTATAATTTAATCTATAAAACGTTGCTTCAACTCAAAAAGTATGTGGGCTTTTTATATAAATATCTTTTATAAATTATCTAATAATAATGTCAATTATTCCTTTTTTTGACAAACTAGTGAAATGTCAAAACTTCGGTAGCTTCTTTGGTTGATATACTGTTAAATATTTATTGTTTGTATTTTGCTCTCATATATTTGTGAGGCAAGATATAGAAGAAGTTACAGTTAAATAGAGTGATGTCTTATAATCTGACTTAAACAATCAAATAATAGAACAAGTTTTATTTTGAGTTCAAGGCAACAGAAACCAAAATTCCATGAGTTATGTAGTAACATTGCTTGGCAGTTCTCACTATTATATATAAGCAAAAATTACCTGACTATTTGAATTTTCAGATGAAGAAGTTAAAGCTATCTACAGTCATAGGGAAATATGCTCTCAATCACTACTAATTAGAGAAATGCAAATCAAAACAACTCTGAGGTACCCCATCACACTCATCAGATTTAGTAACATGACAAAAGAGGAAAATGGTAAATGCTGGAGAAGATGTGGGGAAAAAAGGAACACTAATGAATTGTGGGTGGAGTTGTGAATTGATCCAACAATTCTGGAGAGCAATTTATAACTAAGGGCTATAAAGCCATGCATACCCTTTGACACAGAAATATCACTTCTAGATCTGTATCTCAATGAGATTATACAAATGGAACAAGGACCCACATAGCAAAACATTTATAGTAACTGTTGGTTTCATGAAGAGTTGGAAATTAAAGGGATATCCATCAGTTGGGGAATGACTGAACAAGTTGTGGTATGTGATTGTAATGTATACTATTTTGCTATAAGAAACGATTAGCTGGCAGACTTCAGAAAAACCTGGAAAGACTTGAATGAACTGATATATAGAAAAATGAGCAGAACCAGAAGAACGTTCTACACAGCCATAATATGCAATGGCTAAATTTGATAGACATCTCTTCTTACCAATGCAAGGATTTAAGCAAGACAGCTCCAAAGTACTCAGGATGGAAAAATGCTGGCCATATCCAGAAAAAAGAGCTATGGAGTCTAAATGCAGATTGAAACATATTATTTGTTATCCATCTTTTTTTTTCTTTTTTTGTTTGTTTCTTCTTTCTCATGGTTTCCATTGGTTCTAGTTTGTCTTTACAACAAGACTAATGTGGAAATAGGTTAAATGTATATGTGTATGTAGAGCCAATATAAAAATGAATGCTATCTTGGTTGGGCAGAGGGGAGATGTGGGGAGAAAAGTTGGGATTCAAAATCTTACAGATGTGAATGTTGAAAACTAAAAATAAATTAATTAATTAAATGAAAACTTCCTGTTCATATCATTTAACCACCAATCAATTGAGGAATGACTTGTATTCTTATAAAGTTGACTCAGTTCTCTATGTATTTTAGAAATGAGGCCTTTATCATAGACACCGAATGTAAAAAAAAAAAAATGTTTCCCAGCTGATTCTCTTCTAATTTTAGTTGTGTTGGCTTTGTTTTTGCAAAATTTGTTTAAATTTAGTGTAGTCAAAATTATCCATTTTGCATTTTATATTTTTCTCTAAAACTTGTTTGTTCAGAAATTCTTCCATTCTCCATAACTCTGTCAGGTAAACTATTCCTTGTTCTCCTAATTTGCTTATAGTCTCCCATGTAGTGTCTAAGTCATGTACCCATTTTAATCTTGTCTTGGTATGCTGTGTAAGATGTTAGCGTAAGCCTAGTTTCCACCATACCGTTTTCCTGTTTTTGCAAAAGTTGTTGTTAAGTAATGAATTCTTACTGCAGGAACTGTGGTCTTTGACTTTAATAACCAGTAGAAAATGTTGTCATTGGCTGCTTTGTCTCGTATACCTAATCTATTACTCAGATCCACCACTCTTTACCCAGTCCTATGTAGTTTTGATAATTGCTGCTTTATAATAAAGTTTTAGATATGTTATGTCTAGGGCACTTTCCCTTCCATTTTTTTCATTAATCCCCTTGACATTCTGGATTTCTTTTCCTTCCAGATGAATTTTATTATTGTTTATAGCTCAATATATTTTTACTAATTCATTGATATGGCACTAAATAAGCAACTTAATTTTTATTATATTAGCTTGGTCTACCCTCAAACAACTGATGTTTCTTTCTAAATATTTAGATCTGACTGTATTTGTGTGAGAAGTGTTTTGTGCTTGTGATCGTATAGCTCCTGGATTTGTCTTGGCAGGTACACATCCAAATATTTTATTTTGCTTACAGTTATTTTAAATGGAAATAACTGTAAAAAAAAAGTTCTATTATTTTAAATGGAAATAACTGTAAAAAAGAGTTCTGTCTCTTGTGGCTGAGATTTGTTAGTAATATATAAAAATGTTGAGGATTTGTGTGGGTTTATTTTATATCCTGCAACTTTAACAAAGTTAAACTTTGTTAAAGTTGTTTATTCTTTCAAGTAGTTTTTTTGTTGATTTTCTAGGACTCTCTAGGTATATCATCATATCATCTGTTAAGTATGATAAATCTTTCTTCATTGCCTCTTCTAAGTCCTATAATTTATTTTTTTTTCTTTTACTAATAAAGCTAACATTTCTAATACCATGTTGAATAACAATGGTGATAATGGACATCCTTGTTTCAACCCTGATCTTCCTGCAAATGCTTCTAGCATATCCCCATTACATATAATATTTATTCATGGGTTTAGATAGATGCTACTCATTAATTTTGGGAAGACTCCAATCCTATGCCCTCTAGTATTTTTAATAGGAATGGGTGTTGCATGTTGTCAAAAACTTTTTATGCATTTTATGAGATAATCATATGATTTCTATTAATTTTGCTTTTGATTTGCATTTCTGTGGTAAATTCCACTGGATCATACTGTATTATGCTCATGATAATTTGCTGTAATCTATGGTAATAATTTATTTAAAATTTTTGCATCAATATTCATTAGGACAATTGTCCTATACTTTTCTTTCTCTGTTTTGGCTGCTCCTGGTTCAAGTATCAGCACCATATTTGTGTCATAAAAAGAATTTCATAGGACTCTTTCTTCACCAGTTTCCCAACTAGTTGCTATAGAATTCAAATTAACATTTTCTTTAAAGATTTTGTGAGAAGTCACTTGTAAATCCATCTTGCCCTGGAGCTTTTTTCTTAGGGAACTCATTAATGACTTGTTTAACACACACACACACACACACACACACACACACACACACACACACACATTTCCGAAATAGGACTATTTACATATTTTATTTCTTTTTCTATTTATCTGGGCAATTTATTTTTTATAAGTATTAATCCATTTCACTAAGATTGTCAAATGTATTAGCATTCAGGTGGACACCAGAGCTCCTAATTATTGGTTTAATTTCCTCTTCATTGGTGCTGAATTCATCCTTTTCATTTTTGATACTGTCATTTGGTTTTCTTCTTTCTTTAAATCAAATTAACCAAGTGTTTGCCTATTTTATTGACTTTTGCATAAAACCAGCTCTTAGTTTTATTTGTTAATTCAATAGTTTTCTTAATTTCAATTTTATTAATCTCTCCTTTAGTTTTCAGAATTTGCAATTTGGCATTTCATTGAGGATTGTTTATTTGTTCTTTTTCTAGATTTTTTAGCTGCATGCCCAATTCACTGATCTCCTTTTTCTTTATTTTATTTAGGTAAGCATTTAGAGATTGCAACCCATTAGTGTGGTATATTGTCTCATTATGGTCATTCTCTTGGATGAAACTATTGATTTGTTTCTCTGATTTTTAGTTTGACCTACTCATTCTTTAGCATTAGATTATGTAGTTTCAAATTAATTTTTACTCTACCTTTCCATGGACATTTATTACATACAATAACTTCTATTGCATAATGACCTGTAAATAATGCACGCAACACTTCTGCCTTTTTGCATTGGATTGTGGATTCTTTCTATGACTATTTGGCCTCTGATTGTAAGATCTTACTGTAGTTTTCCTTGATAATTTCTTGAGAGATGCTGTCCAGGCTCTTTTTCTGACCACAACTTTCAGGCAGAACAATAATTTTCAAATCGCCTCTCTTGGATCTACTTTCCAGGCCAGTTGTTTTTACAATGAGATATTTTATATTTTCTTCTATTTTGCCATTCTTTTGTTTTGGTTGCATTGATTTCTGATGTGTCAAAGGGACATTAGCTTCCACTTGCCCAGTTCTAATTTTTAACAGTTTGTTTTCTTCACTTAGTTTTTATATCTCCTTTTCCATTTGACCGGTTTTCTTTTCAAGTTTATCTTCTCTTTGGTGGATTTTTGTACCACCTTGTCCATGTGGCCATGTATTTTTCAAGGATCTGTTTTATTCTGCCAATTTTTCTCCTTCCTTTTCTAAACTGTTGATTCTCTCTTGCATGCCTCTCATTTCTTTTCTCAACTTTTCTTCTATATCTCTTATTAGATTTTTAAAATCTTTCTTGCACTCTTTCAAGATGACTTTTTCATCCTGTGACTAATCCATGTTTCCCTTTGAGATTTCAGATGTAGGCATATTGATATTTCTGTCCTCTTCTGAATTTCTGTTTTGATAGCTTCTATATCCATAGTAGCTTTCTATTGTAATGTTCCTTTTTGCTTCTAGTTAATATTTTTTGACTCTTTTGATGATTTTAAAGTTGAGCTCTCCTTCTGGAGCACAGGGGGTACTGTCCTGAGCTTCTTGTGCTGCAGATCAGAGTCCTGGTCACCAATGTTGTGTGCTGGAGACTCAGATGCTGGCAAGTGGGAATTCTAGGATTCTGAAAGTTTAGCTGGTTCTAAGCTGGGGTCCTAGTGGTGTTGTCTGGTGTGTGCTGTGTCCAGATAGTGATTTTCTGCATTTCCCTGGGGCAGCACTGAAGCATGGGGAGGTTTGCATGCCTGGTCATGTGGAACCACTCTGATTCACATTGAAATATGGCTGCTGGAACATGCCTGCACAGAGTTGCACTGAACAAGGAGTATACCTGCTTACTCTCAGTTGCACTCAAGTACATGGAGGTCTAGCCACTCATGGACGTCTACCTTCCCAGAACTCTACAGAAGCACTTGGAAGTCTGCTTTTGAAGGACACTTGACTGTGTTCCTGTGGATGCACCAGAACACAAGGGGGTTCACCTACTGGGGGATGTTGAGCTGAATCTTATGAAGGGCCACTCCTTGGGTACACCTGTCCACTAGGGTTGCCCTGGTGCACATAGTCATTCTCTGAGATAGAGTCTGATTGTTCCCCTGGCTGTGCTAAGGCACATGGTGGGTCCTGGTGTTGGCATTTGCCTGTTCTTCCAACCTAGGGCTCAGTATCTCCTGCAGGTTTGCTGAAGTCGGGCTTGCCATCAGCATGCTGTGACACTTCCTATCTAGGAATGCACTGCACTTTTAACTTAGTGAAATGGATTTTTCTTGCTCATCTCCAAATTTCTTGGTCAAAGTCACTCCTACATCCCATCTTTCTGTTGACTCTAGGATTTTTCCTGGAGTGCTTTTTTTCTTTTTAAGAGATCAAAAAGACAGAATGATAGAGACTTTTTGCCTACTATGCCAGTTTGGCTCCCAGAAGCTGATCTCATCATTTTCATCAAATCAGTCTTAATATTTGTGAGTGTTGTGATCAAGATGAGCAAATGCAGTGCTGTACACTAAATCTCTGCAAGCCACCCACGCCTTTTCTGCTCTGCTACTGCCCGATGTGTGTTGGCTCAACTTTCCTTCCAAATTAATCAAAAATTGTTTTGGGTCAGAGGAACGCTCTACTCTGCTAACATTGATTCTTGAAAGTCATTTTGCCTCGAGGACACCACATTTGTTTAATGTTAATATTTACCTTGGAGAGGATAAGTCTATGATCAGTTCAACACTCTGCCCCACACATTGCCTTCATTGTATTATCTTATATGTCTCTTCTCCTTATAGTGACAAAGTCTATTAAATGCCAATGTTTGATGCAAAAGTGTATCCATAAAGTTTTTTATTTATTTTTTAAGAGAAGGTTTTTTAAAAAAAAATAATTATTTATTTTCAGTGTTCCATAATCACTACCATACAACCTAGATTTTTTTTCTTTCCCTCTCTCCCCGTTACTCTCCCCCACCTCTCCACTCCCACCCTGAGACAGCACACAAGTTTATACAGGTTCTACACGTATATTCCTATTAAATACATTTTTACCATAGTCATGTTGTATAGAAGAGTTAAAATGAATGGTTGAAATCTTATAACAAAACAAAATGTAATACAAAAGAAAATGGTCTGCTACATTCTGCAATTGAACTCCGTAGTTCTTTCTCTGGATATGGAAGGCTTTTTGCCTTAAAAGATCGTTGGGAATTTTGTAAGTCCTTACATTTCAATGAAGTTCTAAGTCTACCAGAAAAAGTCCTGGCACACTGTGGTTGTTGCTGTGCACAAAGTTCTCCTGATTCTGCACCTTTCACTCAGTATCAGTTCATATAAGCTTTTCCAGGCTTCTCTGAAGCTTCTTGCTCATCATTTCTTATAGCACAATAGTATTCCATTACATTCATATACCAAAATTTATTCAACCATTCCCCAATTGGTGGACATCCTCTCGGTTTCCAGTTTTTGGCCACCACAAAGAGGGTGGCTATAAATATTTTTGTACATGTGGTAGACTTTCCCATTTATAAGATCTTTTGGGGATACAGTCCTAGAAGAGGTATTGATGGGTCAACAGGTATGTACATTTTGTAGCCCTTTGGGCATAGTTCCAAATTGTTCTCCAGAGTAGCGTTCCAACTCTCCCACATCTTCTCCAACATTTATCATCTTCCTATTCTGTCCTGTTAGTCAATCTGATAGGTGTGATGTGGTATCTCTGAGTTGTTTTGATTTACATCTCTCTAATCAGTAGTGATTTAGAGCATTTTTTCATATGACTATAAATATCTTTAATTTCTTCCTTTGAAAACTGCCTGTTCATATCCTTTGACCATTTATCAATTGGGAAACACAAAAAGTTTTCTTGTGTTCACATAAATAGAAGACAGTTTTGGTGATGAGAAGGTCATGAGAGCAAAAATCTTCAGTATTGCTGTTGCTATTTCCAACTCCATTCCTTCCTAGGACTCCTTTCCAAATATAGTAATCTGGACCTACTTAAGCACCCAGGATTATGAGCATACCTTTTTTTTTTTTTTTTTTGGACTCGATGACAAGTGTCTCCAGGTCTTCATAGAATTTTTCTTTGACCTCATCAGGCTTCACATTTTTGGACCATAGGCACTAAAGATGGTGGTGAGATTTTTTTCCTGAAAGTGGCAATAACATTGTTATTTGCCGTGGGTGACCAGTGTCCACGGAGTGCTTCAGTGAGCAGTGAAAAGAAAGATTCAGGGCAGGCAGGAAAGCAAGAGACCAATCTGTTTATTCAACTGATGGTCGGGGTATTTAAAGGCTGTAACCACAATCACGTGCAGGCTGAGCTCATCCCATTCCTTCACCATCTCATAACATTACTTCACCATCCCATGACTCACTTACATCCTTGTACCTGAAGCAAGTAACGAAGCTTATCCTGCTCCTGAAGCTAGTTCCCAGGCCCAATTGTAACTTTCTGCAAAGAATGTCAGTATCTGCAGGAACATCAAGTTGCAGGGTCATGAAGTACTTTTGCCAGGGTTTGTGTAACCACAAGTCCCATGGGAACAGACTTTGTCTCAGCTATGGCCTTGATCACCAGACTCACACTCCCCTTAGCCCTCTATAGTCATGAGGCTGTATTCATTCCTTTGAGTAGACACACAAACTTGTCTCCTAGATTAGCTGTGATTGTAAAATCTATACCAGCTTCACAATGTTCTCCTTCACAGTGGATACTCCAAAAATATACATTCAACTACAGCTTCAGTAAGCTAACCTGAATTTGCCCTCCTTCTTTCACTCACAACTGTTATTTGGTTCTGATAACTGCTTTCATGACTCTTACAACAAGTTGCTCATCTTTTAGGTCTGCTGGATTTTGTGTTGTTTATTAGAGTGTGTACATTTTATGTATGGATGATGACTAGAATCATCTTTGAAGACTTTTTTTGTTCATTTGAACTTTTTTGAGTGTGTTCTGACTTCCAGGTGGGATTCCTGATTTGCCATGGTAATCAGGTCAGGATTGGGTAAGTAAATAATTTTTAAGTCACTTTTTTTAGCTGCTTCCTTACCTCAGGGAGTGAGCAGTGTCACCCTTAGAAGGCTGTTCAGAGGATTCTTAGACAACCACTGCTGCTTCTAGTGAGAAGACAAACCTATGGCTTGGGCCATCTGTTTGCAGATTAGGGATCACAGCTCCCAGTGGATCTGCAACTGCTGCTTCTTCATTTATCTGTCACCACAGGAATTTTAGATAGGAAAAAATGGTAAAGTGGTGCGTGTAGTGTCTTTTGATTCATGCATAAATTGGATGTAAGTGAGGCAGAGTTTCATGAAGTCACTGGCCTCACTCTCCCCTTCAATCATTACAGTTCAGTGCAGGACAGAGTAATAAAGATGACTGGTGATGATTGAAGATGTAGTGGATGGAAGAGGATTCTGAAGATGGCAGAGTAACTCAAGATTTTTTCCACAAAAGTGATTAAATAGCACCTCATGGTGAACATACAGTGATGAAAATAAGTAAGAGTAGGGGAAGAACAGGAGTTGTCTTGGGACAATTGGAGAAGACTTGAAGAAAAATCTCAGAATAAGATTTTCTCCATGTGAAGTGTAAACTCCTCCAGACTGTGGTCCACTTTAGGCTGTCCCTGACTGCCACAGAAACTTTTAGTCTCAGGACAGTGAATGGAATTTGGTATCTGACCTGTGAAGATCTAGAGAACCCCTGCTGACAATGAATATCAGATGAAACTGTGCTGCAGAGAGTGGCAGGGGAGAGAAGAAACAAGAACATGCCTGGTGAGTGCAGAAGCAGTGGAACGGGAACATCACTCACTGTAGGCACTTATGTGAGTCTGGAGGTCTTGGTCTGAGTTCAAGTTCAGAGGGGAGAACTGAAGAGGTTCAGAAGTCATAGGCACCACTCCCCATACTTCAGGACTTGAAGTGATTATAAAAACTAATTTATCATCAAAAAAAAATGCACAGGCAAAGGAGAAAGAATCCAACCATAAAGAGCTGCTATGGAACTAGAAAAGACCTGGGTTTTTCTTCAGAGGAGGATATTGAAAAAAAGAAATGCTCTTCTACCCACAAAGAGCAATGTAAAATGGTCACCTGTACAAAAATAATTTATTGAAGAACTTCAAAAAAGACTTAAAATCAAACAAGAGAGATTGGGGGAAAAACTGATCAAATAAATAAGAATAATAGAAGAAAAACAAGATTATGATAGGAAAGTCAATCAATTAGAAAAGATGATCAAGAAACTGAAGAAAGAAAATAACTCCTTAAAAATCAGAATAGGGTAAGGGGAAGTGAGTGAAGTTATGAGAGATGAAGAGATATATATATATATATATATATATATGTATATATAAACATATATATACACACACATATACACACATACATACATGTAAGTATATGTATATATGTGTATATATACATACATGTATGTATGTGTGTGTACATATGGATGTATGTGTGTACATATATATATAATAGAAGCAAATGTGAAACATCTCATTAGAAAAACAATAGATCTAGAAAACAGATCAAGAAGAGAAAACGTAAGTATAATTGAGAGGCAATGGATGACCTTAGCTTCTTTAATATCTAATCTAATCTCTAAGTGCTCTTCACCATCTGTTTCAGCTGCTTTCATGGCCATTGGAACAAATTGTTCTCATCCACGAATTGCACCAGGTAAAGTCTTCACTTGCTTGGTGTAGATACTCCTCTAACTCATCAATGAATATGACATCCCTCAGTTACCCTCAACCTGGTTTAGCCCATCTGCTAAAGTGTGTTATTGAGATGCGGCCACTGTGCATGCTGTAGCTTCTTGAAGCAACAGGTAGGAATTAAATGTGAACAACAGAGGTAGAAAACAGCCCTGAAAAAGGCTCTTCAGTCCCCACACCAAGGTGTGAGTTGAATATGAAGGGATGATATCTAAAAAAAGAGGTGGAGATGAGAGAAGAATATATTGGGATTAAGAGAGATAGAGTGGGTAAAATTATCTCACATAAAATAAGTAAGAAAAACTTTTACAGTGAAAGAGAAGTAGGGGAAGGGGAGAGAGAATGAGTGAACCTTATTCTCATCAGAATTGACTCAAAGAGGGAATAGCATACACATGCAGTTGTGTATAGAAATCTATCTTACCCTACAGTAAAGTAGGAAGGGAAGAGGAAAAGAGAAAAGTGGGGAGAGATAGAAGGGAGGGCAAACTGGCAGAGGAGGAAGTTGGAAGTGAAACACTTTTGAGGCAGATGGTGTGAAAGGAGAGATAGAATATAGTAAATGAGGGAGGGAAATAGGATGGAGGGAAATACAGTTAGAAACAGTAAATGTTTAAAATGTTTTTGAGGTGGAGCCCAGATGGCAGAGTAGAAAGATGAACCTGTAGAAGCTCCCCGACATAGCCTATAAAATACCAGTAAAAAATGACTAAAAAATTTCTAGAGAAACACAAACCACAAAAAGACAGAGTGAAAGAGATTTCCAGTCCAAGATGGCCTGGAGGCCCAACGGGAAGGGTCTGTTGCACTGGGCATAGAGTGGAGAGCAACCCAGCTTGAGCCATGTGGCACTACAGGGAAAGGACCCAGAACAGACTGCAGGGAGTCACTGGCAGCAGCTGTGATTCCCAGTTTCCTCAACCAGCTAACACCACAGACAGCTTCAAAGGTCAGTTGGAGGGTTCCTTCACCCAGGAGAGGGGAACATGATCTAGATCGCCAGCAGCAGTCACTGCAGTGGCAGCCTCCATTTTTTGGAGCTCTCAGTTTAAAGACCTTGGAGGAATTGAGCAGATGATCTGAATCTCAACCCAGAGCATGGCCCTAGGGTGGGAGGAGCATTGATGCAGTGGAGCTGGAGGCAATTGTGGAGAAGGAGTTCTACTTCCAGATTCTGGGCAGAAAAGTTTTCTATTGCTACCAGATCAGTGCTCAGGCCAGGAGAGGAGTAACTCCTCTCCCTTGATTGTGGCACCTTGGAGGAACTGAGAACTCACAGGCCCCCACAGTATACCTTCTTCTTGACAATGGACCCAAAAGTGAAGAAACTGGCTGGGGAAATGCCCAAAAAAGGAAAAAAAATAAGACTATAGAAGGTTACTTTTGTAGTGAACATGTATTTTCTTCCATTCTCTCAGATGAGGAAGAATAATGCATACCCCCAGAGGCTTCTGCATCCCAAACCTCCAAAATAAATATGCAATAGTCTCAGCTAGCGGAAGAGTTCAAAAAGATTTTGAAAATCAAGTAACAGAGGTAGAGGAAAAATTGGTAAGGGAAATGAGAGCGATGCAAGAAAATCATGAAAAGCGAGTCAACAACTTGCTAAAGGAGACCCAAAAAAATGCTGATGAAAAATACACTTTTAAAAATAGGCTAACTCCATTGGCAAAAATACACATAAATAGCCTGTATTGAATTGTTTGCCTTTTCAGTGGGGATGGGTAGGGAGGCAGGAAGGGAGAAAAGTTAGAACTAAAAGTTTTAGGAAGAAATGTTGAGAACTGTTTCTACATACAACAGGGAAATTAGAAATACAAGTAATGGGGTATAGAAATCTTTCTTGCCCTACGAGAAAAGAGAAAAGATGGGAAAAAGGGAAGGTATGGATATGATAGAAGGGAGGGCATATAGAGGGAAGGGGTAATCAGGATGCAAGGTGTTATGGGATGGGGGGAAGAGAAATATGGGGAGAAAATTTGGAAGTCAAAATTTTGTGGAAATGAATACTGAAAACTAAAAATAAATAAATAAACATCAAAAAGAGAAAAGAAATAAAAAAAAAAAAACATTGTAGAAGTAGTAATGGCAATGATGGCAGCTTAACAAAGCTTTTGCCCAAGCCCAGGAACTTTTTCAGAAGGAGATGTGACTCTGTATTGACAGAGGTAATATTGAGCAGGGCATCATGCTTTATGGCAGGGTACAGGGCTTTTAGAGTTGGAGACAGAGCCTCTTTGACTTCAAAAAAACCTTCTGGAAAGACACATGGGAAAGGAAAGCCACAGACATTTGTGGAAAAATGACTTCTCAAAGCACTATGGATTTCTAGCCTGTCTCCCTGGAGACTCCAAGAATGGCCTTCCTCGCATGGAATTCTTCCCTCTTTGTTTGAGCTGAGATCCTCCCTCTCTCCAAGCTAAAGAGATCAATCACTTTTTATAGATTCTTTGGTATATGCTAACCTATATGACTTCTCTGATTTCTATTTGCCATTCCTTTGGGTAAATGGATTTACTCGTTAAAAAAAATAAAATAAAATGTTTTGAAGCAAATTTCCCTGATAAAGACTCATTTCTCAAAGATTTAGAGAACTTAATCAAATTTCTAAAAAAATAAGAGCCATTTCCCAATTGCTAAATGATCAAAAGATATGATCATTTTTCAGATGAAGTAATCAAAGCTATCCACAAGCATATGAAAAAATACTATAATTCAGTATTGATTGGAGAAATGCAAATTAAAACTATTCTGTGGTACTACTTCGTACCTATAAGATTGGCTAATGGGACAGAAAAACCAAATAACAAAGATTGGATGGGATGTGGGGAGTTGTGAGCTGATTCATCCATTCTGTATAGCACCTTTGAGCTATGCCCAAAGGGCTATAAGACCATTCATATTCTTTGGCCTACAATACCACTAATAGGTTTGTATCCCAAAAGAATTTTTAAAAAAAAAGGAAAAGGAACTATATGTACACAAACAGGTATAGCAGCTCTTTTCTGGTGGCAAAGAATTAGAAATTGAGGGGATGCCCATCAACTGGGGAATGCATGAACAATTTTTGGTATGGGAATATTATGGAATATGATTGTTCTCTAAGAAATGATGAGCTACATATTCTCAGAAAAGCCTGGAAAGATTTGCGTGGGCTAATGCTAAATGAGATGTGCCATGTATACAGTAACAGTAATATTGTAAAATTATCAGCTCTGAATGACTTAGCTATTCTCAATAAAACCATAATCCTAGACAACTCTTAAGGACTTATGATGAAAAATGCTTTCCATCTCCACAAAAAGAACTAATAGTGTCTGAATACAAATTGAAGAATACTATTTTTTTACTTTATTTTTCTAGACTTTTTTCTACATTTTCTTTCACAACATGAATATTTTGATATGTTTTGTATAACTACACGTATGTAACCTACAAGGAATTGCTAACCTTCTCAGTGTTGAGAAGGTAGGAATGGAGGAAGGGAGAGACTTTGGAACTTAAAACTTTAAAATTGAATGTTAAAATATTGTTTTTACATGTTATCGGGGAAAATAAATAATTTTTTTTAAAAAGAAGATTCAATCAGAGGAAGAATGCCATGAAAAACAGAGTTGACTAAATGGGAGAAAAAAGGATATATAAAAATTCACTGAAGAGAAAGCTCTTTAAAAGTAGACCAAATGAAGAAAGGAGGTATAAAAGGTCAGTGAAGAAAACAATTCCTTAAAAATTAGAATTGAGTAAATGGAAGCTAATGACTCTATGAGACATTAATAAACAAAAAAGAAAAACAATAGGATGAAAAAAATAGAATACGTGAAAGATCTCCTTGGAAACACAAGTAACCTGGAAAATAGTTCCAGGAGCAGATAATTTAAAAACTATTTGACTTCCTGAAACACATGTTAATAAAAAAGCCTGGATACTATATTTCAAGAAATTATCAAGGAAAATTCTCCCCATATTCTAGATTCAGATGGGAAAATAGAAACTGAAAGAATCCACTAATCACCTCTTGAAAGAGATCCCACAATGGAAATCATTATATTATATATGAATATTATAGTCAAATTCTAGAATTCCCAAGCCAAGGAGACACTATTGCAAGCAGCAAAAAGAGACAATTCAAGTATGGCTCATAGAACTTAGCGACATAACATAGTTTTCTTTAGTTTTTCTTGTGTTTGTTTATGTTTGTCCAAGTGTCAAAGCATTAAAATATTGTATTTATCTATAGAGCAGTTGCAGTGTATGTAGCATGAGGGAACCCTTATCAACTCTGCCTCACCACTGTGCTTCAATCATGACCTGGAGAGACCAGCTTTAGGGGTAAGAGAATAGCTCAAGATATGTGTCGCCATACCCCTTGACTTTCTCCCCCAAGTGTCAATAAGGAAAAACTGCTGGGTTTCTTTTAAGAGTTATGAGCTATCTTCTACCAACTTTCCACCAAGAATGGTCAACACATAGATATAGGCATGTGACTCAAATTTATCATGCTGAACTTGTACTAGATTAAATTCAAGGGTTAAAATAAATTGGCCTTTGCCCCATGAGCTGGCATACCAGGTACTGCTCATGTTATTTACCTACTTCCTCTCTTCCAAACTTGACTCCCAATAAAGTATTTCGTGAAAAAAAGTGTAAACTCTGTAAGAGTGGGAAGAGATGAGAAGGGACTGTCTTGCATTTCTACTTGTATCTGAAATAAAATTGCATTGTACATAATTTTTTTTCCCAACCATTTCATGGTTTGGGCAGGCATCATTTTTTTTATTGTGGTCAATGTTCTTGTTTGGAGAAATGAAGGATTAACTCTTCCTAGATCAGAGTTGCAGAACTGCATCCTCAAGGACACATGTGGCCTCTAGATCCTCATGTATGGCCCTTTAACTGAATCTAAACCTGACAGAACAAATCCCCTTAGGAAAGGATTCGTTCTGTACAATGTGGACTCAGTCAAAAGACTGTACTCAAGAACCTAGAAGGCCACAGATCGCCTAGAGGACATAATTTCCCTACCCCTGTCCTAGATCTTTATTCTATGTAATTCATTGTGTAATCCATTAGAAAAAATATCAAAATGCATGCATGATAGGACTCAATTGCTATTACCTTTCCACCCTAATTCAATGAGCAGTGGGGAAGAGATGATCTCTAGGGTGCTTTCTGGTTCTGGCTTGTTATAATTTTTTACAAAGGAGAAGAAACATTTAATACTGTGAAGATGTCATATATTTACATTGTAAGGAAGTCTTTCTGCTTCTTGCACCTTGTAGAATGCTTTTAATATTTTTAAGGTTTTTTAAATTCATTTGTTTAGTATAGACCTCTTATTTCATCAGTGTGAAGAACCTTTAGTGAGGAAAATATTTTGCACAAATGTAGATTACGAACTCATCCATAACCTATAGCTTTTGACAGTAGTCTAGGGGTACTGAGATGAAAGATCACTTATTTGTGGTCAATCAGTCATTATATCAAAACGGGACAAGATTTGAAATACTATCTTTCTGACACCAAATCTTTCCCTCTATACATTTTACTATACTGCTTCTTGTCTTAATATTATCAAGCATCTAACAGGATTAAATTATAGATACATAATGCCAAAATGAAGTAAGTTAAAGAAAAAGAAATTGGTTTGACTGGCTTCTCTGTGTCTAGCACTGTGTTACATCATGGGTATACAAATTCAAAAGTAAGACAGTCTTTTTCCTAAAGGAAAGAGGAAAGAGTAGTAGAAATCTGGGACAAGTGGGATGGACTCAGGAGGGTATGAGAGGTAATGGCGAAGAGCAACATCGCTAAGATTTGTGGCTGAATGATAATATAGTTGTACAGTATATGAAAAATTTAATAACATATTTTGACCATTCACTTTGTCTGTGAAAATGCAGTCATTAATAGCAAAATAACACATATTCTTTTAAGAATGGAGTGTTTCTTGCTGATATTGCTTATTTTCACTATATTAATGCAGACTATTATTATTCTAAGTGCATTTCCATGAATTCAGAATAAAAAGTGGAATTAATTCTTTGGAAGACTAAAAATCTGAAGTGCATCATAACTTTTAATTAAAGAGAGAATAGCCTCATTTTCTTGCTTATTTTAGAGGATTTTTTTTATTCCATATGTTTCAAGATCAAATATGATATGGTTATATCTTTACTCTAATTTCTATTAACCTCACTCCCAAAGTTATTATAGGTTATCACTTCCCATTCTTGAGAATGTGGTCTATTAGACAATGGAGCCTGAGGAAGTGGTTGAATATCGAACATCATTTAAGATGTTTAAGGGGAGATAGTTTATACAAAGCAGCAGAAAACGTGTTTGGAGGGAAATGCTCCAATATCAGAAAACCGGCTTTTTAATGAGTGTTTACTATTTCTTTTTCTTCTTTCAGCACAGCATGTAGTTCAAAGAAAAGAAGTCTTCTTCGAAGCAAGGAATTGGGTAAGAAGAAAGAAAAATGAGATAATGTACAAACAAGAAAATTTTCATTCCTAAGATTGCCATATGCTGTTATATATTTACTTTAATGAGGTAGAATATATCAGAAATTTTCTTAGAAATGACAATTATTCAGCACATTTTTATTGTCAACTCTGAGTTTAACAGGGCAGGAGTAAGGGAAGGTTTTCTATGAATAAGCAGATAGCCTGTTTTGTATTCCTAATAGCATTGTCCCCTTTATAATCTCATTAGAAGTTGGACTGTGACATATTTTCATCTTAATATCTACATTGCTATCATTACATTACTGCTTTATTTTTAAATTAAATGGATTTTTATTGCACTTTAAGTTCTGAAATGTCTCCCTCTCTTCCCACCCCGTCACATGCTTCTATTTCTCAGTTCTCTTTCTGGAGGTGGCTAGCAGTTAGCATGTTCCTTCACAGGTCCTTTTGCTGCTGATTTGAGTTGTTATAGAATTCAGAATAGCTAAGTGATTCATTATTATTCCTCCAACAATATTGTTATTATTATATACAACATTCTTTTGGTTTTCCTCATTTCACTCTTCATTATTTCATGCAAGTTTTTCCATGTTTTTTCTAAAATCAAACTGCTCATCATTTCTCACAGCACAGTAATATTCCCTTACAATCATATGGCACAATTTGTTTAAGCAGTCACTAACTGATGGCATTCCCTCAGTTTCCAGTTCTGTGCCTCTACAACAGAGCTGGAATAAGCAATTTAGAACATGTGGTCTCTTTTTTTCTGATTACTTTATGATATAAACCAAATAGTCGCATTTCTGGATCAAAGAGTATACACGGTTTTATAACTCTTTGAACATAATTCCAGACTGCTCTCCAAAATGTTTGGATCATTTCACAGTTCCACCAGCAGTATATTAATGCCCCAGTCTTTTTACATTTCCTGAACATTTGCCTTTTTTCCTTGTCTATCATCTTAGCCAATCTAATATTTATGAAATCTCACAGTTGTATTCAATTGCATTTATATTACCAATATGACAGAACATTTTAATATGACTATAGACAGCTTTGACTTCTTCATCAAAACCTATCTGTTCTTGTTCTTTGATCATTTATCAATTGAGAAACTGACTCACTTTATAAATTTGACACAATTCTCCATATATTTGAGATATGACACCTTTATCTGAAAAAAAACTGTATAATTTTCCACCAATTTTCTGCTTTCCTTTTAATCTTGGCTAATTTATTTAATATTGGAATTAGTTGCTCTTGAAATGTTTAGTAAAGCTCACTTATAATTCATCTGGTCTTGAAGCTATTTTTCTTAGAAAGTTTGTTTATGGCCTATTCAGTTACTTTTTCTAAAAATAAGTTTATTTAGATATTCTTTTTTCTTCCTCTATTAATCTGGCAGTTTATAAATTTCAGTATTTTTCTATTTCATTTGAATCGCTAAATTTGTTTTCAAATAATTGGACAAAATTACTTCTAATAATTACTTTGATGTAATTTTCATTAATGGTATATTCACCTTTTTTATTTTTGAAACCAGTAATGTAATTTTCTTCTCTACACATATTATAAATACATACATGCATATATATTATATGTATATATATATATATGTATATCTATCTATCTATCTTACTGCTTTGTTGTTCTTGAGTTATTTCAGGCATGTCCTTAAGACCTCATTTGGAGTTTTATTGGCTCAGATGCTGGGGTACTTTGTCATTTCCTTCTCCAGTTCATTTTACAGATGAGGTAATTGAAACAGAGTTTAGTGACTTGCCCAGGGTAAGTGTCTGAAGGTGGATTTTAATTTCAGTCTTCCTGACTCCAGGCCTGGTGTTGTATATACTATGCCACCTAGTTGCCTTTAATACTTTTAATGACATTATATGCAAGATATCCTAAAAATGTTAGTGTAGTTTTAAGTTATTAAAGATTAAAAGTACACTAGGGATTTTGGACAGCCAGTGTATTATACTAAACAATGAATAACCTGCTAATTTGAGAACTTTTTCTGCCAATGTATATTGCAAGTTATCTATACCTTAAGATATGTATCTTAAAGAATTGCCTGAGGCTTAGAGAGGTCATATTAATTTCCCACTGTCACACAGATTTTAAGTATCAGAAGCAGAAGATGAAGATAAATTAAAAGTTCTCAAGAAATGTGAAAACAAATAAAGCCTGAGTGTCAACAAACCACGTCATCTCTCTTCAGAAGAGAAAAGTATCAAATTTAGCCTTCTTAGTAAATATTACTTGCTAAATAAAAGCAAAGATGCTTTGAAGCACACAAACATTTGTTTCAGCTATGGTTTATCACTTTTAAGAAGTCATCATGAAGATATTTGAAGCTGAAAATTATGAGTTGGGAAATACAAAACAACTTTCTCATTCTTAAAGTAAACACTTGTCTAGTTAAGCAGACCTTTGATATTACATATAAAGCAATACAATTAAGTGTGTCCCTGCTACATTCTGTGTCTCTCAGACACAAAGTCGTATTAAATAAATAACCCTAATTCATCTGAAAAACATTACTGATGCCATTATGAATTAATGCTGCTTTTTTTTTCTTTTAGAGAATATAAGTGGAATAAATTAATAGAGATTCAATCCACAACCAAAAAGCTCTTATCTTTGCCAAAAGTACACTGTAATTTTTATATGGATTTCTTTTTAGAGATGATTAAATCTAGAATATGAATTATCTGTTTCTGACTTCAAAATACTGTGAAGGGAGTGATTTTTCCTGAGATGGGTTGAATTAAGGCGAGTCATTACTGTTTAATCAAGCAGCTCATGAAATGCTATCATAAGGTGCAGTTCCATAGAGAAAAGAATGACATCTCCACATGAAAATTCCAATAAGATTTAAGTTTGATAAACAGAGTCTCATATTCTCCAAAACAATTTTAAAATCATTGGTCAATTTGTCTTCTACTTCTCTAATTAGGCTTTTAAAATTCTTCTTGAACTCTTCCAAGAATGTTGTTTGGGTTTGAGGCCAGTTCATATTTCCTTTGTGATTTCAGATGTGTGTATATTGCAGTGCTGTGACCTTCTGAATTCGTATTGTGATCTTCTCTGTCCATATATGGTAATTCTTTGATCTTTTTTTTCTGTTCACTTCTTACTCATTGCTATTGCCATTTTCCTGTCTTTTAAAGTGAATCTCTCCTTCTGGGGCACAGAGAGGCTTTATCCCACCTTTCTTGTTTTGAGAACTTGAAATCTGGTCATTGGTTTTATGCATTGTGTCCTCTGGTTCTTTGAATTAGAAGCTATACAATGCTGCGGCTTCCCTGCTGGTGAGCCGCCTGATGTGTGCCAAGGTTGAGACCAGGTGAAGTCTTTCTGAGTTTTCCTCATTTTCCACTGAAGCTCAGTGCATGAGATGTGGGGGAGGGGTGATCTGATCACAGGAGTTCTCCTCCTTCCCTAGGGATGAGTTGAAGCACAGACAGACTCATCAGCTGGTGAACCCTCATCTACACTGGTGTTTACTCAATTCCCCTGAGTGGGTTAAGGCACATCTGGGGTCCTGGTGTTGCCACTCCCCAGCAGCACAGTGTCTTCTTATAGGCTGCTGAGGTCATGCTTCTGCTTCTGTGCTGGTCCCCCTCAGACACAGCAGGAGATACTCTTCTTGTCAGTCTCCCCATCTTTCCAAGCTGAGAGTCTGCTGTGCCCATTCTGTTGATTCCACTTGTCGAGGATTTCTCTTGGGAAAATAATCTCTGGGTTTTTTAAGATCAACAAGGGGAGGGCACTTACAGTTTACTCTGCCATCTTGATACCTCGAAGTTCAAGTAGAATGATAAATGCTGAAGATGTGGGAAAATTGGAATACTAATGCATTGCTTGTGGAGTTGTCCACTGATCCAACCACACTGAAGAGCTATTTGGAACTATGCACAAAGGGATATAAAATCTTGACCCATCCGTATCACTGCTACGTCTGTACTCAAAAGATATTGTGCAAATGGGAAAAGACTCACATGTACAAAAATAGCTATAGTAGCTTTTGGTGGTGCCAAAGAATTGGAAATTAAGGGTATACTCATCAGTTGGGGAATGGCTGGTTAAGTTGTGGTATATGAATATAATGGAATACTATTGTGCTATAAAAAATGATGAGCAGGCAAACTTCTGAGAAACCTGGAAAGACTTGAATGAACTGATGCTGAGTGAAGTGGGGAGAACCAGCAGAACACTGTACAAAGTAACAGCCACAATTTGTGATGACTAACTTTGACAGACTTATCTCTTCTTCACGATGCAAAAATTCAAATCAACTTGAAAGGATTCATGGTGGAAAATGCAATACACATCCAGAAAAAGAACTCTGGAATCTGAATGCATATTGAAGCTTAATATTTGCTGTCTCAATTTTGTTTTCTTTTCTTGTTAGTTTCTGCTTTCTTGTGGTTCCTTTGATTTCTTCAAATTCTTTTTTTTTACAACATGACTAATGTTAAAATAGGTTTCATATGAATGTATATGTAAAGCCTAGATCAAATCGCATGTCATGTTGGGATGGGGGAAGAGGAAACATGAGTAAAAAATTTGTACTTCAAAATATTATGTAAGTGAATCTTGACAACTACAAATAATTTAAAAATATTTAAAATTAGAAAAGACATTTTAAAACTTCTTTGGGCATTTTAAGTCAACTATCTCTGAACTATTTCAATATTAGGAGTCATAATCACTGATAAAAACAGGTCCCCTGTGAGAAAATTATATATTGTCTGAGATTGTGGCTCCAGGACTTACCCAAAATTTTTTTAATAAAATGCTACCTGTGAAAGATGTTATGGTCATGATAAATAATTGATGGAACTCTTAAACAAGATAGAATTAGAAATAGATACTGGACAGATAATTTAAAAATTATTGCACTATCTGGAAGCCATAATAAAAAAGAGAGTCTAGATATCATCTTTCAAGAAATTATCAAAGAAAACTTCTCTGATATTCTAGATTCTGAGAGTAAAATAGAAATTGAAATAATTCACCAATAGTTTCCTTAAAGAGATCCCAAAAGGAAAACTCCTAGCAACATTGCAGCCAAATTTCAGAGTTCCCAGGTCAATTAGAAAATATTGCAATTAGCCAAAAAACAACAATTCAAGTATTGTGGAAACACAATCAAGATAACATAAGATCTAGAAGCTTTTACATTAATGGATCAAAGGACTTAAAATATGATTTTCTGGAGGTCAAAGGATCTAGGATTAAAACCAAGAATCACCTACTCAGAAAAACTGAGCATAATCCTTCAGGGGAAAAATTGACATTCAATGACACAGAGGACTTTCAAACATTCTTGCTGAAAAAACCAGAGGTGAATAGAAAATTTGACTTTCAACTATAAAACTCAAGAGGAACATGAAAAGGTAAACAAGAAAGATGAATCATAAGTGACTCATTAAAGTTGAACTCTTAAATCATATTCCTTCAGGGAAAGATGATTTTTGTAACTCATGTGACCTTTCTTAGTGTTAGGGTAGTTGTAGAGAATATACATACACACACACACATAGATGCACACACATACCTGCATATATACATATAAATGTGTATGTGTGCATGCGTGTGTGTGTGTGTGTGTGTGTGTGTGTAGATAGAGGGCACAGGGTGAGTTGAATATGACCGGATAATATCTAAAACTAAAATTAAGGTGAGAAAGAAGAATATTTTGGCAGAAAGAGAAAGGGAGAGATAGAATGGGGTGAATTATGTCACATAAAAGAGTCAAGAAAAAGCTTTTACAATGGAGGGGAAGAGGAAGGAGGTGAGAGAGAGGGAGTGAATCTTACTCTCATCAGATTTGGCTTAAGGAGGGAATAACATACACACTCAATATCTTTTCCTACAGGAATGTAGGGGGAAAGGGATAAGAGTGGGAGGATGATAGAGGGGAGGACAGATTGGGGGAGGTGTAGTTGGAAATAAACACTTTGGAAAAGATACAGGGTCAAAGTAGAGAACAGAATAATTGGGGGGAGGATAGGATGGAAAGAAATGTAATTAGTATTTCACAACATGAGTATTATGGAAGTGTTTTCTATAACTACACATATATAACCTATATTGAATTGCTTGTCTTCTCAAAAGAATGGGTGAGGATGGAACAATGGAGAGATTTTGGCACTCAGAGTTTTAAAAACAAATGTTACAAATTATTTTTCCATGCAACTGTGAAATAATCTTATTTCTATACCCCAAGCAATGGGGTATAGAAATCTATCTTGCCTTACAAGAAAAGGAAGGAGAAGGAATGGGGTTGAAAGAGGGGAGGGCAGACTGGGAAAAGGAGTAATCAGAATGCAAGCAATATTGGGGTGAAGGGGGAGATATGGGGAGAAAATCTGGAACTCAAAATCTTGTCAAAATTTATTTTGACTAAACTAAATTAATACAAATAAAAAAACAAACAAAAAAGAAGCTAGAATTAGAAGAGGAAGGAAATGAAGCGGTAATAAGGAAGAATTATAGATAGCAAGTCATTGACCTTGCAGACCTTGGGAAATTTTACCTTTCAAGGGTGAATATAATCCACCTCAGAACTACTACAAACTTACACAGACACTTTCACCTTGAATTAATTATGATCCTACCAAACATTTTAACACCATTTCAAAAGTCCATACTAGTACTACCAGGATTAAGAACTAACTAGATTGACCTCTAAGGATGAAAATATGAAGGTGGCAAAACATCTCTTCCCCAGTGTTGGAAAAAGCATACTTTATTTTCCCATCTTTCACTTGATGGCTGGAGAGGATGACATAATTATAATTCCTCTGATTTATTTCCTTATAATATATACACTGGAACTCATGTTATTAATATTCTTCCTGCCACCTACTATAATTCTTTCTTAAACACACACACATACACGCATGCACGAAAGTTCTGAGGAACAGCTCCTCTGCCCCTCCTTGACAATGACTTTATGTGTTTTAATATAACTCATTGGATAAGCTATATTCCTTCATTTAAGTAAAAAGAGAAAAAATTTCTGATAATCTACTATGAGCTGGATTGCTTGCAATGTATTTACTTTTGATGTGTTTGACTAAAATCTCTGAGATTTCCTTTTCCTTTTCAACTTTAAAAAAAAGATTTGAAAAAAGTTCACTACCTTCAGAATATGAATGTCACTTCATTTACCTGTCCTTGTTCCTTATTTCTGAATTACTAAAAAGCTTTTGGTCACTAGACTACCTATATTTCAAAATATTTTAAATAAATCTAGACCAAATGAACCAGGACATGGAAGTTTGTATTTCTATGCTTATGAAAGAAACAATTTACAGAGATATAATCTTACATCACACAGAGAATTTGACAGCTTTTTCTTGTCAACTTCTTTCTTTGAAATACCCTTGTGTTACTTTTTTATCAGACACTTGACACTCACTCGCTGTGTGACCTTGGGGAAGTCACCTAACCTCAATTGCCTCATCCTGGGTCATCTCCATTCATCCTGATGAATATCTGGTCACTGGATTCAGATGGCTCTTGAGGAGAAGTGAGGTTGGTGACCTGCACAACCCTTCCTCACTCAAAACAAAGTCAAGTGGAAGTCACGTCATTATTTCTCTGATGGCATGGTCTTCCTTGGCAACGAAGGACACACACACACCCTTCCAAAATTATGCATTTTGAACAATCATACCCATATATCGCGGCAGATAAGGGACAGTTTGGACACAAAGTAAAAGTGAATTATGGCTTGAATCTATGATTGCCTTAGACCAACATTTATTACTTAATTTTTCTACTTAATTTCATGTTTATATTTGAGAATGAAAGAAAAGAAAGAATTCCCACTGTTAATATTGCACTAACTTTCATTCCTATCTACAAAACTGACACTTAAAAATATTAATAAAATTAAAAAAATGGAAATAGTAACTAAAAGAAGGAATTGGTTTTATGAAAAAATATAAAGAAACCACTGTTTAATTGGATTTAAAAAGAAGAAAATCAAAGTACTAATGTTAAAAATAAAGTGAAGGGAAGTAGAAATGAGGTGGCAGAGTAAAGGCAGGGACTTGCCTAAGTTATCCCCCAAATCCCTTCAAATACCTTTAAATAATGACTCTAAATAAATTCTAGAGCAACAAAACTCACAAAAAGACAGGTTTGAACAGTTTTCTAGCCCAAGAAAATTAACTGGTTGACAGAAAAAAGTCTGTTGCGCCAGGGTGGGAGATGAGCGCAGTCTAGTTCAGGCAGCACCAACACAGGGTGCTGCGCTCAGCAAACCAGGAGCAGGATTAAGGAGCCAGTGAATCAGTAGCAGCATCAGCTTCTTCCAGAGCTCTCAGTATACATATAGTAAGGGGATAAAACAACTGGTTTAAAGTGATTACAGGGATCTCTTTACTAGCACTGAGACAGATCTCACCCATATATGAATCTGATTCACAGTCCCAGGTGGCAGAGCCAGGGCAAGGAGAAGCACTACCATACAAGATTTTGCAGCAGTAGTGAAGCAGGGATCTTCCTTACAGTTCCAAGGCAGAAAAGAGTGTTTGTGATCACTCAGAGACCAGAAGACAAGCCAGGAGAGTAGGAAGCACACCTCTCTTTAGATATACCACCTTTGAAGAAATGAAAACTTGTGGTTTGTTAGAAATATCTCTGAAAGCAGCTGTACAAAACACATAAAGCCTAGGAGAGTCTGTTCTCTACCCTGGAAACAGAGTCCTACTTTAACAAAGAGTTAAAAGTAAAACAATAGTCTTGGAAAATGAGCAAACAAAAGAAAAAAAATCTGACCACAGAAAGTAAATATGGTGACAAGGAAGATCAAAACATGCAACCTGAAGACAACATAGTCAAGGCTTCTACATTCAAAGAAAAATATGAATTGGTCGCAAGCCATAGAAGAGTTCAAAAAGGCTTTTGAAAATCCAGAGGAAAATATGGAAAGGGAAATGAGAGAGATGCAAGAAAATCATGAAAAATGAGGCAATAGCTTTGTAAAGGAGAGACAAAAAATAATGAAGAAAATAACACATTAAAAAATGAGAAGAACCTATACATACAAAAATATAGTAGTTCTTTTCTGGAGACAAAGAATTGGAAATTAAGGGGATGCCCATAAAATGAGGAATGGCAGTAAGATGTGACTGTGATGCAATACTATTGCGCTTTAAGAAATAATGAGCTGAATACTCTCAGAAAGCCCTCGGAAGACTTATATGATCTGATGACAAGTTATATGTACAGTGTACAAAATAAAAGTAATATTGTAAGATGATCAACTATGAATGACTTAGTTATTTGAAGAAGTAAATGATCCAACACAACTGTGGAGGACTTTTGATGAAAAATGCTATGCACCCCCAGGGAAAGAAGAGATGGTTGCGAATACAGATTGAAACAAAGTTTTTTATTTTGTTTTTCATTTTTTGTTCAACAAGAAAAGTACTTAATTTTGTTTTCTTTTGTTTTACTTTTTTAAAACTAATTTGTTTTCAGTTTTCAGCAATCACTTCCATAAGTTTTAAATCTTTAAATTAAATTGTTGTTATTTACTTATTTTCATTAATTTATTTATTTATGGTTTTCAACATTCACTTCCCTAAGATTTAGAGTTCCAAATTTTCTCCCCATCTCTCCACTTTCCCAATCACAAGACAGTGTGCATTCTCATTATCCAGTCTACCAATCTGCCCCCCTCCCCATTCTGTATATCTTATTTCCCAGTTGCAAGCAAGAATTTTTGACATTATCTATTTCAAAATTTGAGTTCCAAATTCTCTCCCTTTCGCCATCACCCCACATTCTCATTAAGAAAACAATTAGATATAGGTAATACATGTGTAGCCATGTAAAACACTTCCATAACTGCCATGTTGTGTAACTCACTATATTTCCCTCTATCCTGTCCTGCCCTCTATTTATTCTATTCTCTCCTTTGATCTGTCCCTCCATAAAAGTGTTTGCTTTATCTTACTCCTTATCCCAATTTGCTGTCCCTTCATTTCCCTTTATCTTGTCCTGCCCTCCATTTATTCCATTCTCTCCCTTGACCTGCCCTGCTACAATAATGTTAGCTTCTGATTATCCCTTTCCCCAATTTGTGTCTGTTCTATTATCTTCCCTCTCCTGGCCCCTTTCCAACTGCTTTGCTGCAGAGTAAAATAGATTTCTATACCCACTTGAATGTGTGTTATTCCCTCCTTAAACCAAATCTCATGAATATAAGGCTCATTTATTCCCTTTCATCTCCCCCCTTTTCCCTTCCATTGCAAAACCTCTTCCTTGTCCCTTTAATGTGAGATGACTTGCTGCAATGTATTTCTACTTTCTCTTTCTCCTAGTACATTCCTCTTAACAGTAAATTTTATTTTTAATGTATTTTCCCTTCATATTCAGCTCACCCTGTACCCCACTCCACTCTGTGTGTGTGTATACACATCCATACACACCCATATATACACAGACATATACATATACACATACATATATCTGCACATATACATACACATATAACATATAGACATACATATATATACATATGCATACACATCTATATATATATATATACACATATAGACACATATGTATATAAATATATATTCATATATACACATACACACCTACGTATACATATACACACACGAGTTTTCCCTTTAACTATCCTATTACTGAGAAAAGTCTCAGGAATTACAAATATCATCTTTCCCTGTAGGAAAGTAAACAGTTCAACTTTAATGATTTCCTTATCTCTTTCTTGTTTAACTTTTCATGTCACTTTTGGTTCTTGTATTTTAAAGTCAAATTGTCTATTCAGCTTTGGTGTTTTCAACAAAAATGCTTGCAAGTCCTCTATTTAATTCAAATTCCATGTTTTTTCTTTGAAATATTATACTCAGTTTAACTGGGTAGGTAATTATTGGTTTTAATCCTAGCTCTTTTGACCTCTGAAATACCATCTTCCAAACCATTTGATCTCTTAGTGTAGAAGCTGCTAAAAAGCCTTATGTTTTCCTGATTGCATTTCCACAATACAGAGCTGTTCCTTTCTGACTGCTTGTTATATTGTCTCCTTGACCTAAGAACTCTGGAATTTGGTTACAACATTCCTAAGTGTTTCCCTTTTTTGGGGGGGTCTCTTTTAGGAGGTTATAGGTGAATTCTTCTATTTTCATTTTACCCTCAGACTCCAAAATATCAGCGCAGTTTTCCTTGATAAATTTTTGGAATATTATGTCTAGGCTCTTTTTTGGATCGTGGTTTTGAACTAGGCCAAAAAATTTTAAATTAACTCTCGTAGAACTATTTTCAAGGTCAGTTGTTTTCCACTGAGACATTTCACTTTTTCTTCTATTTTTTCTTTTGATTTTACTTTATAATTGCTTGATTTCTCATAAAGTCATTAGATTCCATTTGTGTCATTCTAATTTTTAAAGAACTATTTTCATCAGTGAGCTTTTGGACTTCCTTTTCCATTTGTCCAATTCTACTTTTTAAGTCATTTTTCTCTTCAGTGGCTTCTTGGAAGTCTTTTGTCATTTGAGTTAGTCTATTTTTAAAGGTTCTATTTTTTCCAACATTTTTTAGGTCTGAATTTTCATGATTTTCTTGCATCACTTTCATTTTTCTTCCCAATTTTACCTTTACCTCTCTTACTTGCCAAAATCCCTTTTGAAATCTTTCAGGACTTTCAGTCATTTCATATATATTTTTTGGAGGCTTTGAACATAAAAGACTTGACCTCGCTGTCTTCCTCCAGTTGTGTGCTTTGATCTTCCTCATCCACAAGGAAGAAAGAAACTACTTTTTCACCCATAAAGTAACCTTATGTAGTCTATTTTTTTCTTTTTTTGGACATTTTCCTAGCCAATTACTTGACTTTTGAGCCCTTTGTTAGGTGAAGGGTATACCACCTCAAGTTTTGGAGGTTTTGTGAAGCTCTTTTCCTAAACATCTCTTGATATTTGGAGACCTGTAACTTCTCAGTTCCTCCAAAGTAATATAATCAAGGGAGAGTTGTTAACTCCTCTCCTGGACTGCATTCTTTTCTTTGAGCAACCAGAAGTTCTCTTTTCTGCCTGGAACTGTGAGTATGATTCCCTCTCCACAGCTACCAGTGACTCTGCCACAGCAGTGCTCCTCACCACAGGGCTGCCACTCAGGACTACCAGCAAGATCAACTACTTGATTCCTCCAGGGTCTATAGACGAGAGCTCGAGAAGTTGCCACTACTGTGGCAGTGGCTGCTGTCACCCTGGGGATGGGGATGGGAAAAATCATGCTCCCCTCTCATCTAGGTGATAGAGCTTTCTCATTGACCTTTGAAGCTACCTTTGGTGTTTATGTGTGAGATATCTGGATCTGCAGAAACTGGCCATGATTCAGTACCCTGACACCTGCTCCAGTCCTGTCTGTGCTGGTGCAGCCCATGCTGGGTTGTGCTCTGCTCTGAGTCCGATGCAGTTGTCTCTTTCTGTTGGCCTACTTGGTTTTCTTGGGCAAAAAACCTGCTTCACTATGGCATTTTGTGACTTTGGCTGCTCTAGAATTTGCTTAGAGTCTTTTTCATAGGTATTTTAAGGACTTTTGGGGGAGAGTTTGAGCAGGACCCTGCTTCTACTCCACCATCTTGGCTCTGTCCCTCCTTGTCCTGTTCATCCCTTTTAAAACACAACATTATTCCATTATATTCATATACCACAACTGCTCAGCCATTCTCCAATTGATAGGCATTACCTGTATTTCAAGCTCTTGGTCACTACAAAGACAGCTGCTATAAATATTTATGTATATGTGTCCTTTTCCCATTTTTCTGATCTCTTTGAAATACAACCCTAGAAGCCATATTGCTGGGTCAAAGGGTTACTTTATTTTTCTTACATTTTTTTTAGCTTTGTTTTCTTTCACAACATGCGTTGTGAAATGTTTTTACATGACTACATGAAAAATGTTTTATGTAACTACACTTGTATAGCCTATATCAAATTTCTTGCCATATTAATTGTTTGGAGCGGATGAGATGAGAGAAAGAGAGAGAATTTGGAGTTTAAAATCTTAAGAAAGAATATCAAAAATTATTTCTGCATAGAATTGAGAAAAAATAAAATACTATTTTTTAAACAAATGAAATGAATACATCACCAACGATGATTAAAATAAAGTTGTTATTAGGAGCTACTTTACCCACATATATGCAAGTAAAACTGACAATTTAAGTAAAATGGATGATTATTCACAAAAGTGTAAATTGCTCAGATTCATAGAATAGAACATTGAATACTTAAATAACCCTCTATTAGAAAAATAAATTAAACAAGCCAAATGAACTCCCTAAGGGAAAAAAAAAAATCTCCAGGGCAAGATGTATTTACAAGTGAATTCTACCAGACATTTAAATTACAATTAGTTGCAATACTATCTCAATTATTTGGGGGAAAATAAGGATGGAATCCTGCCATATTCCTTCCATGACACAAATATGGTTTTCATATCTAAACTAGTGAAAGACAAAATAGAGAAAGAAAACTATAACTCAGTTTCCTTAGTGAATATAGTTGTAAAATGCTCTTTTATTTTTTAACCTCTAAATCCAGTGCAATATCTGATTTTCATCCAAGTTGTCAGATAAGCTTTCTTGTATGCTGAAGATCAGATACAATGAAATGCATTACCTGTTGGTTGTTTTTCGATTGAAAACATTGCTGAGGAAGTCAAAGCTAAGATGATGGAGTAAAAGCAAAGATTTTCTTGAGCTCTCCCCCAAATCCCTTGAAATACCTGTAAAACATTGAACAAGTTCTAAAGGAACAGAGCCTACAAAATAACTGAATGAAACAAATTTCCAGCCCAACATAACCTGGAAGGTTGACAGGAAAGGTGTGTAGTACCAATGTGAAAGGGGAGTCCAGTTCAGCACAGGGTACATCAGCACAGACTGGGCCCCAGCAAACCCAGACCAGGCCTCAGGCCACTAAATCGCTGGAAGCTGTGGTGGTTTCCAGACTTCTCAATCCACATATGACAAAGACAACTTATAAGGTCATAAGGAAAGGTCTATGGGACCTGGGTGAGGGATGAGTACGGTACAGCATGAGCCCTAGGGTGGCAGCAGCAATGGCTACTTCCAGAGATCTTAGCTCACAAATAGTGGTGGAATCAGTCAGTTGATCAGAGGTGGATTACAGGAGTCTCTTTGTTGCACTGAGGAACGATTCTCTTGATTTGTCTGTTCTTAGATCTGAGTAGCAGTCCTGACTGGCCATCCAGGGGGGTGGAGGAGCACTAGCATGACAGAACTTCTGTTGTCAGTTCCAAGGAGGAAAATAGTATTTGTGGTCACTCACAGACTAGAGAAAAGAATAGGAGAAGAGCAAACACCTCTCCTTTCATCACGCAAACTTGGAAGAACTGAAAATTTACAGGTTCCTAGAAGTATGTCTCAAAATAGTTGCACAAACCTGCTGGAGTTTGGGACAGTGCACCCTCCACACTGGAAGCAGAATCCTACCTTAACAAAGAGGTAAAAAATCAAGTAATTTACTCTGGAAATGAGCAAATATTGGGAATAAAAATCAGAAGATAGAATCTTACATTGGTGACAAGGAAGATCAAAATATACACTTAGAAGACAACAATGTCAAAGTTCCTACATCCAAACCATACAAGAAAAATATAAATTGTTCACAGCCCATGGAAGAACTCAGAAATGATTTTGAAAATAAGTTAAGGGAAGTGGACTGAAAACTGTGAAGAGAAATGAAAGTGTTGTAATAAAATCATGAAAAACAAGTCAACAGCATGCTGAATGAGAACCTCCCACCAAAAAATAGTGAAGAAAATTAAACCTTAAAAAACAGATAAAAAACCCCACTGGCAAAAGAGATCCAAAAAGCCAATGAGAAGAAGAATGCCTTAAAAAGTAGAATTGGCCAAATGGAAAATGAATCCAAAAGCTCACTGAAGTATTCCTTAAAAATCAAAATGGAATAAATGTAAGCTAATGACTTTATAAAAAATCAAGAAATTATAAAACAAATCCAAAAGAATGCAAAAAAAGAAGACAATGTGAAATATCTCGTTGGAAAAACAATTGACCTGGAAAATAGATCCAGGAGAGATAATTCAAAAATTATTGGAATACCTGAAAACCATGATGCAACAAAGAGCCTAGACATCATCTTCCAAGAAATTATCAAGGAAAATTGCTCTAGAACCAAAGGATAAAATAGAAATGAAAATAATCCATTGATAATCTCCTGAAAAGGATCCCAAAAGGAAAACTCCTAGAAATATTGAAGTCAAATTCCAGAGTTCCCAGGTCAAGGAGAAAATATTGCATGCAACTAGAAAGAAACAATTTGAATTATGTGTAAATACAACCAGGATAATACTGGTTTCAGCAGCTTTTACATTAAGGGATTAGAGGACCTGGAATGTGATATAGAGGAAGCCAAAGTAGTTAGGACTAAAGCCCACAATTACCTACCCAGCTAAACACAGTATAATCCTTCAGGGGGAAATTGGACATTCAATGAAATAGAAGTCTTTCAAACATTCTTGGTAAATAGAAAATTTGACTTTCAAATACAAGACTCCAAAGAAACTTGGAAAGGTAAACCAGAAAAAGAAATCATAAATGACTTATTAAAGTTGAGCTGTATATATTCCTACATGGAAAGATAATGTTTGTAACCTTTGAAAGTTTTCTCAGTATTAGGGTAGTTGGCGGAAATATATATACATACATATGGAGAGAGAGAGAGAGAGCACAGAATATGTTGAGTATGAAGGGATCATAACTAAAACATAAAATTAAAGGGTGAGAGATGATTGTGCTAAGAGGAGAAAGGGAGATGTAGAGTGGGGTAAATTATCTCTGATAAAAGAGGCAAGAAATGTTTTTGCATTGAAAGAGAAGAGGAGATTGTGAGAGGGAGTGAATGAAGCTTACTCTCATCAGATCTGGCTTAAGGGGCAAAAAACATACACACTCAATTTTTTATGGAAATCTATTTTACCCTGAAAGAAAGAGAAGGGAAGGGGATAACAGAGGCAGGGATGATAGAAGTCAGAGCAGATTGATGGAGGGGTTATTTAGAAGCAATCACTTTTGAGGAGGGACAGGACCAAGAGAGAGAAGAGAATTCATGCGAAGTGGGATAGGATGAAGTGAAATACAGTTAATCTTTCACAACATGACTACTATGGAAGTGTTTTGCATAACTATACATGTATGACCTATATGAAGTTGTTTGTCTACTCAATAAGGGTGGGTGGGGAGGGAAGAAGGAAGAGAATTTGGAACTCAAAGTTTTAAAAATGAATGTTAAAAATTCTTTTTATATGCAACTGGGAAAGCAATTGTATAGAGAAATCTATTCTGTCTTACAGGAAAATAGAACAGCAAGGGGATAAGGGTGGTGGTGGTGGTGGTTGAAGTGAAAGAGTAATTAGAATTGATGTAATCTTGCAGCACGGGGGGAGAAATGGGGAGAGAATTTGGAATTTAAAATCTTGTAGAAATGAATATTGAAAACTAAAAGTAAATTAATAAGAAAGTCAACCACACAAATTGAGGCTAGGGGAAGAATAAAAAATTGCTCAGTCTGAAAAAAAAAATAAATTGCTGGGTCATTCTTGGGAAATCTTCACCTTCTTTGTATCTTCATGTTGGCAAGTCTGGGTTATAGATGGGGTAAGTCAACCCATACATCTTGGTTGGCCCCAGGGGCTACTCAATGTGTTAAAATGTTTCTCAATTCCAGGAGCATATCAGTCTAGTACAAGCGTTTCTGTTGCTTTTCACCTCCAGTTAGAAGGAATCCCACTTGTCTTGATCAAATGACTTCTAATTTCCAAGCCAGGAAACCCTGGAGAAACTTGCTCTGTTTGAGTGAGAATTGCTTGTGTTTTGAGAATGACCACCTTTTCTCTTTCTCCTCTCCCTTTGCTACCTTGCCCCTCTTCGGGGCATATTCTCCTCTCTTCTTCCCTGCTTGTGAGCCTCCTGGAAGATTAGATTGCACACAAATATTCTATATTCACTTTGGTCTGAAAGCTTCTAATACATCTCTTTAACTGCTCTCCTACAGAAGTATAATATTTCCCCTAAACCCCAACTCCTACCCCACTCATTTTGCTCCTGTTTCAGGAGATTCATTCATATATCATACATGTGAATGGGTGAATATATATTAAAATAATGACTTTCCCCTCAAAAAATTTCAAATGGAGAAGAAGGAAATCTCTGGGAGAAATTAGTTTGTGAATAATGAAGGAAGATACTTTGAGAAGTTCTGATTGTCATTTTGCTTCTCTAACAACTGGGCCAGAAAAGAGGATTTATTACTCTTCATGACTCCTTCCCCAGTCACCAGCTTGACTGTTTTGAATAATTACTAAGGATGAACTTCCATTCAATAATAAGTATTGATCACTGGAGCAGATTACCAATATTCAGAGTTCCTTAAAAAAAAACAGAAACTCAACTGTGTGTTCCGTTTTATTAGTATGTCAAAACAGGAGTCTCGATGAGAGGACAACTCAAAACCTCAATCCATTCTTTGATTACTGGCTATAAGCTAGGATCTCTTAAGAATTCCTTCCTTTCCAACTTACTTCTTCGTATGAGCTCAAGATTTCTCTTCAGTAAATACTTTTTTTAAGGCACTTTTCTCCCCTTTCTACTTTGGGATAATGAATAGTCATCTTGTTGACAGGATCATACCCCTCCTACCACTGGTTCAACTTTGGAGGTGATCTAGTGGCCTAAACGCCAACCTTCTATTGTAGAAAGATATACCTTGGTGCTTTCTCCTTCAGAACTCAACTTATTGATTTATATGTCCAGAAATGTGGGCGGAGAAGAGGAAAAGGGGATGCAAGAGGGGAGAAGGATGGGATATCTTTATCTGGGCTGAAATTATATTTCAGGCCTAAAATTTTACCCTATTTTCCCACTCCTGCTTATGTCTATGGATAGCTTGTGTACTAATCTGACCTAAGTGTTTTACTTCTCTCTCAGGAAATTCTAAGAACTATGACTTACTGATTCAAGGTGTAGTTGTGAGTGAGTCATGTATATACAGATCCTGTTAGCCCAGGACTCCCTTTAGGACCTTTCAGGTTCACCTTCTCTCTCTGCTACCCAGTAGTTCTCTTCTCCAAAGTACCTGATATTCACCAGTTCCCAGTGCAGTTCCCTCACCCAGGCTTACTTGGCTATCTTGAACATTCATTTAAAACTGTGTCATCTTTGTGATCTAAATCAGGACCTAACATACAGCATTGTTACGGTGACAGGATTTTTACCAAGTATTCCTCTTCTAGTAGTTTTGCAGACATATGCTTACCTAAGACTTGGAAAGAAGAAGTATAAGGAAGTATACTCTGAGAAATGGTGGTCCTGAGAATTTGTTGACTTGCCCAAATTTAGACAGCTAGTAGCAGATAAGGAACTGGAGTTTAGAAACCTGATACAAGTATTTTAAATAAAATACTAGCTAGAAAACTGCAATCATACATCACAAAAATCATACAGTAGTACCAGGTGGAATTTATACCAAGCATATTGGGTAAATTCAATATTAGGAAAACTGGAAGCATAATCGACTATATCAATAACAAAAACAAGAAAAATCATATGAGCATATTAATATGGACAGGAAAAGCTTTTGAAAATAGAATGCTCATTCTTATTTAAAACACAAGAAAGCATAGGAATAAATGGATTTTTTTCTTTTTAAAATATACCTTTGTTTATTTCATTAAATATTTCCCTAATACAGAACAATTTATAACACTGTTTTTTAAATTTTGAGTTATAGTCTTCCTCCCTCCCACCTCTTGAGAATGTAAGCAATATGATACTGAAAATTCATGAGAAGTCTTTTTTTCATTAAAAATAATTTTGGCATTTATTGAAATGATAACTTTGGAAATAAATTAATAGTGATTTTTACCACAGTGAAGTTTCACATATACTTAAAAGTTGTCAATCAAGGCAAAATTCTGAAGTTACAACTTTCTCTATATGTCTCTTCTCCCATATTTGTTGTTCTCCATTAATCTTTTCTTCATTGTATTAACAGAGGTCTATATACTTATATAACTATCTAGATTTTTTCCTTAAGTATTTTAATTTCCCATAATTACATGTAAAAACACTTTTTAACATTCATTTTTAAAACTCTGAGTTCCAAATTCTCTCCCTTGCTCACCCCCACCCCACTGAGAAGACAAGCAACTTGATATAGGTTATATATGTATAGTCAAATTTAACCTACTCATGGTTTGCTGTGACGCAGTCTCCACTAGCCTATCTACACTGTGCTTTATTGCACTCCTCCCTCAACCAGGTGTAACTGACCTTTCCTGCCATCTTTCTAAGTTGTCTTGGCCGGAAAATTGTTTCACCCCATCTTTTTATTGGTGAATTCTGCTGCTCTAGAATTTGTTTAGAATAGTTATTTTAAAATGTTTGGTGGGGTTTATGTGAGGGCTCAGGTGAATCCCAGTCTTTACTCTGACACTTGGCTCCTTATCTTTGAATGTGTGAAAAAATCATTACTCAATCTATTTGAATTGGGGGTTTCTTCCTCTTTGGTAATTTATTTAATCAATTTATTCAATTTCTCCTGTTTCACTGATTTGTCTGACTTATGTCTTTATAGTTAATTATTAATTTCCTTGAATTTCTCCATTTTGTCACATAAAATTGTGGAAAGTATTTTATGACAATTTTTTTTTTACTCCTTCCATGTTTTCATTTTTAATTTTGGTAGGGTTTTTTGTTTTCCGTTTTCTTGTTCATACTAAATGCTTATTGAATCTTTTACCCTTTTCAAAAATCAAATTTAAATACTTTTTGTTTCATTTATAAGCTGTATAATTTTTCTCTTCTTCTTAGTTTTACTTAAAATTTTATTTGAATTATATCTTCATCTGTTTAGGACTTCTTTCTTTTTGTTTTAGTTTTAAAACATTTGTAGTTCTATATTTTTATTACATGTGCATAAATCTTTTCTACTGTCATTTGGCTATGTATTATCAACTGTAGGGACATGTCTTTGAGGAGCTAAACATTAATGATTATTAGAAAGTTTAGAAAAGCATGGATATGTACATATATGTACACGTGTGTTCATATATATGCACACACACATGCATGCATACATATACATGCATGCACACATAAATATATACATATATGTTTGTTTTAACAATGAATTTTATTGTAGATCCTCGAAGACTAAATACTGTAAATTCTTTCAAATTATAGTGCACTTCAATGCTTTTAAATGCCAAGAAATTACCTATTTCTATTTCAAATTATGTGCAGAAGTGCAAATGTGTTAGAAAGCATGGCTTGGTGGAAAGGATACTAATTCTACTAATAGTTACCTATGTAAATTGGAGCAAACCATTTAACTTTTCTGAGCTTCATTTTCTAAATAAATTTGATAGATAAGTGATGGATAGATAGACAGACAGATAGATAGATGATAGATAGATAGATAGATGATACACATAGATAGAGGTTCATTTCTAACTGTCTTTTTCTTCTGAAACTTTCTCCTAGTGCTTACAGTTTTTGCGTTATATGATGGATGCATTAACCAAATGAAATAATGAATAAATAAGACCAGATTTCACAGTGTCTTAGAGGGGACAATCTATACTCTTGTTTTGTGCTATTTGACCAACCAACATACTTCAGTTCTAAAAATAGCACTTATGTATTCATCAACATATTAAGATGCCAAGTATTTTAAGTAATATTTCATGTTTATATCTAAAAGTGTTTTTTTTTTTTTGCTTTCAGACTAAGTGTCATTAAAATATTTCAATTTGGCAAGCTTTTATATAATGTGAAAGCATTTTAAATTTTGTAATGTTCTCTGTTTCTTGTTTGGTCATGAATTATTACCTTCACCATACATCTGACAGGGAAACTATTCCTTGCTCTTCAAGTTTTCTTATGCCATTACTCTGTCTAAATCATGCCAAAGGTCTGTCATATCTAAAATTCTAATATTCTATTTACCTCCTTACTTTTTTCTTCTTTATCTTTTTGTTGGAATTATTGAGTTCTAAGAGCAGTTGAAATCCCACAAAAGATTGATTTAGCTATCTTTTCTTCCTATAACTCAGTCCTTCAAGAATATATATATATATATATATATATATATATATATATATATATATATATATATAGTATTGATATTGCTTTTTTGTCTGTGGTATATTTTAGCATGATGTCCTTTTTTTACCTTATCTCTTTTAATTAGTTCAATATTTTTTTTACTTTGTCTGAAATCAAGATTGCTACCTTTTTTTTTTACTCAGCTGAAATATAATAAATTCTGCTCCAGCCTTTTATGATTACTTAGTATGAATCTCTGCTTTAAATTTAAAAATGAATCTCTGCTGTTTTTTTGATCAACTCTGCTATCCACTTCCATTTTATGGGAGAGTTCATTCCTTTCACATTACAGTTATGATTACTACCTTTGTATTTCCTTCCATCCTATTTTTCCTCCTATCTGTCAGCTCTCTCCTTTTTTCCTTTCCCTCTTCACCAGTGTTCTGCTTCCAACTACCATGATTTTTCCTACCTTCTGTCAGTCCCCATCCATTTTATCTCCTCCCCTCCCACTTTCCTGTCAGGTAAGATAGATTTCTATATTCAAGTGTTTGTATATACAATTCCATCTTTGTGCCAACACTGATGAGAGTAAGTTTCAAGTGATGCTCTCAGTCCACCCTCTAATCTTCCCCTCATCTGTATTAGGTCTTTCATTCCTCTTCATATGAAATAATTTACCCTGTTCTATCTCTCTTTTTATTCTGTACCCATTGTCCTCCTGCTTTTAATCCCTTAATTTTTTGTCATTCACTCAAGTTCACTTTATATCCATACCTTCTATCTATGGGTATTTCTTCTAGCTATATTAGTGTACAATTTATTTCAACATTCCATTTTGTAACATTTTGAGTTATGTTTCACCTCATCACCACTCTTCTCCCCAAGATGGCATAAAAATGAAATAAGCTATATACACACATACAATCATATTGAACATATTTCCACATTAATCATGTTGTTGAAGAAAAATAAGAACAAAAGGAAAAAAATGAGAAAGAAAAAACCCAACCAATTCAAATAAAAACAAGAAAATACTATACTTCAATCTGTACTCAGAATCTATAGCTCTTTCTCTGGATATGTATAGCATTTTCCATGTTGAGTCTTTCAGAATTGTCTTAGATCATTGCATTGCTCAGAAGAGCTTAGTTTAACAAAAGTTGGTCGTTGCACAATGTGCAATGTGTGCAATGCTAACTGTGGTTCTGCTGACTTCATTCAAAATCAGTTCATGTAGGTCATTTGAAATTATTTCTGAAATGTGCCTGCTCAACATTTTATGGAAAAATAGTATTCCATTCTTTTCCCAAACTACAGCTTGTTCAGTTATTGCACAATAACGAACATTCCCACAATGTCCAGTTCTTTACCACCACAAAAAGAACTGCTATAAATATTTTTGTGCATATGTGTCTTCTATATTTTTATGATCTCTTTGGAATAGAGAACGAGCAATGTTATCACTGAATAAAAAGAAATGTACCATTTTATAACCCTTTTGGCATAGTTCCAAATTCTTCTCCAAAATGGCTGGATCAGTTCACAGTTGCACCAACAATGCAATTATGGTCCAGTTTTCCCCACATCTTCTCCAGCATTCATCACTTTCTTGTTTTGTTATTTTAGTCAATCTGATAGGTATGATGTGATTCCTAAGAGTTGCTTTAATATTTGTCTAATCAATAGTGGTTTAGAATATTTTTAAATATTGCTATAGATAACTTTGATTTCTTAATCTGAAAACTGTCTACCGATATTTTTTGACCATTTAACAATGGCAGAGTGACATATTCTTCTAAACTTTACTCAGTTCTTTATATATTTTAGAAATCAACGCTTTTTCAGAGAAAATTACTCTAAAAATCATTTCCTAGCTTTCTACTTCCTTTATAATCAGGAGTCCATTGATTTTGTTTGTGCAAAAGCTTTTCACTTTAATGTAATCAAAATTATCGATTTTGTATTTTATAATGTTCTCTCTTTTTTTATCATAGATTCTTCCATTTTCCATGGATCTGAGAGGTAAACTATTCTGTATTTTACTAATTTGCTTATACTTTCATCGATTACGTCTAAATCATGTGCCAATTTTTACCTTATCTTGGTGTACTGTGTAAGATGTTAGTTTATGCCTAGTTTATGCCATTTTCCACTTTTCCCAACACTTTTTGTCAAATAATGAGTTCTTATCCCAGATGCTGGAGTCTTTGAGTTTGTCTATCTTATTGCTTTTTCATACAACTAGTTCTGAATTTTATTTATTAGTTCACTAGTTTCTTTTTCCATTTCATCAATCTCTTTTGATTTTCAGAATTTCTAATTTGGTATTTAATTGGGGATATTTACTTTTCTCTTTTTCTTGCCTTTTTAGTTGCATGCCAAATTCATTGATCTCCTCTTTCTCTATTGTACTCATGTAAGCATTTAGAGATATAAAATTTCCCCTCAGAACAGCTTTGGCTATATCACATACATTTGGGTAGTTAATCTCATGCTTGTAATTCTTTTGGAAGAACTTATTCAATGTTTCTGTGATTTGTTGTTTGACCCACTCATTCTGTAGGTTTAGATTATTTAATTTTCAATTAACTTTAGTCTGTCTTTCCTTGACTCTTTATTAAATATAATTATGATTGCATGATGATATGAAAGAGAGGCATTTAACATTTCTGCTTTTCTGCAATGGGTTGTGAGATATTTTATGCCCTAATACATGACCAATTTTTGTGTAGGTGCAACGTACCACTAAGAAAGAGGCATAATCTTCCTATTTCCATTAAATTTTCTCTAGAGGTGTACCATATCTAACTTTTCTTAAATTGTATTCACCTCCTTAACTTCTTTCTTGTTTATTTTATGGTTAGATTTATCTTGCATCACTCCTTTTTCTCTTCCCAATTTTTCCTCTACTCCTCTCACTTGATTTTCAAAATTTTTTTTGAGCTCTTCCATTGTCTGAGATCATTTCATATTTTTCTTGAAGAATCTGAATCTTGGAGCCTTGATCTTGTTGTCTTTTTCTGATTGTATGATTTTATCTTCCTCTGGTTGTATGCTTTCATCATCCTCCTCATAAGAGAATACCTTTTCACCAGTAAAATAATGTCTTATAGTCTTATTTTTCACTCCTGTTTTGTCATTTTTCCAGCCATTTACTTGACTTTTAAGCTCTTTGTTAAGCGGAGGTTGTACTGCCCCAAGTTTCAGGCGTTTTGTACAGCTGTTTTTAGAGATATCTCTAGGGACCTGTAAATTCTCAATTCCTTCAAAATGGTATGATCAAAGGAGAGGTGTTACCTCCTCTCCCAGCCTGCACTGTTCTCTATGAGCAACCACAAGTACTCTCATCTGCCCTAGAACTGTGAGTAGGATTCCTTTTCTACAGCACCACCAACTCCACCACATCAGCTCTCCTTCTTGCCCCAGGATCACCACCTAGGACTGTGAACCAGATCAGCAGCTCAATTCTTCTATCATATGTAGGCTGAGAGCTCTAGAAGCAACCTTTTCTGTGGCAGTGGCTGCCACTGCCCTGGGACTGGGGCCAGACTATGTTCCCCTCTCACCCAGATAAGGTTTCCCACTGACCTTTGAAACTGTCTGGCATTTGTGGGTTGAGAAGTCTGACAACTGCTGAAGATGCCAGTGATTAAGCACCCTGAATTCTGCTCCAGCGAGAATGACCTACACTGAGCTGTGCTCTGTTCTGAGTCCAGTGCAATAGACACTTTCTGTCAGTTTTCCAGATAGTCTTGGGCTGGAAATCTTTCATTTTACGGCTTCTGCTGATCTAAAATTTGTTTGGAGTCATTTTTATGGTATTTTGAGGGGTGTGGAGGAGAGCTCAATCAAGTCCCTGCTTCTACTCCACCATCTTGGCTCTGCTCCCTAATTGTAATTTTTAACAAATTCTTATCTTCAGTTATCTTTCGTACCTAGTTTTCCATTTGTCCAATACTATATTTTAGGGATTTATTCACTCCAGTGAGTTTTGTTACCTTCTTTTCCATTGCGGAATTGTATATTTTTAAGGAATTATTTTCCTCAGTCAATTTTTACCCTTACTGTTCCAAACTGCTGACTCTCTTGTGTGTCTCTTGTGTTCCCAATTTTTTTTCTACCTCTCTTATTTTACTTTCAAAATTCCTCTTGAGCCATTCCAAGAAGGATTTTTGTGTTTGAGACAAATTCATATCCCACTTTGATCTTTAAGATGTATGTATATTGACAATATTGTTGTCCTCTGATTTTGTATTTTGATCTTCCCTGTTACCATAGTAATTCTCAATGATCAATGCTCTTCTTTGCTTCTTGCTCGTCTCTTTTGCCTCTTTACTGGCTTTTAAAGTTGAACTCTGCCTCTGGGCCACAGGAGTCACTGTCCTAAGGATATTTTCCTGGAGGCCAGGTCACTAGCTTTGTGTTCTGGGACCTCAGGTGCTGGAAACCAGAGCCTTTGGCATCTGGTGGATTACCTGGTGCTGAGTAGAAGTCAAACTGGTGATGTCTGGTGCATGCTTAGGCCAGGTACGATTTTTCTGCAATTCCCTGGAGCTACTCTGAAGCACCTGGAGGTTCATCCACTGAAGGATGTCTGATCACCTAGACCTGCTCTGAAGCATGTGGAAATCTGCTGCTGGCCTTTCTGGCCCAGGGCTTCACTGGAACATGGGGAGGTCCAGTCACTTGGTAAGGCCTGCACATCTGGGCCTATGCCAGTACATGTAGTGGTCCTTTAAGATGGAGTCTGCCTGTCCTCCTAGCTATGCTAAGGCACTTGAAATGTGGTGGTCATAGTGCTGGCATTTGCCTGCTCTACCACCCTGGGAATCAATATTACCCACTTGTTTAGTGAGCTAGGGCTTGATGCTAGATTGTTGGGATCCCTCCTGTCCTGGAATGCACTCCCCTTTTTCCTGAGGAATATTGAACTATTTTGCTGATCCTTCAAGTCTCTCAGACTAAAAAACAAACTGCTGCACCTCGTCTTTCTGCAGGCTATGTTGTTTCATAATTTTTTCTGGCATTATTCCCCCATGTCAAAAAGGGAGAGTGACAGATTTACTGTGTACTGCACCATCTTGGCTCTCAGAATTTCAAACTAGTGATATATTTTTAAAGAATTACAAATATCATCTTCCCATGTAGGGAAGGCAAGTGCTTTTGCTCTATTGATTACCTCAAATACTATTTTCTTTCTTTTCCTTTCTATGCTACTTTTTGGTCTTGATTTTGGAGGTCAAATTATTGGTTTTGTTCTGGTCTTCTTATGGATGCTAGAAATTCTTCTATTTCATTGAGTGACCATGTTTTCCCTTGATTTATTATGCTACATTGTGCCTGGTAAGTGATTCTTCCTTTTAGTGCTACCTCCTTTCTCTTCTACAATATCATGTTCCATCTCCTCTGGTCCTTTAAAGTTATAGCTGCCAATTCCTGTGGGATCCTAGTTGTGACTTCCTGACGTTTAAATTGTGCTTTTATGGTGGTTTGTATTATTTTTTTCCCTTGACATGATAGTTGTGAAAATTGGGTTTAGTGTTCCTTGGAGTTTAATTTTGGGATCTCTTTCCTGAGGTGATTGGTGGGCTTATCTCTATGTCTATTTTGCCATCTGGTTACAGGACATCAGGGCACTTTTCCTTGAAAAATTCTTTAAAAAAAATATTTTAGGGGCAGAGCCAAGATGCTGAGTAGAAAGATGCATATACTCTAGCACTTCCCCCACAGCCTACAAAATAACTGTAAAAAATGACTCTCAACAAATTCTAGAGTAGCAGAAGTTATAGAACAACAGAGTCAAAGAGGTTTCCAGCCAAATTTAACCTGGAAGGCTGAGAGGAAAGGTCTATCTCACAGGATACTGAGCAGAGCAGAGCCCAGCCTTAGCCATGCCTCACTGGGAGGAACAGGATCTGAACAGACCTCCAGGGCAGAATTCCCAGCAAAGATGGTCCCAGATCCCACAACCCACAAGTGACAAAGAAAGCTCTAAAGGTCAGTGTGGGAAGACTTTCACAACTGGGAGAGAGAGGAACGCGGTTATTCTAGTACTGACCCCAGACAGCAGCAGGCAGCTACGTGAAAGCAGCCTGGGTCCACTGTCCAGACAGCTCAGCTTAAAGCCTCTGGTGGAACTGAGCAGCTGATCTGAACATCAGCCCTCGGTGACCACCCTGCCCCCACCCAAAGCTCCTGGAGGAATTGAGTAGCTTATCTGAATCTCAGCCTTGAGCGCAGTACAGGGGAGAGGAGGAGCACTAAGGCCCTCCTCTTGACAAATGATTCAGAAATCAAGTAACTGGCTGAGAAAATGCCCCCAAAAGGGGGAAAAATAAGACCATAGAAGGTTACTTTCTTGATGAACAGGTGTCTCCTCCCATCTTTCCAGATGAGGAAGAAAAAGGCATAACTTCAGAGGAAGTAAAGGCCTCTGCCTCCAGTACCTCCCAAATGAAAGTGAAAAAGACTCAGGCCAGCGAAGAGCTGGAAAGGTCAGCAGCCTGCTAAAGGAGAACCAACAAAACGTTGAGGAAAATAACACCTTTAAAAAGAGGCTAACACAATTGGAAAAAGAGGTCCTAAAAGTGAATGAGGAGAAGGAGGCTTTATAAAGAAGAATTAGCCAAATGGAAAAGAAGGTTTAAAAGTTCACTTAACCAAATAGTTTAAAAGAGAGAATCAAGCTCAGGGAAGCTAATGACTATGCGATAAACCAAGAAGTTAGAAAACAAAACCAAAAGTTAGAAAAAATGGAAGATAATGTGAAACATCTCATTGGAAAAGCAACTGACCTGGAAAATAGATCCCGGAGAGACAATTTAAAAATTATGGGACTACCTGAAAGCCATGATCAAAAAAAGAGCCTAGACATTATCTCCCACGAACTTATCAAGGAAAAGTGCCCTAATATTCTAGAACCAGAGGGAAAAATAATCATTGAAAGAATCAGCTGATCACTTCCTGAAAGAGATCCAAAAAGAGAAACTCCTAGGAATATTGTGACCAAATTTCAGAGTTCCCAGGTCAAGGAAAAATTATTTCAAGCAACTAGAAAGAAACAATTCGAGTATTGTGGAAATATAATCAGGTCAACACAGGATCTGGCAGCTTCTACATTAAGGGACTGAGCGGCTTCTAATAGGATATTCCAGAAGACAAAGGAACTGGGATTAAAACCAACAATCACCTATCAATAAAAACTGAGTATAATACTTCAAGGGAAAAAATGGTCATTCAATGATATAGAGGACTTTCAAGTATTCATGATGAAAAGACCAGAATTGTATAGAAAATTTGACTTTCAAACACAAGAAACAAGAGAAGCATGACAAGTTAAAAAGGAAATAGAAATCATAGAAGACTTGCTAAAGCTGAACTGTTTACATTTCTACATGGAAAGATAATATTTCTAACTCTTTAGACTTTTTTCAGTATTTGGGTAGGTGGAGGGATTATACACACACACACACAAACTCACAAACACACACATATAGACAGATAGTACAGGATGATTTGAATCAGAGGAGATTATATCCATAAAAATGAAATAAAATTTAAGGGGTGAGGGAGGAAATTACTGGGAGGAGAAAGGGAGAAATGGAATGGGACAGGCTATAACTCTTAGAAGACATAAGAAAAATCTTGTTCAATGGAGGAGAAAAGGGAGAAGATGAGAGGCAAAAAGTGAAGCTTACCCTCTTCACATATGGCTTAAGGAGAAAATAGCATGCTCACTAAATTTGGTATGAAAATCCATCTTAAACTACAAGAAAGTAGGTTGAAGAGGGGACAAGTGCGGTGAGAGGGATGACAGAATGGAGGGCAAATGGGAGAAGGAAGTAACTAGAAATAAACACTTTTGGGATGGTACAAGATCAAATGAGAGAATCAAAAAGGGGAGACAGGGTAGGGTAGAGGGAAATATTGTGAATATTACACAATATGATTATTTTGGAAGTCTTTTGCAAAACGACACATATACAGCCTGTATTGAATTGCCTGTCTTCTCTGTGGGGATGGGAAAGGAGAGAGGGAGAGAAGGTGGAATTCAAAGTATTAGAAACGAAATTTGAGAATGATTATTGCATCTAACTGGGAAATAAGAAATACAGGTAATAGGGTATAGAAATTTATCTTGCCCTACAAGAAAAGAGAAACGATGGGGATAAGGGAAAGGTGGTGTGTGATAGATTAGAGGTATATTGAAGGAAGGGGTAATCAGAATGCAAGGTATTATGAGGTGGGGGAAGGGGATAGATGGGGAGAAAAATTGGAACTCAAAATTTTTTGGAAATGAATGTCGAAATCTAAAAATAAATAAATAAATAAATGCAATAAAAATTATTTTATTTGCTTTCAGTGTTCTACATTGACTTCCATATATCTTAGATTTTTCCCCCTCCCTCTCCCCTCCATCCCTGAGACGACACACAATTTTAGATAGGTTCTACACATACATTCCTATTAAATACATTTTCACCTTAGTCATGTTGCCCAGAAGAATTAAAATGAATAGGAGAAATTCTATAGTCTCTACCAAAGCCCAATATGCAGCTAACAACTGATTTTCAAAAGGGGCATATAGAACTTCAGATAAAGGGAATTTCCTAGAACAAAATCTTTTTTTATTTTTTTTCTTATTTTTAAAAATTTAATCATTTCATTTCTTTTCAGTGTTCTACAATCACTTCCATATAACTTAGATTTTTTTCACTCCTTCCCTCTCCTTTCCCCCTCCCTGGGACAGCATAAAATTCTATATGTGTTGTGCAGATACATTGCTTTTAAATACATTTCCACGTTAGTCATGTTGTATAGAAAAATTGAAACGAATGGAAGAAATCATAAAACAAAACATAGTACAAAAGAAAATAGTCTGCTTCACTGTATGATCAAATTCCTCAGTTCTTCCTTGGGTTGTGAAAGGCATTTTGCCTCAAGAGTCCACACATTGCAATGAAGTACTAAGTGTACCAGAAAAATTATTGGCACACTGTGGTTATTGCTATGTACAAAGTTCTCTGGGTTCTGATCCTTTCACTCAGCATCAGTTCATATAAGTCTTTCCAGGCTGAATAGTATTCTATTATATTCATATACAACCGTTTTTCAGCCATTCCCTAACTGATGGGCATCCCCTTGATTTCCAGTTTTTGCCCACCACAAAGAGGGCTGCTGCAAATATTTTTGTACATGTGAGACCCTTTCCCATTTTTATGATCTCTTCCGGATACAGTCCTAGCAAAAGTTTTACTGGGTCAAAGGGTATGCACATCTTTGTAACCCTTTGCGTATAGTTCCAAATTGCTCTCCAGAATGGTTGAATCAGCTCACAGCTCCACCAACAATGAATCAGTGTTCCAACTCCTTCACATCTTCTCCAACATTTATGATCTTCCTGTTTTGTCATGTTAGCCAATCTGATAGGTGTGATGTGGTATTTCAGAATTGTTTTGATTTTCATCTCTGTAATCAATAGTGATTTTGAACTTTTTTTTCTTACGACTATAGATACCTTTAGCTTCTTCTTATAAAAGCTTGACCATTTATCAATTGGGGAATGACTTCTATTCTTATATATTTGACTCAGTTCTCTAAATATTTTAGAAATGAGGCCTTTATCACAGATTAGCTCAAAAATACTTACACAGTGTTCTTCTCTCCTAATTTTGTTTGCACTGGGCTTGTTTGTGCAAAAACTTTTCAATTTAATGTGATCAAAATTATCCATTTTGCACTTCATAATGTTTTCTATCTCTTGTTTAGTCAAAAATTTTTCCGTTCTCCTCTCATAGACCAAGATATCCACAAATTCTTTTCACTATAGTACTAGTAAAAAAAAAACAAAACACAGAATGATACAGAGGAATAGAAAGTTAATTATTTTCCACTTGTCATTTTACCTCTTTTCATGGGAACTGTGTTTAAATCAACACCAGTGGATAGCCTGTGACAAGTGATTGCTCTATGACTCCTTCCACAATCACTTGGATTCTCTAAACCAAAATTCCATGATCCTAAATTCACTGTATCTACTTATTAGAATATAACGTCTTTGTGGATGATTGTTTATTCATTTTAAAATTTACATCCTTGTATTACAGAATGGCAATTATCAAAACTACTTGGTTCTGACTAAGAAACAGAGTAATGGATCAATGGAATAGTTTAGGTACATAAGATGCTATACTCAAGACTATGAGAATCTACTGTTGATAAAGCCAAAGATCCAAGCTTTTGGCATAAGAATTCACTGTTTGACAAAAAAACTGTTGGGAAAACTGGAAAGTAGTATGGCAGAAACATCTTACACTGTATATGAAGATAATTTTCATTACATTAAATTGATAAGTTTTGCACAAAGCCAATCAACTAAGATTAGAAGGTAAGTAGGAAAGAATTTTTGCAACCAGTGTCTCTGATAAAAGCCTCATTTCTAAAATATATGTAGAACTGAGTCAAATTTATAAGAATACAAATCATTTCCTAATTGGTAAATGGTCAAATCATATGAGCAGGTAGTTTTCAGAAAAAGAATTTAAAGTGACCTATAGTTATATGAAAAATGCTCTAAATCACTATTGATTAGAGATATTGAAATCAAAGCAACTTTGATGTACTCCATCTCACCTATCAGATTGGCTAACAGGACAAAACACGAAAATAATAAATGTTGGATAATATGTGGGAAAATAGGAAAACAAACAGATTGTTGATGGAATTGTCAATTGATCCAACCATTCTGGACAGCAATTCGGAACTATGTCCAAAAGGCTAAAAAAGTGTTCATACCATTTGATCCAGCAATATCACTTCTAGAGCTGTATCCCAAAAAGTTTATAAAAATGGGAAAAGGTCATACATGTACAAAAATATTTATGGCAGCTCTCTTTGTGGTGGCCAAAAACTGGAAATCAAAGGGATGCCTATCAATTGGAGAATGATTGAATAAGTTGTGGTATATGAATGTAATAGAATACTACTGCACTATAAGAAATGGTGAGTAGGAGGACTTCAGAAAAACTGGAAAGACTGTTTTCTGGGTGAAATGAGCAGAACCAGGAGAACACTGTACATACTACTAATCAAATTGTGTGATGGTTGTCCTTAATTGACTTAGGTCTTCTCACTAGTGCAAGAATCTAAGACAGCTCCAAAAGACTCGTGATGGAAAATGTTGACCACATCCAGAGAAAGAGCTAGGGAGTCTGAATGCAGAATGAAGCACATTGTTTCCTCTCTTGTTTTTTTTTTTTTTATATTGTTCTTTCTCTTCTTTCTCATGGTTCCTTCCATTGGTTCTAAGTCCTCTTAACAACATAAGAATGTTAAAACATGCTTAATCTGAATGTATATGTAAAGCCTTTATCAGATTACTGGCATTCTTGGGGAAGGGGGTGGGGAGGAAGGGAGAGAAAATTTGAAGCTCAAAAGTTTATGAAAGTGAATGTTGAAAACTAAAAACTAAGAAGCTTTTTAAAAATATATACTTTACATCTAGCATAATGTCTGGCGTAAAGTGAGCTTATCCATTTAAACTTTATACATTCATTCCTGAGAGCATAACAAAACCATTCCGTTTCTTTAAGAACAAGATCGTTAAGTGAAATGAAAGCATAGTAGGATACAAAGTCCAAAATACTGAAACTTCCTAATATTTAAAGGAAAATAGTAGATTAAACCTTTCTAATCTCAATGTTCCTCAGTGACTGGAAGGGCTACTTGAATCCTGAAGCCTCCAATTCCCAAATTTTTAGAACAATTGCTCACCTCTACAAAGTACCATAAAAATGTCTAGCTGTCTGCGGAAACTGGCATCATCTACTTCTAAAGTCAGGAAAATGAAATTTATCTTATTAGATCTAAAATTAAGATGATTTTTAGATTTTGAATATATATTTTTTCAGATTCTAAAAGTCTGAAATTATAAAAAGAGAAGATGCACAACAATGCCCAAATGCATCACTGATCTCATTAATTCAAGATTTTTCTCCTCCAATATAGATCACAAGTCAACCATGCTTGTACATCCTGTAAAACCCTTATCCACATCCTCATAGAAACTCAGATATTATCTATCCAATGTGTTACAGTCTTTCTTCATTTTCTCTTGATATAGTGAAGGTACCCACGGAGCATTTTGCCCATCTTCCTGTTTGTTATTCTTTCTTATTGCAACATGACCAAGTCATCTTATGTTTTTGGTGCACCATTCTTTGATGACCTGCTTTGCTTCTATTCTTCTTCAAAGTTACTTATTGGATAAATGTTTTAGCTTCCATCCAACCAATTTCAACTTTTGCCTTCCTGTCCTTGTTGAAGGTCCTCTTTAGTTCTTTGGGAATAATGTTTCAGATCTCTGCTATACAGCAGAAACACTGTAAAAATGTTTGTATTGATGACATTGACTTTTGCTGATATGGAGAATTTGAGATTAGTAAAAATGTTTTGTGATCTCCAAAAAATCAGTTCGTTCTCTTTACAAGTAAAATTTTAACTTAATTTTAATTTCAATTTGCATGATAAGTAGTTTAACATATTGGGTTGTGAGCTGGTCTTGCTGTCAAGAGGATTTGACAGCTGGTCTATTACAAACCTCATTTGATGGAGTGAATTTCCTCATGTGGAATTTCCTAGTAAACGGAATCACAGGACTAGTGTTGAAAAAGCAATTTATATAGGTTCATTTAAATTCAAAGTTTTTTTAATAATCTGATTAAAATGCCAGTTTTACATAATTACTAGTAAAGGCAGAAATCATGAGTAAATATGCTTTCACAGCCGATTTCTCCTAATGATATGAATTTTATTTATAACTGCAGTGTTTATAATAATTTAAATAGGGTTGAATTAGTTTGTTTTCCTTGAAAATGTCTTTTAAAAATCAAATATAGCACAAAACACGTCTAATGTTCATAACATTATGACTTATCTTCATGGAATGAATAGAGAATGAGGAGAAAAATCTGAGCAGATTTAATATGGCATAGTGATATATGGAATGTATTCAAAAGTAACTGAAATGCATTTAATTCTATGCATACTTAATTTTCATTAAAACTCTAAATATCAAGAAAATACATTATATCTACAATTGAGATTTGACAACAGGGAAATCTACCTCAGTAGAGAGATGTTCTTGCATGAATTTCATTTTAATTATCTCATGTCTCTACTATACTCAGACCAAGAAGTTGGATCCATCTCAAATATTATTTTTCTTCCTATTTTGGGGACAAAATACATTTAAAAATTCCAAAGTTTTCTTCTTACTACTGTAATATTCTAGTGCAGCCTAAAAAACAGAAATATCTGTAATGCCAAATGTCAAAAAAATTGGAAGATTTAAATGTGTTCCCATAGGATGAGGGCATGAATTACTGTTTTATTATATCATTTAAGTTCACAATGGCTAAAAACTAAAAACACTGCTGACATGCTTTTTTTTTGTGCCATGGAAGTGATCCTGAGTTCTCAAAGGTTATGTCAGCTTGGTATGTAAGGTCTGGAAACCTGACATATGGAAAAATATAGTGACCTATGTTTTACATGAAGAGATGGACTTTCTTGTTCAGTGGCCACACCCCAGTAAAACTGTCTCAGCCTACAGGATAAATAAACCAAACTTAGGGTAACCAGCAGGCCATAAAAGATGACTGGAGCAGGCACTGTGGAACACAGAGCTTGGTTAGACATGGAAAACACCAAGGTCATCCACTGTAGCCTGGGTCATTGCCAATAATCTTGGCTTTTTTCTTGCCTCTGCACCTCAATGACTCTGCATCACCTAAATCCATCCAGCGAAATCAAGACATCCATCCCAAGATGTCATTCATCCTCTTTGAAGATAAATGATGCACAGCAATAATCATGCTTTGTCTCTTCTTTGCTAGCAGATTACTCCCCTCTTATCCCCAATTTTTCACTATTCACTTTTTTCTACCTTTTATCTACTTTACTAATACTTACAAAGATATGTCCACCTCATCCTCAAAAATTGTCACTTTACCTGTCAAACCCAGATAATTATCATGCTTTTTCTCTCTAACACTCATGGCTAACTTCCATAAGAAGACTATCTTCAGTAGGTGCCTCCACGTTTTCTTCGGTCATTTTCTTCTTGATTCCACTTGACAACACTCTTGATTCCAACTTCATCATTCAAAGGAGCTACACTCTCCAGTTACCAATTATTTGTTAATTAGTAACTCTGATGTCCTATTCTCCATCCACAGTCTTTTCACCTCTTTATCGCCTTTGTTGCTACTGATCACCCTCTTTTGCCTAATACTTTTTTTTTTCTCTAGGAATTGTGATACCATGATCTGCTGGATCTGCTACTACCTGTATGAATACTCTTCAGCCTCTTTGCTAAATTTTCCCAGTGGTGTACTAGTAAATGTTTAACAATCAAATTTCCAAAATTAATGTATATATTAAATACTTTTAAGTTCATTCTACACTGCTAACATTTTCTTCTTTATTTTCTTAAGTTTGGGCAATCAACAAAACAATATATCAAGTCCCAAGATGCAGCACTTACCAGGGTTTTTGATACTTTATTTTATTATTACTTTTAAAATGTCGACTTTCAAATTCTCTCCTTCTCTCTCCACTCATATTCTCACTTATTGAGAAGGTAAACAATGTTATATCAATTATACATATGGAGCAATGCAAAATATATTTCAATTTTAGCTATGTTGTGTGTATATAAACATATATGCATATATATCTATATATATAATGTATGTTTGTGTGTGTGTGTGTGTGTAGACAGGTGGAAAGACAGTTAGATATAGATATAAAAAATGAAGTAATGGAAAACAGTATGTTTAAATCTGCATTCAGAGACCATCAATTCTCTCTCAGGATTCGGTTAACATTTTCAACATAAGTCCTTTGGAATTGCATTGTATTATTTTATTGCTAAGAGTGAGTAATTCTTTCACAGTTGATCTTTGTTACAATATTGTCGCTATTGAATACAATACTCTTTCACGTCAGCTCATTTCATTTTTCATCATTTCATGTAAGTCTTTCCAGGTTTTTTTTTTCTGAAACTATCATGCAAATTATTTATTATAGCATAAAAGTATTCCATCACAATTATATAATCATTTGTTCCACCATTCCTCAACTGATGGGCATCCCCTCAACTGTCAATTCTTTACCACCAGGAAAAGAGCTGCTATAAAGTTTTCGTTTTACGTAAAGATCTCTTTTAATCTTTGTTTTTATCTTTTATCTATATCTTACCAGATATAGGCCTGCTAGTAATATTGTTTGATTAAAGGACATACATTTTCATAGCTCTTTGATCATAGTTTCAAATTGTTCTCCAGAATGACTGGACTCTTTTACAACTGCACCAACAATTCATTAATGTCCCATTTTTTTCCACATTCCTTCCAGCATTTGTCATCTTTCTTTTCTGTAATGTTACCTACATGACAAGGAGAAGGTAGCATATGAGTTGTTTTAATTTGCATTTCTCAAGTCATCAGTGATTCACAGCATATTTTCATCTGACTATTGATAACGTTGACTTCTGAAAAACAAGAACTACCTATTCATATCCTTTGATCATTTATCAATTGTTGAATGGCTCTTATTTCCATAAATTTGGCTCAGTTCTCTATATATTTGCAAAAAGTAGAGAAACGTAACATAATTTTCCCCCCATTTTATGCTCTCCTTCTAATTTTGGCTCCATCGGTTTTCTTTGTGCAAAAGTCTTTTAATTTCATGTATTTGAAATTAGCTGTTTTGCCTCCCTTATTGCTCTTTATTTCTTGCTTGTCACAAACTTTTCTCTTATCCACAGACTGGACAGGTAATTTTCTCGATGTTCCCCTAATTTAAATAATTATATCTCCCTTTGTGTCTAAATCATTTATTCTTTTTTTATCCTATTTTGTTATACAGAATGGGATATTAGTCTATAGCTAGTTTTGCCAATCTACTTTCTAGCTTTCTCACCAATTTTTGTCAAATAGTGAATTCTTACCTCCAATTTGGAACTTAGGGCTTATTAAAAACACTAGATGACTACGGTCATTTAATTCTTTGTATTGTGTACCTAATTCATTCTCTTATCTAGCACTCTATATGTTATCCAGTGCTAAATTGCTTTGATGGTTAGTGAGTTGTATTATAGTTTAAAATCAAATACTTCTAGGTTGCCTTCCCCTTTTTTTCTATTGATTACCTTGATTTTCTTGGTTTTTTGAAGATTAATTGATATTATTTTTCTAGCTTTATAAAATAATTATTTGGTTATTTACTTGGTATGGCACTGAATATGGAAAATAATTTGGATAGAACTGCCATTTTATTTATTAGCTTGGCTTACCCATGAGTAATTGCTATTGATCTAGTTGTATAAATCTGTCTTTATTTGAATGAAAAATCTTTTGTATTGTGTTCGTATAGTTCCCGAGTATTTTATCTTGTCTTCAGTAATTTTAGATAGACTTTATCTTTTCCTTCCTGCTGAGTTCTGTTGGTGATATATAGAAATGCTCTATATGTGAATTTATTGTATATGCTGCCACACTGCTAAAGGTGTTGTTTCCACTAGATTTTATTGTTGTTGTTGATTTTTTAGAGCTTTGTAAAGAATCATTATGTATATATATATGTATATATATATATAATCTGCAAAGTAATAATCATATCATCTGCAAAGTAATAATTTTATTTACTTACTTCCTACTTTCAAGCTTTGTTGTCTTATAGCTAGTAATTCTAATGTAATATTTATAATATTGGTGATAATGGACATCGTTGTTTCACTCCTGATCTTACTGGAAAGTTTTCTAGTTAATCCCCATTAAAGATAGTGCTTGCTCTTTATTATTGATGTACACTAATTATTATTTTAAGAAATCCTCCACTCATTCCTATACATTCTTTCTTTCTTAAAAGGAATGGGTACTGTTCTGCCACATCTTTTTCTGCATGTTTTGACATAGTCACACAATTTTTGTTGCCTTTGATATTGTCATGGTCAATTATGCTTAGAGTCTTCCTAATGTTAAAGCAGATCAGAGTTACCAGTACAAATCTCGCCTGCTCATATCTTTTGATATATTACTCTAATTTCCTTGCTGATATTTTATTTAATGTTTTTGCATCAATATTTATTAGGGAAGTCTATTTTGCTTCATGATGGCTTATTAGAACAATATTTGCATCATAAATTTCCATATTATGTCAACTATATTTTTCTAATAGTTGAGATAATATTGGAACTATTTTTTCCCTTAAATATTACGTAGAATTCACTTGAAAATCCAACTGATCACAGGAATTCTTTTTTCTTAGAGAGCTCATATCAATAGCTTATTCAAATTATTTTCTAAGATAGGTTTACTTAATATTTTATATCCTCTTCTTTATATTTGAGTAAGTTATATTTTAGTAAATGTTCATCCATTTCACTTAGATTATTGTTTTACTGGTTTAAAATTGGGCAAAAGTCCACCTAGTACGTGGGTAATAAGCTGCTGCTTTCCAATGTCTTTTGTGACACAAACATTTTGCTGTTCCATCAGTAAACCATGCATGTTTCTTTTGTTCTTCAGTTAATCCATCATATCCCTCATTCTATACCAAGGACTGTTTGAACTGTTGCTTTGGTTCAAGGGGTGTATCATTTCCCTCAGTATATATGTTTGCATAGATCCATGTAAAGCAGAAATTCCACTTTTGCCTGTTTGAGATCTACTTTGAATATAGCATTTTCTTGTAATTATGCTAGCTTCTTGTGCATGCCCAATTCTGTGAGAAGCTGGGGTATTCATTAACCAGGTCATAATCATAATTTCAGGCCTTAATATTACCTCATGGCCTAAAGTCAGTTGTTTAGTCTCTACCAAAGCTCAATATTCAGCTAACAACTGATTTTCAAGAGGAGTATATTGAACTCCAGATGAAAGGAATTTCCCAGACCAAAATCTTTTGTTGTTGTTGTTGTTTTGGGGGGTTTTTTGTTTAATTTTTAAAAATTAATTCATTTTGTTTGTTTTCAGTGTTCTACAATCACTGTCATATATCTTAGATTTTTTTCCTCCTTCTCCTCCTTATCCCCTCCCTCCCCACTCCTTCCCTGAGATGGTATAAAATTTTATATAGGTTGTACACAAACATTCTTATTGAATACATTTTCACCTTAGTCATGTTGCATAGAAGAATTAAAAAGAATGAGAGAAATCATGACACAAAATAAAACAAAACATAATACAAAAGAAAATGGTCTGCTTCATTCTGCTATCAAATTCTATAGTTCTTTCTTTGATTGTGGAAGGCATTTGGCCTCAAGAGTTCACTGGGAATTGTCTAAGTCCTTGTATTGCAATGAAGTACTAAATCTACCAGAAAAATTCCTCACATTGTGGCTATCGCTGTGTACAAAGTTCTCTTGGTAATGCTCCTTTCACTCAACATCAGTTAATATGTCTTTCCAGGCCTCTCTGAAGTCTTCCTGTTGATCACTTCTTATACCACAATAGTATTCCATTACATTCATATATCACAATTTATTCAGCCATTCCTGAATTGATGGGCATCCCTTTGATTTTCAATTTTTGGCCACCACAAAGAGAGCTGCTATAGATATTTTGTACATGTGGGATCCTTTCCCACTTTTATGATCTCTTTGAGATACAGTCCTAGAAGTGGTATTGCTGGGTCAAAGAGTATACACATTTTTTGTAGCCCTTTGTGCTTAGTTCCAAATTGCTCTCCAGGATGATTGGATCAGCTCACAGTTCCACCAACAATGAATTAGTGTTCCAACTGTCCCACATCTTCTCCAATATTTATCATCTTCCTGTTTTCTCATGTCAGCCAATCTCAAAAGTGTAGTGGTGTACCTCAGAGCTGTTTTGATTTGCATCTCTCTAATCAATAGTGATTTATAGCATTTTTTCATATGACTACATGGCTTTAATGTCTTCCTCTGAAAACTGCCTGTTCATGTCCTTTGATCATTTATCAACTGGGGAATGACTTCTGTTCTTGTACATTCGACTCAGTTTTCTATATATATTTTAGAAATGAGTCGTTTCTCACAGACACTAGTCACTAAAATTTTTTCCCAGTTTTCTCCTTCCCTCCTAATCTTCTTTGAATTGGCTTTGTTTGTGAAAAACTTTTCAATTTAATGTCAAAATTATCCTTTTTGCACTTCATAAGGTTTCCTATCTTTTGTTTAGTCAAAAATTTCTCCATTCTCCATAAATCTGATAAAGACACCATTCATTGCTTCACTAATTTGCTTTTGGTATCAATCTTTATACTTAGATCATGTAGCCATTTGAACTTTATTCTTTTTGACAGTGTCTATGACCACTTTCTGCCACACTGTTATCCAGATTTCCCAGCAATTTCTGTCAGTGATTTCTTATCCCAGAAGCTGGGGTCCTTGGGTTTATCAAACAGTAGATTGCTATATTCATTGACTACTGTGTATTGGGTACCTAACCTAGTCCACTGGTCTACCTGTCTGTTTCTTAGCTAGTATCAAGTGGTTTTGATAATTGCTGTTTTATAATATAATTTGAGATTTGGTAGAGCTAGGCCACCTATCCAAGCATTTCTTTTCATTATTTTCCTTGATATTCTGGACCTTTTGTTCTTCCAGATGAATTTGGATATTTTTTCTAACTCTACAAAATAATTATCTGATTGTTTGATATGGCACGGAATAAGTAAATTAATTTAGTTAGATTTGTCATTTTTGTTATATTAGCTTGGTCTACTCATGAACAACTGATGTTTTTCCAGTTACTTAGATCTGACTTTATTTGTGTTAAGTGTTTTGTAATTGTGTTCATATAGTCTCTGGGTTTCTTTTGGCAGGTAGACTCCCAGATATTTTATAAAGGATACATTTCAGCTTTATTGTTTTTGCCATAAACTCCAGTTTGCACATCCACCTGTACAATCACTTGTAATTCCACTGGGCCACGTGGCATAGGCCATAAATCTAGGGTCAGTGGTATAGCGGCCTTTCTTTCTTCAAATGCTTTACTCTGCTCATCACCAATGAAATAGATAGATAGATAGATAGATAGATAGATAGATAGATAGATAGATAGATAGATAGATAGATAGAGATAGATAGATATAGATATTTAGAAATTGTATATAAGGATTTCAAAATTTTCCCAGAAGCAGTATGTGAAATTGCCAATATCTAAGTTATCCTATAAACCCGTGGGCCTCTTTCTTATTGGTGGGCATGGGAAAATCCTGAATCTTTTGTTAAGCTTTCAGAAGAATCTCTCATAGCCCCTTATGTCATTGCATACCCAACAATTTGTGTTTTGAACTGGCCCTTGAATCTTTGCAGGGTTAATTTCCTACCATTTGCATTTCATATGCTCAATTAAAAGTTCCCAACTCTTCTTCACTTCTTTCACAATTTTTCCCCCTGTATCATAACGGTACACCAGGTAGCTCTAATTCATCAAAATATTCAATCACAGTCCTTTGTCCAATAGTGGGGTATACAGATATTCTTGTAGCAAGCATGTAAAAGTATATTGTAGGCCCTGCCAAGTGAAAGCAAATCAGCCCCATTGTTTTGAATCTGTTGGGATAGTAAAAAAAAAAGCATAGGCTAAGTCAGTAACTGTGGACCAAGTCCTATCATATTTCTGGATCTTTTAAGGGAATGATATCTGGAACAGCAGCATACAAGGGAGGATTCACCTTATTCAAATATCTACAATTCACTGTCATCCTCCATGTGCCATCTGACTTTTGTACTGGCCACATAGGAGTTTTCCATCTAGTACTTGTAGGGACCAGTACTCCTGCCTCAACATATTCTTTTATAATATTGCTGATTTCATCTTTCCCACTTGGCATGTGATACTGCTTTAAAGTAATTGTGTCAGAAGATTCAGTTAAAGTTATTGGGTCCATTTTTATTTTACCCACTAAAACTGTATTAATTATTATCTTTCTTACTGCAAATTAGTTTCTCCCCTAGGGTAAATTTAAAGCTATACTTCTCAATATATCTATTCCAATGATATATTCAGGAATGTGTACAACCACCATGGTATATACTTTCTTAGATGATTGTCTAATTTCCGTCATTAGTTTGACTTCTCTGGCTGATATTCCAGTCCCTTTCAGTCCTGTGATGGTGACAGGAATTCTATGTTTAAACTTCTCAGGGGTTTCACATATAAGGGAGACCTCTGCTCCAGTATTTATTAAAGGTCTAATTACAGTATTTATCCATTTTTCCAACATATGGTCAAATTGATGTGGGGTCTGTAATGCCGTCTGTGTATTTCTTTAATCTGAGCTAGGGCAAAGTCAATTTTCTATTCTCACTGAAGGTTTGACAAACTTGGATAAAAGCATTGAGGAGCATATGTAGGAGCAGTTCTTACTTCTCTATTTTGTCTAGTATTAAGTCCATTTTCTTGGTACATTTTGTATAGGTCATTAGTTGGTATACCAATTATTCTTCCAAAATCTACCCCTGCTCTCGGGGCAGCTAGGTGGTGCAACGTATAGACCACCAGTGCAAGAATCAGGAGGACCTGAGTTCAAATCTCACCTCAGACACTTGACATTCACTAGCTGTGTGACCTTGGGCGAGTCACTTAACCCCAATTGCCTCATTCTGGGTCATCTCTAGTCATCCTGATGAATATCTTGTCACTGGATTCAGATGGCTCTGGAGGAGAAGTGAGGCTGGTGACATCACATCCCTCCCTCACTCAAAACAAGTCAAGTGCAAGTCATGTCATTATTTCTCTGGTGGCATGGTCTTCTTCAGCAACAAAGGAGGAACACATAACCTTGCTCTCAATGGAACAGTAAACAATTCTTTTCTTGTCATTCTATTCTGACTTTCAATCAGCTGGGCTATTTACTCTTCTCCCTCAAGGACATTTATCTTTCCCCCAGTCCTCTAAGTCACTTATCTGTGAAATCTTGTCCAGCATCTCCAAAAGAGGGTGCCCTACTTCCCCATTTATTAGAGTCAGAACTAGATGCTTGTAAGCAGAAGGAACTGTCTTAACTATATATTCCTATGGGAAACAGCAAAGTGGGTATCATAGCATGCATCTGCATTTCTAATCATTATTATGGTCTTCATTAACTCCTCCTTTAACTTTCTTATACAGTCCTTAATGAATACCAGGATCTATCTCCATTAGGCCACACACAGTCAGTAAGATACTGCTTACTGCATCCTTCTTTAGCCAAAGCTAACAGAGAAGTTGTATTGTTATTTCCTTGCATATTGTAATCTCTAAAATCTTGCTGTACACAAGTATTCTAGTAACTATAAATTTCAAACAATCCATGCCATCTACCAATACCCCTCTTGCTCCTTCATCTCTGATTCTGACCATCCAAGATATTCATGATTCTCCCATCTTTGGGTGAACCAATTCAAAGCATTTGTGCCCTCCTGCTGAGTAAAATCCTCAATCATCTCCCTAAACACTGCACTGCTCCCCTGGTTCTCGTTTTTCTGCCTTAGTATTGGGCATGCTTCTGCCTGAGAAGTCTCTCCCTCCAGCATTGTTTCATTCTCCCCCTATAACTTTGTCACATTTTACTCTGATGCACTCTCCTGGCAGTCATCACTAGGCAACTAAACTCATTCTATACAAAGGCTGTATGCACTTTCTTTTTGTTAGTTTTTTTCTTCCTCTTAGCTAACTGAAGAGTAGCTTGTTCTTCCAACACCTGAGATCCCTCAACTTCTTCTTCTAAAAGAGAGACCAAAGGCTGAGATTTCCCATGCAAAGTAACTAAAGCTCTTTTCACATCTGAATTTTTCCTTCAGCAACTAGTGTCTCTTTTTTACACATAAAATGGTAACCTGTTTATAAAATTCAGCCTCTCCTACACACCACTGCTAGGTCTATCCCTGGTCTTACTGGTATTCTTTGCAAAAGTCCTTCCAAGTCTCTAGGTTCCACCTACTATGACCTAAGTTCCCCATTTTCATAGGGGCCAGTGCTTTTAGCTAATTGAATTTCTATGTAGGAATAAGGTAAAACCTCCCATCTTGGGATATCCGTTTTTTCCTCTAAAGCCTTTATGGCTCCAAATAGAGGTTTTATACACTGTGATCCTGTTTGTGAAACCAAATGTATCCCAAGGCAATATTCACAGCACCAACAACAACTATGAATACGCCAATATAGTTCTGAATTGCAAAGTATAGCAGATTCTCCATATAGAAGGCAGAAGAAAAACATTTATTCAGAAACCAGAAAGTCAAATGCCAAGACCAGAAATCTCAATCTATTATAGGAACCAGGAAGTCAATAGAGATTGTCACTGCAGGGGAGAGCACCATTCCCAAGCTTCTGCCATCTCCACCTTGCTGGGGCCGTCCCACAAGCAAACACTCACAGCCCTAACTGTGCCTGGCTACTTCCTCTCTCTACTCTGCCCTAACTGTTCTTATAAACTTCCTGGAAGTTCTGTTTCACCCTTCTTGTTCCAGCTGTTCAGCAAGTTCCTGCCACTTGTGACTTAGTCTTCCATGTGATTTTAAGTAGCTCTTAAGGGCCTATTAATGGGTGGGAAAGATCTTCAAATTAAGCAACAAGTACATTAACAATACAACTCCCAATGGAACCAAGATGGCAGAGTGAGAGCAAGTACTCACCTAAGCTCTAGGAAAAACTCCTTCAGACAGCTCTATAAAAGAGAATCTGAACAAATTTTAGAGTGGCTAAATTCACTAGGAGAAAGAATGTGACAGATTTCCAGCCCAGGACAGCTTGGAAGGTTGAAGGAAAGGATCTGTTGAGCAGGACCAGAGGAATGCAGAGCATACAGTGTGCAGGATGCGCTAGTGTGGACCCTGCCAGAGCAAAGTCAAGGAAGAAACCCAGGGTGGTCTAAAGCAGCAGCAGGACTATGAATTTTCAAAGATATCAGCCCAGGATATGAGGCACCATAGATAATGAAGCAATATCACTACTAAACATATATGCTTCTAGTGATATAGCATCTGAATTCTTAGAAGAGAAGTTAAGTGATTTACAGGATGAAATAGACAGTAAAACTATACTAGTGGGAGACCTCAACCTCCTCCTCTCTGAACTTGATAAATCTAACCTCAAAATAAACAAGAAAGAACTTAAGGAGTTGAATAAACCTCTGGATAATGTAGATATGATAGATCTGTGGAGAAAATTGAAAGGAAATAGAAAGAATATATCTTTTCTCTCAGTAACACACGGCACATATGCAAAAACTGACCATGTACTAGGGCATAAAAACCTAACAGTCCAGTGCAGAAAGGCAGAGATAGTCAATGAATCCTCAGATCATAATGTAATAAAAATTATATGTGATAAAAGGTCATAGAAAGAGAAACCAAAAACTAACAGGAAACTAAATAATCTAATCCCAAAGAATGAGTGGATGAAACAACAAATTATAGAAACAATGAAAAGCCTCATTCAAGAGAATGACAATAATGAGACAACTTACAAAACTGGTTGGATGCTGCAAAAGCAGTTCTTAGGAGAAGTTTTATATCTTTGAATGCCTACATGAATAAAATAGAGAAAGAGGAGATCAATGAATTGGGTATCCAGCTGAAGAAGCCAGATATTGAAAATCTTCAAGAAAATACCAAATTACATATACTGAAAATGCAAGGAGAGATTAATAAAATTCAAATTAAGAAAATCACTGAGCTAATAAATAAAATTAGGAATTGGTTTTATGAAAAAACAATAAAATTGATAAAGGTTGGGTCAATTTGATTTAAAAAAAGAAAGAAAAAACCAAGTTGCCATTATCAAAAATGAAAAAAGTGAACTCAACTCCAACGAGGAAGAAATTTAAAGAATAAGTAGAAATCACTTTACCCAATTATATGCTGATAATTTGGACAACCTAAGTGAGATGGATAAATATTTTTTTAAAAAAATACAAATTACCTAGTTTAACAGAAGAGGAAGTTTAATAGTTAAATAACCCCATCTCAAAAACAAGAGAGAAACTGAAAAAGTCATCAATGAACTCACTAGGAAAAAATCTCCAGGGCCACATGGATTTACAAGTGAATTCTATTAAACATTTAAAGAATAGTTAATTCCAGTACTATACAGACTATTTGGGAAAATGATGAAGGAGTCCTACCAAATTCTTTTATTTTTCATTTTCATTTTATCTCCATTTTATTTTGCTTGGCTATTTGAAGGGTAAAATAAAACTTAGCTCCCATGGTTTTATAGGTAGAAAAAACGTACATTTTGCTAGTATGCATTAGTAAGCAAAAATAGGACACAATGAATATAATAGTTCCCATTTGTATAGCACCTAAAGTTTTAGAAGTCCTTTGTTAACTTCAGTCCCAGACAGTAGGCATTATAACTATTCTTTCCTTTTTAGACACTGAAACTGAGATCCAAAAAGGTGAAATAACTTACTAGTTACCATACAGTGAATTTAAATGGCCAAAACTGGGACTCACATTGTGACTGCCTGACACAGGTCCCATTGTCCTTGATCAGAAACATATTTAATTTTATTTTTCATTTCATTTATTTATTTATTTGCTTGTGTGTTTGTTTGTTTGTTTATTCATTCATTCATCCATTTATTTATTTATTTTTATTTTTTAACATTCTTTCCACAAGATTTTGAGTTCTAAATTTTCTCACCATATCTTCCCTACTGACATGCCAAATCACTGTGCATTCTGATTACCCTTTCCCCCAATCTGCCCTCCCTTCTATCACACACCTCCCTTACTATTCCCATCTTATCTGTTTTCTTGTGGGGCAAGATAGATTTCTATATCGCATTACCTGTACATCTTATTTTCCAGTTGTATGCAAATACAATTCTCAACATTCGTTCCTACACCTTTGAGTTCCAATTTCTCTCCATTCCTCCCTCCTCACCCACCCCCAATGAGAAGGCAAGCAATTCCATATAGGCTATATATGTGTAGTTATGCAAAACACTCCCATAATTGTCATGTTGTGAAAGACTAACTACATTACCCTCTATCCTGTCCTGCGCCCCATTTATTCATTTTTCTCTTTTGACCTTGTCTTCCCCCAAAGTGCTTACTTCAAATTACTCTCTTCTTACATTTGCAGTCCCTTCTATCATCCCCACCCTTCCCGCTTATATCATTCTCCCCTACTTTTCCATAGTGTAAGACAGATTTTCTTAGCAAATTGAATGCATGTTGTTCCCTCCTTAAGCCGAACGTGATGAGGGTAAATTTCATTTTTCACTCTCACCTTCATTTTTCCCAACATTGAAAAAGATTTTTCTTTTCTCTTTCATGTGAGATAATTTGCCCCATTCCATTTCTCCTTTTCTCTTTTCAATATATTCCTCTCTCACCCTTTAAATTTATTTTTTAAATATCATTCCTACATATTCCACTCACTCTGTGACATCTGTCTGCCTCTCTGTCTGTCTATCTATCTATCTATCTATCTATCTATCTATCTATCTATCTATCTATCTATCTATCTATCTATCTGTCTGTCTATCTATGTATCTATCTATCTGTCTATCTATCTATCTATCTATCTATCTATCATCTACTTATCTATCTATACATATATACGTATATATGAATATATATAGACATGTGTGTGTGTATATATATATATATATATATATATATATATATGGAGAGAGAGACGTGTGTGTATGTGTGTGTATAATCTCTCCAACTACCCAAATACTGAGAAAAGTTTCAAGAGTTACAAATATTGTGTTTCCATGTAAGAATGTCAAAAGTTCAGCTTATTAAGTCCCTCATGATTTCTCTTTCCTGTTTACCTTTTCATGCTTCTCTTGACTCTTCTGCTTGAAAGTCAATTTTTCTATTCAGCTCTGGTATTTTCATCAAGAATGCTTGAAAGTCCTCTATTTCACTGAATTATCATTTTCCCTGTGAAGTATTATACTCAGTTTTGCTGGGTAGGTGATTCTTGGTTTTAATCCTAGTTCCTTTGACTTCTGGAATATCATATTCCAAGCCCTTCAGTCCCTTAATGAAGAAGCTGCTAAATATTGTGTTATCCTGATTGTATTTCCACAATACTCAAATTGCTTCTTCTTGTCTGCTTGCAATATATTCTCCTTGACCTGAAAACACTGGAATTTGGCTACAATATTCCTAGGAGCTTTCTTTTTGGCCTCTCTTTCAAGAGGTGATTGGTGCATTCTTTCAATATATATTTTTCCCTCTGGTTCTAGAATATCAGGGAAGTTTTCCTTAATAATTTCATGAAAGATGATGTCTAGGCTCTTTTTTTGATCCTGGTTTTCATATAGTATAATAATTTTTAAATTATCCCTCCTTGATCTATTTTCCAGGTCAATTGTTTTTTTTTTTTTCCAATGAGATATTTTAAATTGTCTTCTATGTTTTCATTCTTTTGGTTTTGTTTTTTAATTTCTTGGTTCATCATAAAATCATTAACTTCCAACTTCTCCATCTTATTTTTTAAAACAGTATTTTATTCAGTGAGCTTTTAAACCTTTTTTTCCAATTGGCTAATTTTAAAGCATTCTTCTCCTCACTGGCTTTTTGGACCTCTCTTGACATTTGGGTTAGTCTACTTTTAAAGGCGATATTTTCTTCAGCCTTTTTTGGGTCTCTTTTAGCACACTGTTGACTTGCTTTTCAAGATTTTCTTGCATCACTCTTATTTCTCCTCCCAATTTTTCCTCCACCTCTCTCACTTGATTTTCAAAATTCTTTTTGAGCTCTTCTATGGCTTGAGACAATTGCATCATTATTTTGGAGGTTTTGGATGCAGAAGCCTTGACTTTTATGTCTTCCACTGATGTTATACCTTGTTCTTCCTCACCTGAAAGGATGGAAGAAAGTACCTGTTCAACAAGAATGCAACCTGCTATAGTCTTATTCTTTCCCTTTTTGGCATTTTTTGCCTAGGCAGTTATTTGACTTTTAGTCCTTTGTCAAGCAGTCAATATACTTTAGGGATCTGTAAGTTCTCAGTTCCTCCACAGTGGCAAATCAAGAGATAGGAGCATACTACTCTCCTGCTCTGTACTCTCTTCTGGAAGCAACCAGAAGATTTCTGCCCAGAATCTGGGAGTAGAATTCTCTCTCCAAAGCCTCTACCAGCTCCACAATGCCAGAGTTCCTTCTCTCTCCAAGATTGGCATTGAGGGATGAGACCCAGATCAGCTGCGTGAGTCACCCAGGGTCCTTAGGCTGAGGGCTGCAAAAATGGATGCCATCTCACAGTCGCCACCACCACCAGGGCCAGCCCACGATCCCTTCTCACCTGGGTGAAAGAGCTTTCTCACTGACCTCTGAAGGTGTCTTTAGCATTTGTGGGTTGAGAAATCAGGGAGCTGCAGCTGATGCCCATGATTCTGCCCCCTGAAAACTGCTCCAGCACTGTCCCTGCTACACCATGTGAACGAAATTGGTTTAAATTCTGCTCTGACCCCCTGGGATAGACTTTTCCTGGTAGGTGTTCTAGCCTCTCTTGGATTGGAAATCTCTTTAACTCTGTAATTGTTTTGGCTTCTGCTGCTCTAGAATTTGTTTAGAATCATTTTTATAGATATTTTATAGACTTTTGAGGGAAATCTGGTCTGCCATTTTACCCAGATTTTTTAAAGATACAACATGGTTCTGATAATCCAACCAAGCAGAACCAAAACACAGAACGAATATTATATGCCAATTACTCTCATGAATATACATACAAAAATTAAAATAAGATAAAAACAAAAAGCACAGCTGCATATCACGAAAATAATACATTATGATCAGGTGGGATTTATACTAGTAATGCAACACTGGTTCAATATTTGGAAAACTATCATCATTACTGATCATGTGAAAACCAAAACTAATGGAAACTATATGATTTTCTCAATAGATGAAGAACAAGTTTTTGACAAAATACTGGAGAGCATATGAATAAATAGAGCCTTCCATAATATAATAAGCAATACCTACATAAAACCATAAGCAAGTATTATATGCAATGGGGACAAGATAGATGCATTTCTAATAAGATCAGGGGTGAATCAAGAACATGCATTAATACGACAGTTGTTCAACATGGTACTAGAAATGTTAGCTTTGGCAATAACAGAAGAAAAAGAAACTGAAAGAATTAGAGCAGGCAAAGAAGAAACTAAGTTATCACTCTTTGCAGATAATATAGTGATACCCTTACAGAATTCTAGAGAATCAATTTTAAAAAACTACTTGAAGTAATAAACAACTTTGACTAAGTAGCATATTGGAAAAAAAGCCCAGATAAATAGTCTGAATTTCTTTATATTAACAGAGCCCAACAGCAAGAGACAGAAAGATAAATTCCATTTAAAGCTATGATAGACACTATAAAACATGTGGGACTCTGTCTTCCAAAACAAACAAAGGGACTACATGAACACAATTACAAAACACTTTTTGCACTAATAAATTGAGATGTAACTGGAAAAACAGAAATGACAGTTCTATCTGAATTAATTTATTTGTTCAGTGCTATACAAATCAAACTACCAGATAGTTGTTTTCTAGAGTTAGAAAAAATAATACAAAAATTCATCTGGAAGAACAAAAGGTTCAGAATATCAAAGGGACTAATGAAAACATGCTAGGGAAGGTGGCCTAGCCCTATCAGATCTCAAATTGTCTTATAAAGCAGTAATCATCAAAACCACTTGGTACTGGCTAAGAAACAGAGGGGTAGACTACTGGAATAGGTTAGGTACTCAAGACACAGTAGTTAACGAATATAGCAATCTACTATTTGATAAATCCAAGAACCTCAGCTCCTGGGTTAAGAACTGACTCTTTCACAAAAACTGCTGGAAAAACTGGATAACAGTGCTGCAGAAACTGGGCATAAACCAATGCTTGACATTATAATACAAGAGTTAAGTCCAAACAGATACATGATCTAGGTATAAACACTGATAAAATAAACAAATTAGAGAAAGAAGGAATAGTGTGTCATATTTACAGAGAATGGAGAAAGTTTTGAGCAAACAAGAGACAGAGAACATTTTGAAATGCAAAAAGGATAGTTTGGATTACATTAAATTGAAAATTTTTTCACTAACAAGAGGAATGCAACCAAGATTAGGAAAGAAGAAGAAAACTGGAAAATAATTTTTGTAACTAGCATCTTTGATAAATGCTTCATTTCTAAAATATATACAGAGAACTGAGTCAAATGTGATATGAACAGGCAGTTTTCAGAGGAAGAAATTAAAGCTATTTACAGTCATATGAGAAAATGCTCTAAATCACTATTGATTAGAGAGATGCAAACCAAAATAACTCTGAGGTACCACATCACAGCTATCAGATTGGCTAACATGACAAAACAGGAAGATGATGAATGTTGGAGAAGATGAGGGAGATTTGGAACACTAATTCATTGTTGTTGTAGCTGTGAGCTGATCCAACCATTCTGGAGAGCAATTTGGAACTATGCACAAAGGGTTACAAAAATGATCATACCCTTTGACCCAGCAATATCGCTTCTATGACTATATCCCAAAGAGATCATAAAAATGGGACAGGGTCCCACATGTACAAAAATAGTTATAGCAGTTTTCTTTGTTGTGGCCAAGAACTGGGGGTGGCCATCAATTAGGAAATGGCTGAACAAGTTGTGCCATGTGAATGTAATGGAATACTATTATGCTAGAACAAATGATGAATAGGAAGACTTCAAAGAGACCTGAAAGGACTTATATGAACTGATATTGAGTGAAAAGAGCAGAACGAGGAGAACTCTGTACGCAGCCACCACCACAGTGTGTGAGAAATTTTTGTGGTAGACTTAGTCTTGCACAGTAATGCAAGGATCTAAAAACTTCTCAATGCACTCTTGAGGCAAAATGCCTTCCAAATCCACATAAAGAATTATGGAATTTGATTGCAGAATGAAGCAGACCACTTTTTCTTTTGTTACGTTTTGTTTTGTTTTATGGTTTCTCCCATTCATTTTAATTGTTCTATGCAACACAACTAAGGTGAAACTATATATAATTAGAATATATGTGTAGAACCTATATAAGATTGAATGTTACGTAGGGACAGGAGCGGGGAGAGAGGGGAAAGTGAGGGGGAAAGGAGAGAAGTGAGGTGGAAGGAGGAGGAAATATATAAAATATATGGAACTGATTGTAGAAAACTAAAAACAAATAATTTTTTTTAAAAGGCTGATACTATAAACAAATCAGGTGAGCAAAGACTATTGTATTTGTTAGATTTGTGGAGAACTGAGAAATTTTTGACCAAATTAGAGGACATTTTGAAGTGCAAAATGGATAATTTTGATTTAATTAAATTGAAATACTTTGCATAAATAACCCAATGCAACCAAAAGGAGAAGGGAAGCAGAAAACTGGAAAAGAATTTCTGCAACTAGTGTCTGTGATTAAGATCTCATTTATAAAATATATAGAGAACTGTGTCAAATGTACAAGAATTCAAGCAATTTCCAAACTGATAAATGATCAAAGGATATGAACACAGTTTTCAGAGGAAAAAATTAAAGTTATATATTGCCATATGAAGAAAAATGCTCCAAATCACTACTGATTAGAGAGCTGCAAATGAAAACAACTCTCGGGGACCACATCATATCTATCAGATTGGTTATCTTGGCAAAACAGGACGATGTTAAATATTGGAGAAGATGTGGGAGAGTTGGAACACTAATTCATCGTTTGTGGAGCTGTGAGCTGATCCAACCATTCTGGAGAGCAATTTGGAACTATGCCCAAAGGGCTACAAATATGTGCATAACCTTTGACCCAGCAGTATGGTTTCTAGGACTGTATACCAAAGAGATCTTAAAAATGGAACAGGGTCCCATATGTACAAAAATATTTATAGCAGCTGTCTTGGTGGTATATAAGAACTGGAAATCGAAGGGATGCTCATCAAATGGAGAATAGCTGAGCAAGTTGCTTTAAATGAATGTAATGGAACACTAATGTGCTATAAGAAATGATGAAAAGGAAGACTTCAGAGAGGCCTGGAAGGATTTGTATTAACTGATGCTGAGTGAAAGCAGCAGAACCAGGAGAACATTGTACACAATAACAACTATAGTGTGCATGGAATTTTTCTGGTAGACTCAGCTATTCACAGCAATGCCAGGAACTCAAACATTCCCAATAGACCCTTGAGGCAAAATGTCTTCCACATATAGAGAACAAACTATGGAATTGGATCACAGAATGAATTAAAATGTTTTCTCTTGTAGTATGTTTCGTTTTGATTTGGTTTTTCTCATGGTTTCTCCCATTCATTTTCATTCATCTATGCTACATGACTAATGAGTAAATGTGTTTAATAAGAATGCATGTGTAGAATATATATAAGATTGCATGCTAACTCGGGGAGGGAGGAAGGAAGGAGAGGAGAGGGAGTGGGAAAAAAAATCTAAGATATATAGAAGTGATTGTAGAAAAATGAAAACAAATATATCAATGTTATTAATAATAATAATAAAAGGAAAAAATACAGTTCCCAACTTACATGTCATTATTTACTCGATCTCTACTACCCCCTCTAACTAATCAATTGCTAAATCCTCTTGATTCTGACGTTTTTACATCTTTTATATTCACTCCCTTTTAATCTCATGGCTGGACTATTTCTGCAGTATTCTGATTTATATTCCTTCCTCCAGTCTCTCCCCATTCCAGTACATTCTCCACTCAATTACTAAATTGATCTTCCTAATTTGTAGACCTGACTCGTTCACACCCCCTCCACACATACTTCAATTAAATTCATTGGTTTCTTATAAAGTAAAACATAATTGGCTAAAACAAATAAATAAAATAATCTAATGAATGAATACAATTGACTAAAAGTCCTCCATATGCTGGACATTTCACAGCTTTCTGGTCCTTCTTATACTTAGGATTTTCTCCCACCCCAAGGCACTTCATGATCCACCAAAATTGGTTTCTTTGATATCTGTCACACACAGTCATCCATCTCTTAACACCCTTTACTTTTAATAGCTACTCAACATACCTAGAATTCTCTCTTTTCTAATCTCCATATGCTGGTTTCCTTGGTTTCATTAAATACACCCTGAAAATCACTCCTTTTAAAAGAAGACTTTCCTGATCTCTCTGAATGTTAATTCTTTCTTTCTCGGATTATTTAAAATATATCCTGAATTATCTTGTTTGCATATCCTCTTCCCCATTAGATTGTAAGTCCTATGAGTAGGATGTATCTTTTTTCTTATTTTCCACAGAAATTGTCACAGTGCTTGACACATAGTAAAGGCTTCATAAATGCTTATACATTAAGTGACTGGCTCTAGAACCAGAAGATCTAGGTTCCAATGCCACCTTTGCAGTCTTCTGATTGTATCTCTTTGACTTGTCTAAATGCTTTATTGGTTCATATATCTCTGAGAAATAGTTATGGGAAGCAGGCTTGTAGTTCAAATAATAGCTAACCCTAGTGAGAATTTTGAATAGAAGCCCCTGCTACAATCAGACAACAGTTTCAAACGTTTCACATGCTGTCTCCAGGTTAATTTGATGCATTCCCATTAATTTGTCATTCCTTTAATCTTCTTTGATCTTCAGCTCATCTCTTCTTCAGAAACCATATTCAACCTTTTCATCTGTATAACTTTTGATCGGTGTTCCCTCACTCTTATTTCCCAGTATATGCCCATTAGTGGTGGCCTCAGTTATTGTTTTTGAAAATGTCAGTTTATTTCCCCTTGACTCTGATCATCATTTGTGCCATCTTCCAAACCATAGCACTCCTCCAAGGCCACCACTTCCCTATGTGCATTTTTCTTTCCCTTCATTGGAGTCTAAGCATATTGGACAAGAAAATGTTCAGCTTTGTATTTATATTCCCTGTGCTTTACAGTAGGAAGGCTTAAGACATGCTGGTGATTTCATTGACTCATTGATTCACTATTCATTCATTCTTGTAGATATCTTTTTGCATTCCTGGTATGAATGTAACCTTAATCCCTCTGGTAAGTTCAGGCAATATTTTGTGTAGTTCTAGATTGGATGAAGAAAATTGTATATGTTTTCTCTTGGACTTCTTGATCATTGTTCACTCCTATGCTCCCTTGTAGGTCATTCCTAGAATATTAATGGGAGAGACAGGCTCCTTAATGATCTTTCATGCCATCATCTTAAACCGATGTTTTAAATCTCCAGATGTTGCTTCTAGTTGATGTCCATTTTCCAAATGTGTGAAAAAAAGAATCCTCAATATCCAGCAAGGTAATACATGAAAGTCTGGAATAGGACCACCTTTATTTCATCCATACAAATATGTAAATCGCCAAAATCTATAACAGACCAAAGACCTCATACTTATACTGCTTCCCCCTGAGAAGGCAAACATACTCTGAGAATGCTGAGTAAATAATTTCCTTCTTATTACATCTGCACTGTCTAAACAATTCTTTGTGATTGCATGGAGTCCAAACTCATTGTTTTCCTTTGCCATTAATTCATTTTGTTTCCTCTCTCAGCACAATCTTCATTCTCCAAAAAGTAGTCCTTCTTTTTCATTTTAGTAGGTCCAATCCTTTATCTTTCAAACTGGCACTATCTTGGATTTAGTGTTAAAGAAAATATCCATTGTTGTTATTTCAAGAAATCTCTTTTCTGTGGTTGAAATGATAGATTCAAGGGTGAAAATGCCTAAGATATGATAAATTTTTCTATTGTAGCACCACTGCAATATTCACAGTGCCCATAGCAGCCATGAATATCTCAGCAAAATTCTGAATCACGAAATAAAACAGACACTCCATGTGATAGACAGAACCAAAACATTTGTTCAGACACCAGAAATCCAAATCCATCATAGTAACAAAAATCTACACACAATAAGAATACAGAGAACACCATCCCCAAGCCTACCCTCTGCTACACTTCCCACAAGCCAGGTCCTTTAAATAAATAACAAACAGACTTCCTTTTAATATAATGCCTTTCTCACACCCATAGCCAGCTGCAGGATTGCCTGCATCCATCAGTGCTGACTGCTCTCTCATTAACTTCCTCTGAATTCTGTTCTAGTTCTGCCTCTTCCTGTTCCACCTGTTTAGCAAACTCCTCCCTCCACAAGCTCCATGTGACTCAAACCTCTATATGACCCAGGCAGATCACATGGGTCTGTTAACGAATGGGAAAGATAACCCCATATAAATTATCATTACATTTATACTAGGGAATTTTTTTATACCCAGGAGTTCAAAGAAAATTGTCTACTTGCTCATCTCTTAAAATTAGTTGGCATGCTCACGACGACTTCTGGGTCATTCATCAATAGGAAACCTATGAAATCTTTGACTGCTATCATCTTGGCATCTATGAAAGTACACCATCAGGTCTCTAGGGCTCTCACCTGGGCTTTGAAAGCTGTTACTGTATTCATGAAACTCTTATGGGCTTCTGCTCCATGGCAAACATTATCAGTTCCTAAAAGAAGGTGACATGTATTTCATAGGTTGTTCATCTCCCTCCCTTCCATCCAACATAAGCCTGATTTTTGTTATCTGCTGTCTCCTCCAAACAGGAAAATGGAGAAAATTCAAAAAGACTGAATAGTGTCTTTTAATCTCATTTATATGCCTATTCAAAGGGATGACTACTATGGCAAAAGTCTACTTTTTCTGAATCTCAATGAGCCAAGTATCTTGGGTGAAACCACAGTTATTGGAAATCTGTTAGGAAACCAGTCACTGGAAAATAAGCAAGAGTTATCAGTTATCCTCTTAACAAGAAATGGATTCATAGTTCTATATCCAAAATTGGGCATAGATACATAAATTGATTTAGTAGAATCTCAGTGATCAGGGCTCCTAACACTAGCATTCTTTTTCACCAGGACTTGTTGTTTAGATGAAAATCTTGCAAAAAACAGTGAGCCTAAACCACCCTAAAGATAAACTAAACCAACCAAAGTTAAATTCTAGACTATGTGGATCTATCTTTGGATCTGTACCCTTTCCCCATGTATTTATGTTGCATTTTCTGATTTCTAACTTCTGTGGTTTCTCCTGATGATTATTCAGTTTTTACAGTTTAATTCTTTGGTTACCATACCAGGCTATATTACTTATTTGGTCTTTATCATATGGCTTATACTCATCTAGCTACCTTCTCTCTCTCTCTCTCTCTCTCTCTCTCTCTCTCTCTCTCTCTCTCTCTCTCTCTCTCTCTCTCTCATTTTCTCAGATGGGGGGGCACTACAGATGGGAAATGTTCCATGTACTTTCAGATGAAGTCATTGTTTAGCACTTCTACTTCACTACTTTAATTTTTTTTTAAAGCAGACATGTAATGAAGTGGGAGCAATCCAGAAATAGTTGCAATGTAAAAAAGAAAATGACTCAATAAAACTTTTATTTTAAAGGTTAAGAACTTATTTGTGATTCAGAGATTTATTGTTTGCCATAGCACAGGCTTTTTTATCTAACTATTGTGAAATCCTACTTCATATGTGTGCATGTGCACACATGTACACATACACGTGTATACATAGTATGTAACATATGTATATAGTGTAATATAACATATGTATCTATGTATAGTGTGTATATGCACACATATCTATCTACCTCTCTATCTTGTTGATTGATTCTCATTGTCCAAATATCTCATGATGTTGTAAACTCAGGCCCTTCTTGTGTTAAGAGGAATTCTGTCTTCAAAAAACCAACAGTATTCATGTCTTGCTTGGGAGATCACAGATGAGTGAGAGTCTTGATAAGATTTCCTCAGCATATACCTAAATACTAAAGAAGTTTAAATCAGTGGTCAAACAACTTTCATTCATCTCCACAATATGACACATTTTATATTGTGTTCTGCTGAAATAAGAACATTGTTAAGGTGCATTTATCTGTATATTTTTATTATTGGTATAAGATGATGTCCTGAATATCCTGTGTCTGCTCTCTGTCATCTCTATGCCTTGTTTTTGGAAATAAATTCTAATTTATTGAACACTAGCATGTTTCATGGGCACCAATTTCCTAAACCTTTTCAAAGTACTGGAGTTAGAATGTGCAAAGTACAGTTGTTCTCACATGAATTGTCCCCACTTCTATGTGAGTAACACTCATAAAATAAAACCTCTAATTACTGCAATTTGTCATTGTTATTCCAGACTCAATAAAAGCAAAACTAACCATGTATTAAAGCCAACAAAATCAATGAAATAATAACCAGGACATATGTGGCCTGTGCAAAATCATGCTAGAAAGCACCATATTATCAAATACAATCCGGTATAGACGACATCATTTAGATAATGGGCTATTTAGTCTGAAGCAGAGACAGTTTTAAGAATTATAACAACAAAATGAAGAGTTCATCCACATAGATGGCACTGAATGAAACAAATTTCTTTCTTCCTCTTAATGACAGGGAGTACTTTGCCTGTGAACTACAATGGTCTTTATAAGATAAAAAAGTAACTCAGTGTTACAGAGAGGCTTGAAATCAGGATTATATAGTCCTTGCTTTGACACTTTGTAGGTGTTTGTTATCCTGAGTGAGTTATTCAACCACTTTGAGTCTTGGTTATACTAACAGTGGAAATGAACATATTAGCATTCTCTGCTTTACAGAGTTACTATGAGAAAAGTACTATATAAATGAGTTATTTTTATTAGGAAAGGAGAAACTTTTTCAAATTTTTTTGTTGCTTGCTTGTTGTTCTTCATTCTTAAAGAGATATGACATCAAGAAAGTGATGTGTTGACTTGCAAGTAAATTGGATTTAAGTGAAGCAGGGCTGTGCAAAGTCTTTAGCATCACTACCTCCTCCTGAGTCATCTGAGTCCAGTGGAAAGATATAATTCAGGACGGCTGGAGATGACCCCAGATGTAATGGGAAACATTGGTCTTTTCTTAAAATTTATTTATTTAACTTTAACATTCATTTTCACAAAATTTTGGATTCCAAATTTTCTCCCCATTTGTCCCCTCCCCCACCACTAAACACCGAGCATTCTGATTGCCCCTATCAACAATTTGCCCTCTCTTCTACCATCTCTCCCTTCCCTTGTCCCCATCTTCTCTTTTGTCCTGTAAGGCGAGATAACTTTCTATACCCCATTACCTGTATTTCTTATTTCTTAGTAGCAAGAACAGTACTCGACAGTTGTTCCTAAAACTTTGAGTTCCAACTATTCATCATCCCTCCCTCCCCACCCATTCCCTTTGGGAAGGTAAGCAATTCGATATAGGCCATATCTGTGTAGTTTTGCAAATGACTTCCATAATAGTTGTGTTGTGTAAGACTAACTATATTTCCCTCCATCCTATCCTGCCCCCCATTGCTTCTGTTCTCTCTTTTGATCCTGTCCCTCCCCAAGAGTATTGACGTCAAATTGCTCCCTCTTCCCATTGCCCTCCCTTCCATCATCTCCCCCACCCTGCTTATCCCCTTATACCCCACTTTCCCGTATTGTAAGATAGATTTTCATACCAAAATGAGTGGGCATTTTATTCCTTCTTTTAGTCGAATGTGATGAGAGTAAACTTCATATTTTTCCTCTCACCTCCTCTCTTTTTCCCTCCACTAAAAAGTCTTTTGCCTGCCTCTTTTAAGAGAGATAATTTGGCCCTTTCCATTTCTCCCTTTCTCCTCCCAGTATATTTCTCTCTCACTGCATAATTTCATTTTGTTAAGATATGATCCCATCCTATTCCATTCACTCTGTGCTCTCCATCTCTGTGTGTGTGTGCATGCATGCGTGTGTGTGTGTGTATGTAATCCCACCAACTACCCAGATACCGAAAAGTTTCAAGAGTTACAAATATTGTCTTTCCATGTAGGAATGTAAACAGTTCAACTTTAGTAAGTCCCTTATGACTTCTCTTTACTGTTTACCTTTTCATGCTTCTCTTCATTCTTGTGTTTGAAAGTCAAATTTTCTTTTCAGCTCTGGTCTTTTCATCAAGAAAGTTTGAAAGTCCTCTATTTCACTGAAAGACCAATTTTTCGCCTGAAGTATTATATTAAGTTTTGCTGGGTAGGTGATTCTTGGTTTTAGTCCTAGTTCCTTTGACTTCTGAAATATCATATTCCATGCCCTCTGATCCCTTAATGTAGAAGCTGCTAGATTTTGTGTTATCCTGATTGTATTTCCACAATACTTCAATTGTTTCTTTCTAGCTGCTTGCAATATTTTCTCCTTGACCAGGGAACTCTGGAATTTGGCCACAATGTTCCTAAGAGTTTCTCCTTTTGGATCTCTTTCAGGGGGTGATCAGTGGATTCCTTGAATACTTATTTTGCCCTCTGGTTCTAGAATCTCAGGGCAGTTTTCACTGATAATTTCATGCAAGATGATGTCTAGGCTCTTTTTTTTGATCATGGCTTTCAGGTAGTCCCATAATTTTTAAATTGTCTCTCCTGGATCTATTATCCAGTTCAGTTGTTTTTCCAATGAGACATTTCACATTATCTTTCATATTTTCATTCTTTTTGATTTTGTTTTGTGATTTCTTGGTTTCCCATAAAGTTATTAGCCTCCATCTCTTCCATTCTAATTTTAAAAGAACTGTTTTCTTCAGTGAGCTTTTGAACCTCCTTTTCCATTTGGCTAATTCTGCTTTTTAAAGCATTCTTCTCCTCATTGGCTTTTTGAACCTGTTTTGCCAATTGAGTTAACCTATTTTTCAAGGTGTTATTTTCTTCAGAATTTTTTTAGGTCTCCTTTAGCAAGGTATTGACCTGCTTTTCATGCTTTTCTTGCATCTCTCTCATTTCTCTTCCCAGTTTTTCCTCCACCTCTCTAACTTAATTTTCAAAATCCTTTTTGAGGTCTTCCATGGCCTGAGCCCACTGAATATTTATTCTGGATGTTTGGGATACAGAAGCCTTGATTTCTATGCCTTTCCCTGCTGGTAAGCATTGTCTTCCTCATCTGAAAGGATGGGAGGAGACACCTGTTCACCAAGGAAGTAACCTTCTATGGTCTCATTTTTTTCCCCCCTTTTCTAGGCATTTTCCCAGCCAGTTACTTGATTTCTGAGTCTCCTCTCCACACCCACCATGCCTCCAGATCTGCCCAGGCAGCAATTGGGGTCTGAGATTCAAATGCTGCTTCCCAGCCTAAGGGCTTTCAGTGGGGGCGGGGCTACTATTCAGTATGAGATTAAGTTGAGGTGCTCAAGTGGGGGCAGGGCCGCCACACGGGGCTCAGTTCACTCAGGGTGTTTATGGGGAGACCTTCAACAATATATCCAAGCTCCTGCCTGCTTTGGGAGCCCCTGTCTGCTGCTGCCTCCACTGCTGCCTCCCAAGTGGGCCTGGCTTATGAAGACATCCCGCTCCCCTCTTGGCCCACCAAAGAGACTCTCTCACTGACCTTTGGGGCCTATAGGTGGAGGGACCTGCACGGCCGCTGGAGACCCGTTCCTGAAGCCTTTCGGAATCTGCCCCTCTCTGTGCCTCGTGGTCAAGGCAGGGCTGGGCTCTCCTCCAGTTCTAGTCCATGGCGGACCTTTTGCGTCTATTTTTCAGGTCTCTCTGGAACAGAAATTTCCTCCACTCTGTTGTTCTGTGGCTTATGCTGCTCCAGAATTGGTTGAGAGTTCTTCTTTACAGGTATTTTATGGACTGTGGGTTTGGAGCTAGCATATGTGTATCTTTCTACTCTGACATCTCGGCTCCTCCCAACATTGGCCTATTTAAGCTAAGGTCTTTCCTGAGTCTCAGTTTGTCTGAGGCAATAACCATTCAGTGATTTAAGGCAAGGTAATGAATGAGGGAAAAGATGGCCTACTTTGCTTACTCAAAAAAAATCAAAGGGGAGAGTAAGACCTTTACTAAATGCTTAGATTTTGAAAGAATCAGACTGGTTTCTCTAAGTTCTTCTCCTCCCCACCCACAAGTTAAATATATTTCGTTCTTCCAACTCTTATTATTATTACTGATTATCCTCCATGACTGGCATGTCCTCCTCCCCAACCCTTGTGTTGACATCCCTGGCTTTCTTCAATTCGCATCTAAAACTTTACCTTCAGCCTTTACTGATCTCCTTTAATTCTACTGCTTTCCTTCTGTTAATTACCTTCAATTTACCCTACATATGGCTTGTTTGTATATAATTGCTGAAATCAGGGACTACAGTTTGCCTCCCTTTGTCCCAGGGCTTAGCACAATTTGTTGTAGGTGCTTAATAGAACTTTATTGACTGACCAACTAATAGCCCATATTACAAATATGTAATAATTTATCTTGTCCATTTTTTTAACTGATAACTATACCTTTTCTCTCACTTCTCCTTTCTTTCCCTCTCCCTTCCCTCACTTCCTTCCTCCCTTCTTTGTTTCTTTCTTCCTTCATCCCTCCCTCCCTTCCATCTCAGTCTCAGAGGCTATACTGAATGCACAACCATCCATGAATAAAAAGTTTTACACTAACTCTCCTTTCACTTTAGTCTTGACTTGTAGCTTATAACACTGTGATAGCTGACCTTGATGCCATTTTCATCCTTACAGTGTCTGACAACACAGATGAAAACTTAGTACTAAAAAGCATAGCAGAAAGCACATAGCCTTGCTTCACTTTACTGGTGAGTAGAAAAGTGTAAGAACAACATTCCTTATACAGAACCTCTGTATCCATGCCATCATGAAAATAGTGTACAATACTGATGAATTTATCCAACCAACCAGTATTTACCATGATCTTGCACAAGACCAAATGACGGACAAAGGCCTTGGTCAGAGTGATGAACACTGTGTACCGATCTTTGTTCTGTTCCTAGAATTTCTTCTGGAGTTGCTGAACAGCAGACACCATAATAATGATCCCTCAGTTGATTAAGCAATATTCTGGCAATAATTTTGTTTCCAACAACTAAAAGAGAAACTCCTCTGTGATGGTCATAAGACAATTTATTGCCTTTTGTTTTATAAAGACAGACAATGGAAGCATATTTTAATTCCAGGGAGATAATCTCTTCCTGCTATATAAACCAAAATATTCCTTTAGTTTTGTAATGAGCAGTTGACCCCCTGCTTGTAAATCTCTCCTAGAATGGGATCAGCACTAGACACTTTGCCACATAAAAAGAGCCTAATGGCATTTAACTTTTCTACGTCATTTTGGAGTTTGACTACAGAACGACTTGCTTCAACCTCAGTTGTGTGACTCATGGCTTTAGCACTGGGGTTGATGATAGTCTGCTGGGAACATTATGAAAATATTCAGACCATCTCTCCAGAGTCATGTCCTTACCACTGATCAATGTAGCTCCATTAGGAATAAATAGTTGAGGTAAACCATATGTCTTTGGCCCATAAATAAACTTCAAAGGAATAACACTCTCAGCGCAAAATTGAATTTAATCTGCCTTGCTACTGGCCAAGAATCCCATATTTCTCTCAGCTTCACATGGTGCCCTCTAAAGGATTTTACCACTGGTAGATCCTGTAGAGTTCTTGTTTTTCATTTGGAATTTCCCCATCATTTAAAAAGTATTTTAAATTTATTTTAGGTTTACCACATTCTTTCCACAAGATGTTGAGTTCCAAATTTTCTCCCCATCTCTTCCCTCCACTTACCCCCAAACACCAAGCACTTCATTATGCCTTCCAACAATCTTCCCTCCCTTTTAACATGCCTTTCCTCCCTTACTCCATGTTCCCTTTAGTCCTGTAGGGCAAGATAAACTTCTATACCCCATTACCTGTATTTCTTATTTCCCAGTTGTATGCAAAAACAATTCTCAACATTTGTTCCTAAAGCTTTGAGTTCCAACTTCTCTTCCATCCTCCTTCCCCACCTATCCCCACTGAGAAAGCAAATGATTCAATATACATGACATAAGTGTAGTTTTGCAAATGCCTTTCATAATAGTCATGTTGTATAAGACTAACTATATTTCCCTCCATCCTATCCTATCATCTATTTCTTCTGTTCTCTCTTTTGACCTTGTCCCTCACCAAGAGTGTTTGCTTCTAATTGCTCCCTCCCTTCCATCATCCCCCTCCACCTTGCTTCTCCCCTTCTCCTCTACTTTTCTCTAGTGAAAGATATGTTTTCATGCCAAATTCAGTAAGCATGTTATTCCTTCCTTGAGTCCAATATCATGAGAGTAAGCTTCTCTTTTCCCCTTTCCCCCTTTCCCCTCCACTGAGAAAGCTTTTTCTTGCCTCTTTTATGAGAGATAATTTGCCCCATTCCATTTCTTTCTGCCTCCCAATGTATTTCTCTTTTACCCCTCATTTTTTAGATGTGATCGCTTCCTATTCAACTCACCCTGTACTCTCTCTCTCTCTCTCTCTCTCTCTCTCTCTCTCTCTCTCTCTCTATATATATATATATATATATATATATATATATATATGTATATATATATATATATATATGTGTGTGTGTGTGTGTGTGTGTGTGTGTGTGTGTGTGTGTGTCTGCATGAGTGTGTGTGTATAATCTCACCAACTATGCAGATGCTGAGAAAAGTTTCAAAAGTTATAAATATTATCTTTCCATGTAGGAATGTAAACAGTTCAACTTTAGTAAGTCCCTTATGACTTCTCTTTGCTGTTTACCTTTTCATGTTTCTCTTGATTCTTGTGTTTGAAAGCCAAATTGTCTTTTCAGCTCTGGTCTTTTCATCAAGAATGCTTGAAAGTCCTCTATTTCCTTCAATGACAATTTTCCCCCGGAAGTATTCTACTCAGTTTTGCTGGACATGTGATCCTTGGTTATTATCTTAGTTCCTTTGACTTCTGAAATATCACATTCCAAGACCTTAGATCCCTAGAAGCTGCTAGATATTGTGTTATCCTGATTGCACTTCCACAATACTCGAATTGCTTTTTTCTAGCTGCTTGCAATATTTTCTCCTTAAACTGGAAACTCTGGAATTTGGCTACAATGTCCCTACGAGTTTGTATTTTTGGATCTCTTTCAGGAGGTAATTGATGGATTTTTTCTTTTCTTTTTTTTTATTTAACTTTTAACATTCATTTTCACAAAATTTTGGGTTACAAATTTTTTCCCCTTTTATCCCCTCTCCCCCCAAACACCAAGCATTCTAATTGCCCCTATGACCAATCTGCTCTCTCTTCTATCATCCCTCTCTGCCCTTGTCTCCGTCTTCTCTTTTGTCCTGTAGGGCCAGATAGCTTTCTATACCCCTTTACCTGTATTTCTTATTTCCTAGTGGCAAGAACATTACTTGACAGTTGATCCTAACACTTTGAGTTCCAACTTCTTTACCTCCCTCCCTCTCCACCCCTTCCTTTTGGAAGGCAAGCAATTCAATATAGGCCAAATCTGTTTAGTTTTGCAAATTACTTCCATAATAGTTGTGTTGTATAGGACTAACTATATTTCCCTCCATCCTATCCTGTCCCCCATTACTTCTATTCACCTTTGATCTTGTCCCTCCCCATGAGTGTCGACCTCAAATTGCACTCTCCTCCCCATGCCCTCCCTTCTATCATCCCCCCCACCCTGCTTATCCCCTTATACCCCACTTTCCTGTATTGTAAGACAGGTTTTCATACCAAAATGAGTGTGCATTTTATTCTTTCCTTTAGTGGAATGTGATGAGAGTAGACTTTATGTTTTTCTCTCACCTCTCCTCTTTATCCCTCCACTAATGAGTCTTTTGCTTGCCTCTTTTATGAGAGATAATTTGCCCCATTCAATTTCTCCCTTTCTCTTCCCAATATCTTTCTCTCTCACTGCTTGATTTCATTTTTTTAAAGATATGATCCCATCCTCTTCAATTCACTCTGTGCACTCTGTCTCTGTGTATGTGTGCGTGTGTGCATGTGTATGTGTGTGTAATCCCACCCAGTACCCAGATACTGAAATGTTTCAAGAGTTACAAATATTGTCTTTCCATGTAGGAATGTAAACAGTTCAACTTTAGTAAGTCCCTTATGACTTCTCCTTGCTGTTCACCTTTTCATGGTTCTCTTGATTCTTGTGTTTGGAAATCAAATTTTCTTTTGAGTTCTGTTCTTTTCATCAAGAATGCTTGAAAATCCTCTATTTCATTGAAAGACCAATTTTTCCCCTGAAGTATTATACTCAGTTTTGCTGGGTAGGTGATTCTTGGTTTCAGTCCTAGTTCCTTTGACTTCTGGAATATCCTATTCCATGCCCTTCGATCCCTTAATGTAGAAGCTGCTAGATCTTGTGTTATCCTGATTGTATTTCCACAATACTTGAATTGTTTCTTTCTAGCTGCTTGCAATGTTTTCTCCTTGTCCTGGGAACTCTGGAATTTGGCCACAATGCTCCTAGGAGTTTCTCTTTTTGGATCTCTTTCAGGCGGTGTTCTGTGGATTCCTTGAATATTTACTTTGCCCTCTGGTTCTAGAATCTCAGGGCAGTTTTCCTTGATAATTTCATGAAAGATGATTTCTAGGCTCTTCTTTTGATCATGGATTTCAGGTAGTCCCATAATTTTAAAATTGTCTCTCCTGGATCTAGCTTCCAGGTCAGTTGTTTTTCCAATGAGATATTTCACATTATCTTCCATTTTTCCATTCTTCTGGCTTTGTTCTGTGATTTCTTGCTTTCTCATAAAGTCGTTAGCCTCCATCTGTTCCGTTCTAATTTTGAAAGAACTGTTTTCTTCAGTGAGCTTTTGAATCTCCTTTTCCATTTGGCTAATTCTGCTTTTGAAAGCATTCTTCTCCTCATTGGCTTTTTGAAACTCTTTTGCCAATTGAGTTAGGCTAGTTTTCAAGGTGTTATTTTCTTCAACATCTTTTTGGGTCTCCTTTAGCAGGGTGCTGACCTGCTGTTCATGCTTTGTCTTCATGTCTCTCATTTCTCTTCCCAGCTTTTCCTCCACCTCTCTAACTTGATTTTCAAAATTCTTTTTGAGCTCTTCCATGGCCTGAGCCCATTGCGTGGGCCGGGACACAGAAGCCTTGATTTCTGTGTCTTTGCCTGATGGTAAGCATTGTTCTTCCTCATTAGAAAGGAAGGGAGGAAATGCCTGTTCACCACGAAAGTAACCTTCTATAGTCTTATTTCTTTTCCCTTTTCTGGGCATTTTCCCAGCCAGTGACTTGACTTCTGAATATTTTCCTCACACCCACCTCGCCTCCTGATCCTCCCAGCCAGCGTTTGGGTTCTGAGATTCAAATGCTGCTTCCAGCCTCAGGTCTTTGGGTGGGGGCAGGGCTGCTATTCAGTGTGAAATTAAGTTCAGATGCTCAGGTCAGGGCAGGGCCACCTGTCAGGCTCAGTTCCCTGAGGGAGTTTATGCACAGACCTTCAACAATGTTTCCAGGCTCCTGCCTGCTTGGGAAGCCCTCGTCTGCCGCCGCCCCTCAGCTTCTGTCTCCCAAGGGGGCCCGAGCCATGGGGGCACCCCACTCCCCCCTTGACCCGCCAAAGAGACTCTCTCACCAACCCCCATCACCTGTGGGTGGAGGGACTTGTGCAGCCGCTGAAGATCCCTTTCCTGAAGCCTGCTCGGATCTGTTCCTCTCGGCGCGTGGCAGAGGCAGGGCTGTACTCAGCTCCCAGTCCCGGCGCCTAGTCCGCAGCACGAAGGACCTTTTGGGAGAGGTTTGCAGGTCTCTCCAGAACAGGAATCTCCCTCGCTCCAATGTTCTGTGGCCTCTGGGTGCAGAATTCGCAGTGAGTTACTTCTTTGTAGTTGTTCTATGGGTTGTGGGTTCGGAGCTATGTGTATGTGCGTCTTTCTACTCCGCCATCTTGGCTCCGCCTCCGATTTTTTCAATATTTATTTTGCTGTCTGTTTTAGAATATCAGGGCAGTTTTCCTTGATAATTTCATGAAAGATGATGTCTATGTTCTGTTTTGGATCGTGGCTTTTAGATAGTCCCATAATTTTTAAATTTTTCCACTGAGATATTTTACATTATCTTCCATTTTTTTTATCCATCTGTTCCATTCTAATTTTTAAGTAACTATTTCTTTCAGTGAGATTTTCACCTGCCTTTTTCATTTGGCTAACTCTGCTTTTTAAAGCCTTCTTCTCCTCATTGACTTTTTGAATCTCTTTTCCCAATTGAGTGAGCATATTTTTAAAGATATTATTTTCTTCAGCATTTTTTTGGGTCTCCTTTAGCAAGCTGTTGACTTGCTTTTCATTAATTTCTTGCATCCCTCTCATTTCTCTTCCCAGTTTTTCCTCCACCTCTCTTATTTGATTTTCAAAATTCTTTTTGTGGTCTTCCATGGTGTGGAAACATTGCATATTTATTTTGGGTGTTTAGGATGCAGAATCCTTGACTTTTATGTCTTCCCCTGATGGTAAGCATTGCTATTCCTCATTCGAAAAGATTGGAGAAGATATCTGTTCACCAAGAAAGCAACTTTCTATAGCCTTATATTTTCCTTTTTTTGGGCACTTTTCCTATGAGTTACTTGACTTCTGGGTCCTTTGTCAAGAGTAGGGTATACTCTGGAAATCTGTAAGATCTCAGTTCTTCCAAGGTGGCACAATTAAGCCTGCTCTCTGGTCTGGGAGCAACCAGAAACTTTTCTGCTCAGAATCTGCGAGTAGTAGAATTCCCTCTCTACAACTGCCTCCAGTTCGACAAAGCCAGCACTCAGGGCTGAGTCAGATCACGTGTTCAATTCCCCCAAGGGCTTTAAGCTGATGGCTCCAACAATGGCCGCTGCTACTGCTGCTGTCTCTGCTGCCTGTGGCTGGAGCTAGGGGGGGAAACTTGTTCCCTTCTTGCCTACCTGAAAAAGCCCTCTTACTGACCCTTGAAGCTGCCTTTAGTGCCTGTGCATTGAAGGATCTGAAAACCTCCACAAATGGTAAAGATTCCACCCTAGAGGCTTATTCCAGTCCTGCTCCTTCCATTGCTACATCGCCAAAGCTGGGCTGTGCTCTGCTCCATGTCTGGTGCAACAGACCTTTCCTCTTGTCCTTCCAGGTCACCCTGGGATGGAAATCTCCTTCACTCCATCATTCTGTCTCTTCTGCTGCTCTAGAATTTGTTGAGAGTCATTCTTTATAGGTATTTTATGGGCTGTGGGAAAAGAGCTAGAATATGTGTATCTTTCTACTTTGCCATCTTGACTCTGCTCTGCACCTCATTATTTTAATCAAACCAATCCTGATATTTATAAGTGTTCTGGCCAAGAGAAGTAAATGTGGTGTTGTATACCAAATCTCAGAAAACTGCCTACTCCATTTCTGTTGCACTGTTGTCAAACATGAATTGGCTTAGTTTTCCTTCCAAGTCAGCAACAAACTTCTCACATGGAGAAACATTTTACCTGGCACATTCCCTCCCTTAAACCCATATATGATCCATCTCATCCTGGAGCTTTAATATGCACAGAGTAAGTAACTATTTTAAAGCTTTTTTACTTATGAATCCCTTCTAATTCTCACATTTTTCTTGTTACTTATTTATGAAGCAGCTAATTGGTCATAATATCCTTGAATCTTTCCAGTTCTGCAGTTAATTGTAAGATGCTCTTTAGGTTTCTACATGATATAATGTACTTCTCTTGTGAATGTTAATATTATATGTCCAATATTCTCAAATAACCTATTTTAGTTGCATATTAGAAGAATTTGCATTGTATATGTTGTTAAACATAACAAAACTATAATAACAAATCATTTTTGTTTCTGTTGAAGTCTCATCTACACTGGAAGAAGATTATATTTCAGTGTAAGATGTCATTGAATTTACTATACCAAACTTTTTGACTTTACTTGTCCAATTATAGCTATGGATAGAGCTTTAAAGTATAGATAGGGCTTTGTTAATGATCCAGTAAATCCATAAGAACAGAAATATAATCAATATCACTTTTTCATACTGAATTATATGGATGGGTTACCTAACCTAATCCACCTAATTGATTTTTTTAAAAATTTCATTGTGCTCTATCAACCAAGACTCTCTTTATTTCATGCTAATCTTTCTGAAATTTTGAATCCTAAAATATTTTGTTTTCATTTTAACAAGACTGTTGAGGAAAATAAACAAACTGCATTTTGTATGTTAAAAATGATGAGTAAAAAAGCTTTGCTGACTTAAGAGAATAAGTGCCTGATTTGAAAAAACATCTCCTTCCTCAACCATAATTCCCAAATTTTACACTAAAATAGTAGGCCCAAGAATAGCCTAATGTGAATTATAAGAATTTTAAACCGCAAGTGTGAAACCTAGAGAAAGCAGTTAGCCAAACTTTGGTAAATTTGAGACTAAATCTATAAGTCATGTCATCTTGACAGGAGATCAATGTACAGTCAGGAATCCAAGATACTCTTCCAAGTATATTTGATCCATTTCTTATAGCTAAATACAGTAGCAAGGAGTAGGAATGGTTTGAGCCATCCATAGAGGTTTCAATAAGTCATATGTTTATTAACCTATAGGATGGTGTAATCTAAAGCATAACCATTATTTTGATATACTGAATTAAGAGAATCAGGAAGTGTGAAAATTGGAAGGCACCAGAGTGATCACCAGAAATGATGATGTAATTTCTACCTATATAAATTATGTGGATCAACATGGAGGACTAAAAGCAGGAACTCGTTGAGCTCTGCCCTGAACATTCAAAATACCTGTAAAAATGACTCTAAAAATATTTTATTACAAGATTAGTCACAAAATGACAGACTTAAATACATTTCCAGCCCAAGACTACCTGGAAAATCAACGATAAAGGTCTGTTGCACTAGATTGGGAGAGAAACACAGTTCAGTGTGGGCTACAGCCACACAGATTGGACTGAAATAGACCTCAGGGGACTGTATCATTGGTCATTTCAAACCACCAACACCAAAGACAACAGTAAGAAAGGTCCGTGGGACCTGGATGAGAGAGGAGTGTGGTCAGGCCCCAGTCTCAGCCCCAGGAAAATGGCAGCCATGGCAGTGCTAGTGAAAGTGGAGGCTGTTTCTGCAGCTGTTGCCACATAGATGGTGGGAGAATCAAGCAGTTAATCAGAGAGGGATTGCAGGGATATCTTTGCTGGCTCTGAGACAAGATGTTCATGCTTTCCCCTTGCTTGGGATCTAGGTGTTAGTCACTGGGTGAGGACGAGTGCTGCTGTGGTGGAGCTTGTAGGGGTGGTGAATAGGGAATCTTACTCACAGTTCCAAGGCAGAAAATTATGTTTGTGGACACTCACAGATCAGAGAACAGAAGAAGAGAGCAGTGAGCACATTTCCTTTATTCATACCACCTTGGAAGAATGGAAAATTTACACATCCCCAGGAATACTTCAGAAGACAGTTGCACAAAATTCCTGAAACTTGGGTTTTGTGTAGCTTCCACTTTTAAGCTTCCAATTAACTAAGGGCTCAAAAGTCAAGTAACTGGCTAAGGAAATGAAAAAGCAATGGGAAAATAATCAGAATATAGAATCCCACTTTGCTGACAAGGAAAACCAAAATATACAACACAAAAAAGACAACCAAGTCAAAGCTCCCACACCCCAAGCCTCCAAGAAAAAAATGAATTGGTCTCAGGTCATGAAAGAGATCAGCAAGCAGTTTGAAAATCAAGTAGCAGAGCAGAGAAAAGATGACAGAGGAACAGCACAGACTTTCTAGAGTGCTCCCGCCAATCCCAACCAAACATCTGCAAAAAATGCCTGTAAATAAATTCTGTAGCTCTAACCCAAGATAGCCTAGAAGGTCACTAGAAAGTATCTATTTCACCACGATAGGGGAAGGACACAGTCCAGTGTGGCCCTATGAGTGCACAGAGGGTACGTGAGCAGGATGTGGGAAAACTGAATCTCTCACACCTGTGGTAGTTTCCAGACTTCCTGACCTCAAAACGCTGAGGATAAATTGGAAAGTCAGTGGGAAAAGCCTGTGGGAACTGTGAAGGACCATGGAGTGGTCTGGTCCCAGCCCCAGGGCAGCAAAGGGGAGAGGGAGTGGAGGAACAGATTGAAGCCACAGCAACAGCAGGGGCAGCTGCCACCACTGTTTCTGGAGCTCTAAGCTCACAGATTGGGGGAGGCGATTGTACAGCTGACAGTAAACCCCTCACCCCCACTGGAAGCAGAGAACTCCCTTGACAAAGAGCTCAAAAGTCAATTAAGTGACTCGGGAAATGAGAAAAAACTGGAAAAAGAAGCAACGTATAAAATCATATTTTGGTGACAAGGAAGACCAAAATATAGAAACAGAGGAAAAAAGTTAAAACTCCAACATCCAAAACCTCTAAGAAAAATATGAATTCTCCTCAGGTCATGGAATTGCTCAAAAAGGATTTTGAAAATCAAATAAGAGAAGTAGAACAAAAATTGGGAAGAAAAATGAGAGTGGTGTGAGAAAATCATGAAAAGCGAGTCACCTACTTGCTAAAGGAGACCCCCAAACTGATGAAGAAAACAACACTTTAAAAAATACAATAATCCAAATGGTGAAAGAGATCCAAAAAATCAGTGAGGAGAAGAATGCCCTCATAAGCAGAAATGGCCAGATGGGAAAGGAGACCCAAAAGCTCGCTGAAGAAAATAATTTCTTGAAGATTAGTAAGTTGCAGATGGAAGCTAATGACTTTATGAAAAATGAAGAAATTATTTAAAAAAATAAAACAAAGGAATGAAAAAATAGCAGATAATGTGAAATAAATCATTGGAAAAACAACTGAGCTGGAAAATATATCCAGGAGAGACAATTTAAAAATTATGGGACTACTTGAAAGAAGTGATCAAAAAAAGAACCTAGACAGCATCTTTCATGAAATTATCAAGGAAAAGTGCCCTGATATTCTAGAACCAGATGGCGAAATAAATATTGAGAGAATCCACCTATCACCTACTGACAGACATCTGAAAAGAAACACTGCTAGGAATATTGTACCCAAATTCCAGAGTTCCCAGGTCAAAGAGAGAATATTGCAAGCAGTCCGAAAGAAACAGATCCAGTACTGTGAAAATACATCGGGACAACACAAGATCTGGAAACTTTTACATTAACTGATCAAAGTACTTGGAATATGATTTTCTGGAAGTCAAAGGAGTTAATATTAAAACCAGGAATCAGCCACCCAGAAAAACTGAGCATAATACTTCAGGGGGGAAAATGGTCATTCAATGAAACAGAGAACTTTCAAGCATCCTTGATGAAAAGACCAGAGCTGAATAGAAAATTTGACTTTTGAATGCAAGAATCAAGAGAAGCACGAAAAGGTAAACAGGAAAGAGTAATCATCAGAGACTTACTAAAGTTTAACTGTTTACGTTCCTACATGGAAAGATAATATTTGTATCTCTTGAGAGTTTTCTCAGTATTTGGGTAGTTGGAGGGACAATATACATATAGACAGAGGGCACAGGGTGAGTTGAATAGGAAGGGATGATATCTAAAAAAAATTAAGAGACAAGAAAAAAGCTTTTTACAATGGAGGGGAAAAGAGGGGAAGTCAGAGGGAAAAATTAAAGTTTATTCTTGTCACATATGGCTTAAGGAGGGAATAAAATACACAATCAATTTGCTATGAAAATGTATCTTACACTACAGGAAAGTAGGGGAGAAGGGGACAAGTGGGACGGGGGCATGATAGAAGGGAGGGCAAATGAGAGGAGGGTGTGATTAGTGGTTAACACTTTTGGGGAGGAATAAGGTCAAAAGAAAGAATAGAATAAATGGGGACAGGAGGATGGAGGGAAATATAGTTAGTCTTTTAAAACATGACTTTTATGGAATTCTTTTGGATCACAACACATGTAAAATATATATTGAATTGTTTGGCTTCTCAGTGGGGATGGGTAAGGATGGAGGAAGGGAAAGAAGTTGGTACTTAAATTTTTAAAAAGGAAAGTTAAAAATTGTTTTGACATGCAAGTAGGAAATAAGAAATACAAATAATTGGATATAGAAATCTATCTTGCCCTACAAGAAAATAGAGGAGATGAGGATAAGGGAAGGGAAGGGTGTGATAGAAGGGAATGCATATTGGGGGAAAGGGTAATAAGAATACATGGTTTCTTGTGGAAGGGGCAGGATGAGTTGAGGAGAAAATTTGGAACTCAAAATCTTGTGGAAATGAGCATTGAAAACGAAAAATAAATTTAAAATAAAGAATAAAAAAAAGCAAAGTAAGAGAAGTGGAGGAAAAATTGGAAGAGAAATGAGAGTGACATAAGAAATCATGAAAACTGAGTCAACAGCCTGCTAATGGAGACCCCAAAAATTCTGAAGAAAATAGCACCTTTAAAAATAGACTAACTAGAAGAATTTCCTTTGTGGGGCAGAACCAAGATGGTGGAGTAGAAAGACACACATATGCAGGGTCTCCCCACACAGCCCATAAAATACCTGTGGAGAGGAACTCTTAACGAATTCTGAAGCAGCAGAAATGGAGAACAACAGAGTGGAGGAGATTTCCAGCCCAGAGTGACCTGAAAGGCCCACAGGAAACATCTCTTGCACTGGATGCAGAGTACATTCCAGAGCCCCGCCCACCCTTGGCCATGTGGCATGGCTCGTGAACAGCTCTCAGGGGCGGGATGTCCAGTCTCTGAATTCCCAGTCGCAGCAGCAGCAGCAGGTCCACGGATCCCTCAACACACAGGCGCCAAAGGTAAGTGACGGGGTTTTTTCAGCTGGCTGGGAAGGGAGAAGGGCCTTCCCAGAGCTGCGGCCTTAGGCCACATCAGGCAGGAGGCAGCAGATCTCACCGCAGCCCCAACAGCAGCCTGAGACCACAGCAGGATAGTAAAAACCCCTGGGGGCAACGAGAGAGCTGGTCTTTGTCTCGCATTGAATGGTGGGCCTGCCCCTACAGCTTGACTGAATCCCACTCCCGCAGTGAGAAATGGAGGTCAGGTGACTGTGGAGAGGAAACTCTGCTAAGATTCTGGGCACAAAAATCCTTCCCTGCTCCCCGACCACTACATGCTTGATTGTGCCTCCTTGGAGGAACTGAAATTTTACAGGTTCCCAGAATATACCCTACTCTTGACATTTTCACCTTAGTTATGTTGCATAGAAGAATTGAAGTGAATGGGAAAAATCATAAAACAAACCAAAACGTAATACAAAAGAAAATGATCTGCTACATTCTGAAATCAAATTCCATAGTTCTTTCTCTGGATGTGAAAGACATTTTGCCTTAAGAGAACACTGGAAATTTTTTAAGTCCTTGAATTGAAATGAAGTTCTAAATCTACCAGCAAAAAATCCTCACACATTGTAGTCATTGCTGTATATGAAGTTCTCCTGATTTTGTTCCTTTCACTTAGCATCAGCTCATATAAGTCTTTCCAGGCCTCTCTGAAGTTTTCCTGTTCATCATTTCCTACAGCACAATAGGATTCCATTACATTCATATATCACATTTTATTCAACAATTCCCAAATTGATGGGCATCCCCATGATTTTCAGTGTTTGAACACCACAAAGAGTGCTGCTACAGATATTTTTGTACATGTGGGACCCTCTCCCATTTTTAGTTGTCTTGAGGGTACAGTCCTAGAAGTGGTATTACTGGGTCAAAGGGTATGCACATTTATGTAGCCCTTTGGGCATAGTTCCAAATTGTTCTCCAGAATGACTGGATCAGCTCATAGCTCCACAAACAATGAATTAGTGTTCTAACTCTCCCACATCATCTCCAATATTTATCATCATCCTGTTTTGTTATGTTAGCCAATCTGATAGGTGTGATGTGGTACCTCAGAGTTGTTTTGATTTTCATCTCTCTAATAAAAAGTGGTTTAGAGTGTTTTCTCATATGACTATAGATGGCTTTGATTTCTTTCTCTGAAAACTGTATCTTCGTATCCTTTGACCATTTATCAACTGGGGAATGACTTGTATTCTTGTACAGTTGACTCAGTTCCCTATATGTTTTAGAAATGATGCCTTTATCACAGATAGTAGTTGCAAAAATTCTTTCCCAATTTTCCACTTCTCTCCTAATCTTAGTTGCATTGGGTTTGTGTGTGCAAAAGCTTTTCAATTTAATGTAATCAAAATTATCCATTTTGTATTTCATAATGTTTTCTATCTCTTGTTTAGTCAAAAATTATTCACTTTTCCATAAATCTGATAAAATACGCTATTCCTTGCTCTACTAATTTGTTTAGAAGATCAGTCTTCATACCGAGATCATGTGTCCATTTGAACTTTATTCTTGACTACAGGGTCAGGCATTGGTCCATGTCTAGTTTCTGCCATACTCTTATCCAGTTTTCCCAGCAACTTTTGTTGATCAGTGAGTTCTTATCCCAGAAGATGGGGTCCATAGGTTCATTAAACAATAGATTGCTATATTTATTGACTACTGTGTCTTGGTGACCTAACCTATTCCACTGGTCTACCTTTCTGTTTCTTAGCCAGTACCAGGTGATAATTGCTGTGCTATAATACAATTTGAGATCTATTACATTTAGGCCACCTTCCCTAGCATTGTTTTTCATTATGTCCCATGATACTCTGAACTTTTTGTTCTTCCAGATGAATTTTGATATTATATTTTTTATCTCTACAAAATAATTTTCTGATACTTTGGTATGGCAATGAATAAATAAATTAATTTAGGTAGAATTGTCATTTTTATTATATTGGTTCATCCCACCCATGAGCAACTGATGTTTTTCCACTTATTTAGATCTGACTTTATTTGTGTAAAAAGTGTCTTGTAATTGTATTCATATAGTCCCTGGGTTTGTTTTGGTGGATAGACTCCCAAATATTTTATAGTGTCTGTCATAGCTTTAAATGGGATTTCTCTTTCTATCTCTTGCTGTTGGGCTTTATTAGTAATATATAGAAGTGCAGAAGATTTGTGTGGCTTCATTTTGCAACCTGCAACTTTGCCAAAATTGTTTATTATTTCAAGTAGTTTTTTACTTTATTCTCTGGGATTCTCAAAGTCTATCATCATATCATCTGCAAAGAGTGATAATCTAGTTTCCTCTTTGTGTATTCTAATTCCTTCAATTTCTTTTTCTTCTCTTATTGCTACAGATAACATTTCTAGTATCATAGTGAATAATAGTGGTGATAATGAACATCCTTGTTTCACCCCTGATCTTATTGGACATGCATCTAGCTTTTCCCCATTTCATATGATGTTTACTGAAGGTTTCAGGTAGATACTGCTTATTATGTTATGGAAAGTTTCATTTATTTCTATGTTCTCCAGGGTTTTCGATATGTGTTGTATTTTTTCAAAAGCTTTTTCTGCATCTATTGAGACAATGATGCAGTTTCTGTTTTGTTTGTTGTTGATATGATCAATAACGTTAATAGTTTTCCTAATATTGAACCAGTCCTGCATTCCTGGTACAAATACTACCTGATCATAATGTATTTTTATCGTGATTAGTTGTTTTATTCTTTTTGCTGAAATCTTATTTAAACTTTTGCATCTATATTTCTTAGAAAAATTGGTCTATAATTTTCTTTCTCTGGTTTGACTCTTTTTGGTTTAGGTATCAAAACCATATTTGTATCATAAAGAGAATTTGGGAGGACTCCTTCTTCCTCAATTTTCCCAAATGGTCTATATAGTATTGGAACTAACTGTTCTTTTAATATTTGATAAAATTCACTTGTGAATCCATCCGACCCAGGAGATTTTTCCTAGGGAGTTCATTAATGGCTTGTTTAATTTCTTTTTTCTGAAATGGGGTTATTTAAGTATTCAACTTCCTCTTCTGTTCTTCTGGACAATTTATAACTTTTAAAATAATCATTCATCTTATTTAGACCGTCAAATTTATGGACACGCATTTGGCAAAATAATTTGTTACTATTGTTTTAATTTCCTCCTCATTGGAGGTGAGTTCAACCTTTTCATTATTGATATTGGTAATTTGGTTTTCTTTTTTTAAATCAAATTCACAAAAGGTTTATCAACTTTATTGTTTTTTTCATAAAACCAACTCCCAGTTTTACTTATTAGTTCAATAGTTTTCTTAATTTAAATTTTATCAATCTCTCCTTTGGTTTTAAGTATTTCCAATTTTGTATTTTCTTGGGGATTTTTAATTTTCCCCTTTTCAAGGTTTTGCAGCTATATGCCCAATTTATTTATATCCTCTTTCTTTATTTTATTCATGTAGGCACTTAAATATATAACACTTCCCCCAGGAACTACTTTTGCAGTACCCCATAAAATTTAGTAGGTTGTCTCATTATTGTCATTCTCTTGAATGAAGTTGTTGTTTTTTCCATAATTTGTTGTTTAACCATCACATCCTTCACGATTAGATTATTTAGTTTCCAATTAGTTTTTGGTTTATGTTTCCATGGCCTTTGACTACATATACGTTTTACTTCATTATGATCTGAGAAGGATGCATTGACTGTCTGCCTTTCTGCACTAAATTGTGAGGTTTTTATGCCCTGGAGCATGGTCAATTTTTGTATATGTTCCATGTAGCAGTGAGAAAAAAGATGTATTTCTTTCTATTCCCATTCAGTTTTCTCCAGAGATCTATCTTATCTACATTGTCCCAGAGTTCTATTCACCTCCTTATCTTCTTTTTTTATTTTGAGGTTAGGTTTATCAGTTCAGAGAGGGGGAGGTTGAGGTCCCCCACTAGTATAGTTTTGCTGTCAGTTTATTCCTTCAACTCCCCCAACTTCTCCTCTAAGAATCTGGATGCTATACCACTTTAAACATAGATGTTTAGTAATGAAATTGCTTCATTGTCTATCGTGTTTTATAGCAGGATATAATTTTCTCCCTTATCTCTTTTGATTAGATCTATTTCTGCTTTTGCTTTGTCTGAGATTAGGATCGCTAGTCCTGCTTTATTTACATCAGCTGAAGCACAATAAATTCTACTCCAGCCTTTTACTTTTATCCTATGTGCATTTCTGCTCTTCAAATGTCTTTATAGTAAACAACATATTCTTGGATTGCGGTTTTTAATTCATTCTTTTGTCGGTCTCTGTTTTATGGGAGAGTTCATCCCATTCACATTCACAGCTATGATTACTATCTGTGTCTTTCCCTCTGGCCCCCTTTCCCATGTTTATGTTTTTAGTTCTCCCTTCTCCCTTACCCTCCTGAATAGAGCGTTAATTTTTGACCACTGCTTCCCTCTGTCTTCCCTTCCTTCTTTCAGCCCCCCTACCTTTTTATCCTCCTTTCCCTTACTTCTTCCCTCCCTTTTAGCCTCCCCTCCCTTTTCTTTCCTCCTTCCTCTCCTATACAGCTATTTGTATTTCTATACTTAACTGAGTTTGTTGTACCCTCCTTGAATCCAATCAGATGAGAGTACCTCTCAAACAATACTCATCTCCCTCCCCCTTTTCCTTATACTGTAATACATTTCTGTGCCTCTTCCTGTGATGGAATTTATTTTCTTCTACCTTCTCCTATTCACATCTGCTATTACAACCTCTTTGCATCCTTAAATCACATTTGTCACCATCACATCATTTAATTTACACCCACTTCTTCTATCTATGTATATCCTTTTACATTTCACAATAAATATATACCTCTAATATCATCTTCCCATATAAGGATGCAAACAGTTTGCTCATATTGTGTGACAAGTTTTTTTTTTCCTCTACTTACCTTTTTATGCCTCACTTGAGACTTGTGTTTGAAGATTAAATTTTCTATCGCGTTCTGGCCTTTTCATCAGGAAGGTCTGGAAATCTCTTATTTCATTGAATGTCCATCTCCTTACCTGAATATTATGCGCAACTTTGCTGGGTAATTGATCCTTGGTTGTATTCTCAACTATTTTGCCATATGGAATACCATATTCAAATTTCTTTGATCTTTTAACATGGAAGCTGCAAGGTCCTGTGTGATCCTGACTGTGGCTCCTCGATATTTGAATTGTTTCCTTTTGGCTGTCTGCAATATTTTCTCCTTTACTCATAGGTCTGGAATTTGGCAATGGTATTCCTTAGTGTTTTTAGTTTGGGTTCCCTTTCAGGAGGTGAACAGTGAATTCTTCCAATGATTATTTTGATGTCTGGATCTAGAACTTCTGGGCAATTTTCCTTGATGATTTCTTGGATGATATTGTCGAGGATATTTTTTTCATCATGACTTTCTAGTAGACCAACAATTCTTCGATTTTCTCTCCTGGATCTATTTTCCAGGTCAGTTGTTTTTCCAGTTAGACATTTTACATTCTCTTCGATCTTTTCATTCTTTAGAAAAGTCTGTTTGATTGATTCTTGGTGTCCCATAGATTCATTAGATTCTACTTGGCCAATTCTATTTTGTAGAGGGCCGAGCTCTGGACCATGGCCCCCTGGTGAGCCCGGAGATGCCCGGGGGTGAGAACCCGCCTTCGGGTGCTGGGAACGTCCCTTCTGGAGCTGAGCTCTGCCTCCAGGGTGGAACATGGGAGGAGCTACGGCAGGGTATATAAGGGGGAACACGGGAAGGTCGGGAGGATTTGGGGTAAGCAATAAAGTGCAGTAAGCAGCTCCTCGAGTGCACTGTTTGGTCATTCCCCTCCCCCACAGGAGGGGGCGGGAACCTTTGGACGACTGGTACAGCAGTTGGAGCAGTTGGAGAGGTAAGCTCCAGGCGACAGCTCAGGGCAGGCCCTGAGCACTATTTTTTATCAAATTGTTTTATTTAGTTAACTTTTGTGTGTATTTTTCCATCTGTCCAATTATTCCTTTTAAGGAATTATTTTCACCAGTTTAGTTTTGTACTTCCTTTTCCGTTTGTTCAATTTTCCTTTTGAAGGAGCTATTCTCTTTACTGAATTCTTTTTTCATAGTTTTAAAATCATTGACCAGTTTTTCTTCTATTCTCTAATCTGAGTTTTAAAATCCTCCAAATCTCTTCCAAGAAGTCCCCTTATGCTTCTGACCAGTTCATATTCCCTTCTGAAATTTCAGATGGGAGTACAGTCTTAATGCTAATCTCTTTGGTGTTTTTGTTTTTAGTCCTTGTTCCCATACAAAGATTCTATGATCTTTCCTTTTCTGCTTTGCTTTTTACTCATCACTGAAACCCTTTTCCTGGCTTTTAAGGTAGATTTCTGCATCTGTAGCACAGGGAGCTCTGTGCCACAGTTCTTGTAGCTAAAACGTGAGGGTTTGTGTGTTATAGCCTCTGGTTCTTTCAGCTAGCAATTAAATGCTGCAGCTTACCTGGTGCTGAGCTGTCTGATGTTTGAAAGAAGAGGCCAGTTAGGTCTTTTTGGGTTTTCCCTGAAGTTACCCTGGAGGTGGCTTGTTAAATATGGGGAAGGGGTGGTCTGGACTCCAGGGGTTCTGTGCTAGTGTTTTCCAGATTCCACTGGGGTGCTGAGGAATGCCTGTAGTCTTGGTTTTGGCAGTTGCTGCCTTCTCTCCCCTGGGTTTCAGGATGAGGTGGGACTGTCTGGGACAGCTTTGATCCTGCACTGGTCGCCTGTGGCCACAGCAAGGGGAACTCTCCTTAGTCATCTTTCTAGCCTCCTGCGCTGAGAGTCTGTTTACCCCTTCTACTGCTCTCATTGTTCAGGGTTTTTTCTGGGGAGATAATCTCTGGGCTGGTGAAGGTCAACAAGGGGAGGGAGAAAACAGTTACTGATCGCTCCACCATCTTCGCTCTTGGAACCAGAAATTCAAGATTACTTTCTTGGTGAAAAGGTATTTTCTAACATTCTTTTGGATGAGCAAGTGCAAAGCATATAATCAGAGGAAGAGAGCAAGGTCAATGCTCCTACATCCAATGCCTCCAAAAAATATTCAATGGTCTAAGGCCATGGAAGAAAGCAAAAAGAATTTTGAAAATTAATTAAGAGAAGTGGAGAAAAAACTGGGAAGAGAAATGAGAGTGATGTAAGCAAATCTTGTAAACGACTCAATAGCTTACTAAAGGAGACTCCTCAAAAATGCTGAAGAAAATGATATCTTTAAAAATAGACTAACCGATACGGAAAAAGAAATTCAGAAAGCCAACGAGGAGAAGAATGCTTTAAAATCTAGGATTCCCAAATGGAAAAGGAGATTCTAAAGCTCACTGATGAAAATAGTTCTTTAAAATTTAGAATGGAGCAGTTGGAAGCTAATGAATTTATGAGAGATCAAGAAATTACAAAACAAAACCAAGAGAATGAAAAAATAAGAGACAATGTGGACTACGTCGTTGGGAAAAAAACTGACCTGGAAAACAGATCCAGGAGAGCCAATTTAAAAATTATGGGATTATCTGAAAGCCATGATCAAAAAAACCCCCTAAAAACTTAGACACCATCTTTCATGAAATAATGAAGGAAAACTGCTCTGATATTTTAGAATGAGATGGTAAAATAAAATAAAAAAAAAATTGCGAGAATACACCTATTACCTCCTGAAAGATATCTGAAAAGAGAGCCTCCTAGAAATATCATAGCCAAATTCCAGACTTCCCAGATCAAGGAGAAAATATTACAAGCAGCCAAAAAGAAATAATTCAAGTACTGTGGAAATAAAATCAGTACAACTCAGGATTTGGCAGCTTCTACATTAATGGACTGAAGGGCTTGGAATATGATATTACAGAAGTCAAAAGACGTAGGATTAAAAGAATCATCTACCCAGCCAAAATGAGTATAATACATCAGGGAAAAAATGGAATTTCATGAAATAGAGGACTTCCAACCATTCTTGTTAAAAAGACTAGAACTGAATAGAAAAGTTGACTTCAAATATAAGTATCAAGAGAAACATGAAAAGGTAAACAAGAAAGAGAAGTGTACACATGTATGTATCTCTCTATCTTTCTATATCTATATCTATCTATGTTTGTGTGTATGTATGTGTATATCTATATAGATATTTATCTATATTTATATTTTATCCATCTAGATAAAATCAGGTGTGTACGGATGGGTATGTGTGTATGTGTGTGTATGTGTATCTAGATACACACACATACATGTATAAATAGGGCACAGGGTGGGTTGAATATGAAGGGGTAATACTTAAAAACTAAAATTTACCATTGAGTGGAATGCACTAGGAGTAAGTGAAATGGGGAGAAAAAGAGGAAAGAGCTTTTACAATGCAGGGGAAGAGGGGAGAGATGAAAGGAAATAAATCCTACTCTCAGGGGATTTGGCTTAAGGAGGGAATAATACACACTCAGCTGGATGTGGAAATCTATTTTACCCTGAAGGAAGGCAGGGAGGAAAGTTATAGGAGAGAGAAGGTAATAGAAAGGATACCAAATTGGGGGAAAGGGATAATCAGAAGCAAGCATTAATGTGGGAGGACAAGTCAGTGAAGAGAATACAATAAATGGAGGGCAGGATAGGACAGAGAAAAATGTGGTTAGTCTTTCTCAACATAGCTATTATGTAAGTGTTTTACATTGCTACACGTGTAGGACCTGTAATGAATTGCTTGTTTTCTCAGTGAGGGTGGTTGGGGAGGGAGGAAAGGAGAGAATATGGAACTCCAAGCTTCAATAATGAATGTTAAAAATCTTTTTAACATGCAACTTGCTCTGGCCATGTTGTTCAAATGCAAAATGTATTCTTGCCCAAAAGACTATTTTATGGAGAACTTGTATGGGGCAGAAGATCACATGGTGGTCAGAAGAAGTGGTACAAGTATACTCTCAATGTCTTCCTCAAGAAATTTTGGATTTGATTGTGTGATGGGGGAGAAACTGTCACAGGACTGCTCAGCATGGCATGCCCATATTAGAAAGCGTGCTGTGCTCTATGGGCAAAGCAGAATTGAGACAGCACAAAGGAAACATAGGATGCACAAATTTGGAGAATCCACCCACTGACTGTCTGTGCCCAATCTGTTGTAGAACATTCCGAGTTCATATTGGTCTGATCCACCTTGGTTGGGTACATTGAAACTTGACTCTGTCATGGTGATGTCATTTTGATCCTTTTCAGGGAAGAAGGGCACCAATCAATCAATCAGCATGCAACTGGAAAATAAGATGTTCACGCAATGGGGTATAGAAATCTATTTTGCCCTACAGAAAAATAGAGGGGAGGGCGATGGAAGAATGGGGGATAATACAAGGGAGGACAGACTGGAAAAATGGGTGGATAGGGTGCATGCTGTCCTGGGATGGCTGAGTAGGGAGACATGGGGGGAAAACTTTGAATTCAAATTCTTGTGGAAGTGGATGCTGAGAACTAAAATTAAATAAATCATATATTTTAAAAATACTCAAATTAACTATAAAGGACATATGGAGAAAAACACTATCTTCCTCCAGAAAAAAATATGATAAATAGTATATACAGAATAGCATATCTATATCTATCTATCAATCAACCAATCTATCTTTCTACCTATATGTATTTGTGTCTAATAGTAGTCATCTCTAGGGTGAGGAGGGGAGAAAATAAATAAATTTATATAATAATTCCATAGTATATTTGAAAGGAATAGCAAATTGTGCATAGTAGATTTATAGTTTCATGTGCAATTGTCTTTATTATTGCACTATTTTATGGAAATACTTTTTTAATTCCATAAAGAAAGATTAGAAAAAATAGTGTTACATCAGCAAAAAATTGTTTTGCTACTACCTCTATCTCCTTTAATCCGCCCTTCCTATTTTCTTCCTTCCCTATTCTCTTATCCCCTCCCGAATTTCCCTAGTACGTTTAATTTCTATACACAGCTGAGTGTGTGTATATATTTTTCCCTCTTTGAGTCAATTCAGATAAAAACTGAAGTTATTACAGAAGACAGATAAGCAGGACAGTTTTAGAACAAATATTTAATTTATTACATGGGGCAGCTAAGTGGTGCACTGGATAGAGCACCAGGGCAGGAGTCAGGAGTTCAAATCTCACCTCAGACACTTGACATTCACTAGCTGTTTGACCTTGGGCAAGTCACTTAACCCCAATTGCCTCATCCTGGGTCATCTCCAGTCATCCTGATGAATACCAGGTCACTGGATTCAGATGGTTCTGGAGGAGAAGTGAGGCTGATGACCTGTACAGCCCTCACTCACTCAAAACAAAGTCAAGTGTAAGTCATGTCATTATTTCTCTGATGGAATGGTTTTCTTTGGCAACGAAGGATGAACACACACACGCAATTCAGATGACTAAGTGCTGGCGCTGCCTGCCACCCCACCATCATTTTCTCCTCCTTTATACCCTACCCAATATTGCTTTTTAGATTCACCATTTTTTAGAATATACAACTCAACTCCAAATTTTCTTTCAAAGTACCCTAGTAATGACAACCATTTTAATAATATTAATTGCTAATTAATAAGTATATTATTATTAATAATAACTAATAATTACTAGTATTAATTATAGTTTCATATATCATAAGCAAACAATTTGACTTTAACGAGCACCTTAAAATTAGTCTTAAATGATTTATTTATCTTTCTTCCACATCTTGCAAGTCAAATTTTCCACTGAATGTTGGTTTTTTTTCTTTTTTTTACACAAATACTTGAAAGTCTTTCAGTTAATCAAATGTCCTTTTTGTTTTCATTCATAACACTGAACCTTATGCAACTCCAGTTCTTTTACTTTTTGAAATATGATGTTACAAGATCTATAATCTTGTATCTCTCTTATGTGAGAATTTTTTTTTCCTATTTTACCTTTCTCTTCCCTCTTCACCTCATGGAATTGACTTTTCCACCCCTCCGTTTGTTTAGGAGATCATTCTAACATAATTGACTCACATCCACACTTTCTGTCTTTATAAACTCCCTTTAACTGCCCTAATAATAAGATTCTTAGGGATTACATAACTTATCTACCTTCTCTTATAGGAATGCAAATTGTTTAGCTTTATTGAGTACCTTAAATTATATATTCATTTTTACCTTTTAATACTTCTTCTGAGCCTTTTGCTTGAGTATCAAATTTTCCATTAAACACTAGTCTTTTTATCAGGAATGCTTGCAAGTCATCTATTTCATTATTACCAGTTTTCCTCCTTAAGGATTTCACTCAACTTTACTGGGTAGGTGATTCTTAATTGTAATCTTAACTCCTTTGCCTTCTGAAACATCATATGAAAAACCTTCTTGTCCTTTAACATGAACGCTAGTAAATCTGGTGTGACCTTGACTGTACTTCCCTGATATTTGAATAGTTTCTTTCTAGCTGCTCGAAGTATTTTCTCTTTGATCTGGAGTTGTGGAATTTGACTGTAATTTTCCAGGGAGTTTTTATTTTGGTATCTCTTTCAGGTGGTGAACTGTAATTTGCTTAAATTTCTATTTTATCCATTAGATCTAACATATTAGGGCAGTTTAATTAGAAAATTTCTTGAAATATGATGTCTGGGGACATTTTGATCATAGCTTTCAGATAGTCTAATAATTCTTAAATTATTCCTCACTGAACTCTTTCCTAAGTCATTTGCTTTTCTGATGAGATATTTCAAACTTTCTTCTATTTTGATTCTTTTGACTCTTTTATTTATTTTTGTAAGTAATTATTTTTTTTTGTTTCCTGTTTTCTACAATCACTTCTATATATTTTAGTTGACTTTCTTTTATGTTTTATTGTTTCTTGATGTGTCATGGAGTCATTAACCTCCACTTGCTCAATTTTAATTTTTAAAGGATTATTTCTTTAGTAAGCTTTTGTAATTTTTCCTTTTTTACCATTCAGTCAATTCTTCTTGATATAGAGTTCTTATCATCAGTGAATTTTTGTACCCCCTATGCCATTTGGCTAATTCTGATTTTTAAAGAATTTTTGCAGTGAAGTTTTGGGGCTTTCATTTTAATCCAGTGGCCAATTCTGTCTTTTTTTTTTTCATCTTTGATTAATTAATTTATTTTTAGTTTTCAACATTCACTTACACAAGATTCTGAGTTCCAAATTTTCTCCCCATTTCACCCTTCCAATCACCTCAAGAGACTGTGCATTCTGATTACTCCTTCTCCCAATCTTCCCTCCCTTCTATCACACCTCTCCCTTTTCTCATCCCCTTCCCCTCTATTTTCTTGTAGGGCAAGATAGATTTCTGTACCTCATTTCCTCTATGTCTTACTTCACAATTGCATGTCAAAACAATTTTTAATATTTTTTTTAAAACTTGTGAGTTCCAACTTCTTTCCATTCTTTCCTCCCCACCTATCCCCGCTCAGAAGGCAAGCAGTTTGATATAGATTCTATATATAGTCATGCAAAAGATTTCCATAAGCGTTATGTTGTGAAAGACTATATTATCCGCCATCCTATCCTGGCCTCCTATTCATTCGATTCTCTTTTGACCCTGTCCCTCCTCAAAAGTATTTACTTCTAATTACCCCCCTCCCATTTGCCCTCCCTTCTATCATAGCCCCACTAATCCACTTATCTCTCTCCCCTCTACTTTCCTATAGTGTAAGATAGATTTTCATATCAAATTGGGTGTGCATGTTATTCCCTCATTAAGCCAAATCAAATTCACTCTTTCCCTCTCACTTCCCGCTTCTTCCCCTTCATTGAAGAAAACTATGTTTTTATCGCTTTTAGGTGAGAGATGATTTGCCCTGTTCTGTTTCTCCCTTTCTCCTTTTCTCAATATATTCGCATCTTACCCCTTAATTTTATTTTTTTGATATCATCCATTCCTCTTCAGCTCACCCAGTACCCTCTGTCTATATGTATATAATTACCAGTTACCATAATACTAACCAAAGTCTCAAGCATTACAAATATGATCTTTTCATGTAGGAAGCCAAACAGTTCAACTTTAGTAAGTCTCTTATGATTTATCTTTGTTGTTCACCTTTTCATGCTTCTCTTGATTCTTGTGTTTGAAAGTCACATTTTCTATTCATCTCTGGTCTCTTCATCAAAATTGCTTGCCAGTTCACTATTTCATTGAACTTCCATTTTTTTCTCCTGAAGTAAGACACTCAGTTTTGCTGGGTAGGTGGTTCTTGGTTTTAATCAACTAGCTCCTTTGACTTCTGGAATATCATATGCCAAGTCCTCTGATCCCTTAATGTAGAAGCTGCTAGATCTTGTGTTATCCTGACTGTGACTCCACAATACTTGAATTGTTTCATTATGACTACTTGTATTCTTTTCTCCTCTACCTGGGAACTCTGGAATTTGGTGTTAACATTCCTAGGAGTTTTGTTTTTGAGATGTTGTTCAGGAGGCCATTGGTGGATTCCTTCAATTTCTACTTTATTTTTTGGTTCTAGAATATCATGGAAGTTTTCCCATAGAGTTTCTTGAAAGGTAATTTCTAGGCTCTTTTTTGATCACAGCTTTCAGTTAGCCCAATAATTTTTAAGTTGTCTCTCCTAAACCTATTTTCTAGGTCCGTTTTTTTTTTTCCAGTGAGATATTTCATACTCTTTTTTCCCCATTCCTTTGGTTTTCTTTCATAATTTCTTGATTTTTCATAGTCATTAGCTTCCATCTGCACCATTCTAATCATTAGGAAATTACTTTCTTCAGTGAGCATTTGGACCCCCTTTTCCATCTGGACAATTATTTTTAAGGCATTCTTCTCCTCATTGGCTTTTTGGATCTCTTTTGCAATTTGGGTTAGTCTTATTTTTAAGTTGTTACTCTATTCAGCATTTTTGGGTCCCTTTTAGCAAGAAGTTGACTTGTTTTTCTTTATTTTTTTGCATTGCTCTCATTTCACTTTCCAATTTTTCCTCTACTTCTCTTACTTGATTGTCAAAATCCTTTTTGAGCAATTCCGATGCCTGAGACAAATTCGTATTTTTCTTGGAGGATTTGGATGTCAGAGCTTTTGCTTTTTTGTCTGTTTGTATATTTTGGTCTTCCTTGTCACCAAAATACGTATGATTCTATAGTTTGATTCTTTTTCCAGTTTTTGCCTATTTCCTTAGTCGTTCACTTGACTTTTGAGTTCTTTGTCAAGGTACTTCTCAGCTTCCAGTGGGGCTGGGGGTGGACTGTCAGCCAATAGATCTCCCTTCCACACTCTATGGGCCTAGATGTCCAGAAATAGCCAGTGCTTTTGCTGCAGCAGGATATTCCACCCCTTCCACCACCCTGGGTCTTGGGCCAGACCACTCTCCTCTCTCACATAGATCCAACAAGTTTTTTTTTTTTTTTCACCAACCTTCCAATTTGTCTCTGGTATTTTGGGGTTGTGAAGTCTGGAAACCACAATAAGTGCCAGAGATTCAGTCCTCCCAAAGGCCTGCTGAGGTCCTGTCTGTGGCAACGTGATCCATGCTGGACTCTGCTCTGCTACTAGTGTAGAGTGATAGATGCTTCTCATTGACCTTCCATGCTGTCTTGGGTTGGAGATTTGCTTCACTCCATCATTTTCTGGGTTCTGCAATTCCACAATTTGTTTAGAGTAATTTTTTATAGGTATTTGGCTTGCCTTGGGGGGAGAGGTCTAGCAAGTCTCTGCTCTGTCATCTTGGTTCTGCCCAGCAATTCCACTGTTATTTTTTAAGGTGTTATTTTATTTAGTGTTTTTCATGGTCCTCTTTTACCAGCCTGTAAATTCTTTTTTCATAATTTTCTTGCATCTCTTTCATTTATTTTTTCCCAGTTTTCCCTCTATAACTCTCAGCTTTCTTTTACTCTTTCTAGGATTCTTATTAGGTTCAGTTCCAATTAACATTTTTCTTTGTGACTTGTTGTAGCTATTTTCACTTTATGTTTTGGTCTTCCCTGTCAGAGTAGGAGGTTTTTTTGCATTGTTTGCTAATTTTTTTCCATTATTTGCTCAATTTTCCAGCCTATTTCAACATGTTTACTTTTTCTCCCACTTTTGTGTTTATCTTCCAGTTTCAGAAATGTGGTAATCATGACTTCATTTGAGTCATTGGTCAACAACAACCCCCCCCCAAAAAAAAAACACTGAAATCCACCTGTATTCTTGCAATATGGTCATTTTATTAATTCCAAATGAATCTTACTTTATGGTTTTCTACCCCATATGTCTCCATCTTATCCAGCAAGAAAGGCTTTTAAATACCAAATTAAAATAGTAATATCTTTTTTATGTAGAGTTCAACCGATTTTCCATTTTGCAAGACTGTTTAGAAAAGAAATGAAGTTAGTATGATGTATCAGATAGTATTCTGGACTTAGATTCGCGATGACCAAATTTCGAAAACGACCTCTGACCTTTCAAAGTTCTGTCACACTGGGCAATTACCCTAGCCTTTCTGGGTCTCAGCTTTCTCATCTATATCCTAAAGTTGTTTGATGTGAATACTTATAAGCAATCTACCTTGAAACCTGTATTTTTATGATCTGTCATAATGTCTTCTTGAACAATGCATTTTAAAGTGTATTTCTTTGGAAATTAACATTTTATAATTTTTTATTAAGCTAGAAATCAAGAAAAGCGCTCAGCTATTTCAAAATAGCATATGGCTTCAAAAGGGAAATGGAACTGTAAGATATCATATAAGTAAACACTTGAGACACTTTTGTTCAACATATGGTAATGCATTTTTTTTTTTTTTAGATTTGACTGGAGTCAGTTTGGGAATCCAAGTTGGAGAAGTTCCCAAACATGGCAAATAATGGTGAAAGATTAAATGCAATTAACGATAATGTCCAGTTTATCTGTTTTAATTAAAAAGAAAGCCTTCACATCATTCAGATATTTAATATAGTTTGCTAGGAGGATAAACAGCAAGGACAAAAAAGATAAAAATCTCTCCCCAACTAGAAAATGAAGTCAATGTATTTTATGACTAAAAGAATGGAAGAAAATAAAGTTAGAGGAATTGATTTTTTGAAAAGAAATCTAAAATTATTCTTTCAAGTCGTACTTTTTCACTTTTTAAATTTTATCAGTTAGTTAGTTCTACCCTTGAATATACATGCATATGTTGTGGTTTCATGATGTGCTGTGGTGGAATTGTTTTAAAGAATTCAGAGTCAGATCAACTCCCATCAAAGTATAGGGATTTATGTCTCATGAAGAGGGCTAAATTCCAAATGGAATTTAGAAACGTCAGAGAGAGTGAGACAGATTTTTGCTAGGCAAAGATGCAATTATGTAACAGAAATTATGAGTATTAACAAGGTGGGGGGGGTTGGAAATTGAGGGGATGCCAATCAATTGCAGAATGGCTAAACAAGTTGTGGTATATGAATAGAATATTGTTCCATAAGAAAGGATGAGAAGGTGGATTTTAGGAAAGCCTGGAAGACTTATTTGAACTGATATTGAGTGAAGGAAGCACAACATTTTACACAGTAACAGTTACATTGTGTGATGACTAATTTTCATAGACTTGGCTCTTTTCAGCAATGCAGGGATCTAAGGCAAGTGTGAAAGACTCATGGTGAAAAATGCTATCCACCTACAGAGAAAAGACTTTAGAGTCTGAATGCAGATGGAAACATACTATCTGCTCTGTTTTTGTTTTTGTTGTTTTGTTTCTTCTTTCTCAAAGTTTCTGCTATTGGTTCTAATTCTTCTTTACAACCTAACTAATGTGAAAATGTGTTAAATATGATTGTATATGCACAGCTTATATCAGATTACACCAGTCCTGATGAGCGAGGTGGGAAGGTGAGAAAATTTAAAACTCAAAAGTGTAGGAAAGTGAATGCTGAAAACTAAAAATAAATAAATTAGAAACAATAAGGTTGAACCTAGAAAATTAAAAGAAATGAAAATCAGTTATCAAGGAAAATAGCTCTCATGTCCTGGAACCAGAGGGTAAAATAGGCATTGAAAAAATCCACAATCACCTCAGGAAAGTGATCCCAAAATAAAAACTCCAAGGAACAGTAGAGCCAAATTTAAGAACTACCAGGTGAGGGGGAAAATGCTACAAGTTGCCAGATAGAAATTATTCAAATGTTGGGGAGTCACAATCATGATCCCACAAGACTTGGCAGCTATGACATTACGGGACTGGAAGCCAAAGGACTCAGGATCACACTCAAGAATCATTTAAGCTTAATACAGAAAGGGAAAAGTGGTCATTCAATGAAATAGAAGGATTTTAAGCTTTCATAAGGAGAAGAGCAGAATAAAACCAAATATTTTACCTCCAATATCAAGACCCAAAAGAAGCATCAACAGGTAAAAAAGGAAACAAAAGAACATAAGGGATTTAGCAGAGCTAAACTGTATATCCCTACATGGGAATATGCTACTTTTAAACTCTTAAAAATCTTGTCACTATCAGTACAGATAGAAGGAATATTTATAAATTGTATCACTAATAGTTGATACAGAAAATACACAGAAAGTATGGGTATATGGTGATTTTGAAGGAATGGCATGAAAAATAGGAGATTTTTAGGAGAAAAGGACTACAATGGCTTCAGAAGGAAGAGGTACAATGGGGTAAATTATCTCACATGAAGGAGTGAAAAAGACCTATTACAGTGGAGGGGAAGATAGGGTGGGTGGGTGATATGCATTGCTTAAGCTTTACTCTCATCAATATTGATTCAAAGAGGGGATGATATGCACAATCAGTTGAACATGAAAATCTATGCTACCCAACAGGGAAGTATGAGGGGAGGAGATTAAGAGTGGGAGGACTGATAGAAGAGAGGACCGATCAGGCGAGGTGGTAGAAGGTGGTACAAAGAAGTGGCAGAAGCAAAACGTTGGTAAGGAGGGAAATGGTGAAAAAAGATGAATAGAATGGAGGGAAACACATATGTAGTAATCACAAATATGACTGTGAATGGGATGAACTCTCCCATAGTAATGAAGTAAGTAGCAGAGTGGATCAAAAAGCAAAAATCCTAAAATATGTGGCTTACAGAAAACATTCTTGAAGCAGAGATACAGAGAAAAGGTAAGGGGCTGTAGCAGAATCTACTATGCTTCACCTGAAGTAAAAAAAACAAAACAAAAAACAACAACAACAACAACAGGGTAGTAATCTTGATCTTACACAAAATAAAAGCAAAAATAGACCTAATTAAAGAGATGAGAAAGGAAACTACATCTTAACTAAAAGATACCACAGACAATGAAGCAATCAATTTAGAAGAGCAAGGAATAGTCTATCGGCCAGATCTATGGGAAACCTTGGCCTTATGCTATCTATAGGCAAATGAAGAAATCCGCTAACATCTTTTTGATTAAAGAAATAGAAATTAAACAACTCTGAAATACCACCTCATACCTACCAGATTAGCTACTATGACAAAAAAGGAAAATGATAAGTGTTGGTGAGGATGCGGGAAAATTGGGACACTAATACACGGTCTGTGGAGTTGAGAACTGATCCAAACCATTCTGGAGATCTGGAATTTATGGAAGTGATTGTTGGAAAATGAAAACAGATAAATTAATACATTTTGAGGAAGAAAAAAGAAATGATGAACAGGCAGACTTCAGAAAAACCTAGTGATGATGATGATGAATAAAGCAACCAGAACCAGGAGAACATTATACACAGTAACAGCTACAGTGTGTGAGGGCAGATTTTGATGGACTTAGCCCTTCTCAGCAATGCAAGGTCCTAAAACATTTCCAAAGGACTCATGATGTAAAATGACATACACATTCAGAGAAAGAACTATGAATTCGGAACGGAGAAAGAAGCAGACTCGTTACTCTTTTGTTATGTTAATTTTTTCCCATAGTTTCTCCCATTTACCATAATTCTACTCTACGTGACCAATGTGAAAATGGATTTAATGGCAATGTATGAATGCCATCTTGGGGAGGGAGGTGGGAGGAAGGGTTAGAAAATTTAAAACTTATGGCAGTGAATGTTGAAAACAGAAAAAAATAAATTAATAAATTTTGAAAAAAACATGAATGTATATGTATAATATATATCAGATAGCTTGCTCTCTTGGAAAGGTGGATGGAAAGGAAGGAGGAAAAAAATTTAGAACTCAGAATTTCATAAAAAATTAATGTTGACAGCTATATTTACATGCAATTTGAAAAAGTATACTCTTTTCCACTTTGAGTAGGCATATCTACATTAACATGAGTTATTATTATTATTATTAGTTACTTAATGAATGAGACAAAATTCTGAAAGAGTCAAATAACTAAAGGAATACATTGAAACCAAAATTAAATTGACCAGTGCCAGGTATGCTAGTTCATTGGTAGACAAAATAGACTTTAATGAACAATTTACATCATCTTCAAGTAGAAAATGAAGAAGAATCTAGAGAATATGTAGAAGAGACAATGGCTGATTTTTTTCTGTAGCCAGATATTCATCAACTTCAACGTTAAGATTACTGTTAGGTAATTAATTGGTGTGGTACATAGTGCTGAACTTGAAATCAGTATAGACCTCGGTACAAATCCTGTCTCAGCTATTTACTATATGTTTGGTTTAGGGTAATGCATTTGACTTCTTTGTCTCATTTCTTTTATCTATAAAATGCAATGTGGAAAGAAGAGCATATAAGAGGTTTGCTGTGGAGGTTAAATGGGATATTTGTGACACAAATACTACTTATTATTATTGAATTCTATGAAACATGAGTGCTATTACTGGGAATATGGGCAATCCAACAAGTTACTACTTATGAAATGTCACTTGGAAAAGAATTTAGATTTGTTCCATTGCTCAAAAGGAATAAACAGAAATCCCATTTCCCTGAGACTCAGTTTTCTCATCTCTATAATCTATAAGTAGGCAAATTTATACTTCCATTAGGAAAAACAAAGCAAAAATACAATTCCTGACAATTAGAGACACCCAAAGCAAAATGATCTACCTTAGGAAGTAATAGAAAGTTTATATGTGAAGACTGGACCATTTATTGGAGCGGGGAATTGTGTATTGGAGATTCTTCTTCAGTTACAGTTTTGACCAGATGGCCTTTGAAGCCCCTTCCTCCTCTGACGTTCTTGAGATTTACGAGTCAATTGCAAACAATAACAAGTTTTTATTTATTTATTTATTTATTTTTTTATTGGAGGAGTCTTTCATTCCAAGTCATGCCAATGAGATCCACTACAAAAAAAAAAAAAATCAGGGACTCACTATTGTCTTTCTTATACATAAAATTCAGAAAAGGAATATTGTCAAAGTGAAGTCTGTGAAAGAAAGGGAGAGGGTAATTATGTGGGAACCGGTTATATAACTAGAGACCAAATTAACATACTTAGGGTACTGTGAGTTGAGGCCCATATTGTTCCTTTTCGTCTGTCCTTCATTCTTGAAAAGGACCATGACATCAGGAAGGCGATATCATGACATTCAGGTGAATTGGATTTAAGTGAGGAAGGGCTATGCAAAGTCACCAGCCTCACTTCTCCTCTGGAGGCATCTGGGTTCAATGGCAAGATACAGAGCAGGATGACTGGAGATTCCATGTCCCTGGATGCAGTGGGAGACTTTGGGTTTTTTTAAGCTAAGTTCTTTAACAGGTCTCAGTTTTACTGAACCAATGCAGGTTCAGTGATTTAAGGCTAGATAAAAAATAAGGCGGAGAATGACCTGTTTTACAAAGGTTGTTGTTTGCTTAGAGTACTGTGGGCTGAGGAACATGGATAGATCTTACAGGTAAAATCTGCCTTCAGGCTCTCTATACAACTAACTGAAAACTGTCTGCTCCTTTGCTGGTGGTGAAGCCTAAACATCTTACAACTTCTGGAGGAAGAAGTGCAATAAAATGGAAAGAGTACTGCTTCTGGAATCAGAATATCTTGGTTGAAATCTCATCTTCCTGAGACTCAGTTTCCTCATCTCTAAAAGGAAGGAATTAACCAAATGTGATCCCTTCCATCTATGTTGTTATTCATCCTTCATTTTGGAAGAGGTCACAATGGTGTGATGTCTTGACTTTCATGTGAATTGAATATAAATGATACTCAGTTGCACAACGTCATCAATCTCACTCTCTCTTCCAGAATCACCAAAGTTCAGTGACAAACAAGGATATAATGGTCCAGGATGCAATGGATAGCCTTGGTGATCTTGATGTCTCACCAAGCTCTAAGGCCTCAAATAACCTGCTTCAGTCACAAATCTAGGAAAAATAATCCTTTTTAAAGGGGGAGAGGTATTACAAATTAAAGAATGAAATTTGATATATAAATATATGATATATAAACATATGTATCTATTCCCATAGTTTGTAATATCAATTAAGAAGATAATGATATATATAGCATTTTAAAGTATTTTATGATTTGCAAAGCACTTTGCTTATATTTTCTTCTTTGAGATGATTCTCATAGTAACTCTACAAAACAGGAGCTTTGATGGTAATCATGAAAACAATCTTATCCTGGTTAAGAAGTAAAAGTAGTGGATAAGAGGAATAGATTTGGTATACAATACTCAGTGCTAAATGATCGTAATAATACAGTGTTTGATAAATGCAAAGATCCAAACTTTTGAGACAAGAACTACCTGACAAAAAGTTACTGGAAAAACTGGAAATCAGTTTGTCAGAAACTGGAAATCTCACAACTTATATCAAGGTAAGGTCAAAATGAGTATAAGAATAGGAAAGGATAATATCATAAGCAAATTAGGGAGCACAGGATATTTTACCTGTGGGATCTATGGATAAGGGGAGAATTTATGGTCAAACAAGAGATAGAAAGAATTACAGGAAGCAAAATGGATAATTTTCAATACATTAAATTAAAAAGGTTTTGCACAAAAATTAGTGCTATTAACACCATTTTTCATATAAAACTGAAAGTGAGAAAGGTTACATTATTTTCTCAGAATTGTGAAGCTATTAAAGTATCTAAGATGAAGGTGGAACTCATCTTCTCAATTCCAAGACCAGTTTTCTATCCATTGTGCCACCTACCTGCCTCCATGACATACTCTATGAAATGGATATATTGAATGTTACCTTAGCATAAGAGAAGATTTCAAATGAACTGCAGTACAACTGAATCTTTCATTTATTTACTTTTAGCCATGAGGAGGCTGCATATTAGTTTGTTTTTCCTCACCTTCTAGGTCCTGTCCCAAATGAATTACCATTAATAGCATCTTGATTTGAACATCTAAAAATCTTAGATATTATGGATCATTTACACTTACATGGAGTACTGAATTCCATTTTTCTGGTAAGTGAAGTAAGAATTAGCTTCTTATAGATGGTAGTTTGGTATTGCATTTAAGCTATCATATAAAAAAGCCAACTGGTACAAGTGGTAGTGCTACAGAAACTCAAAACACTACTTTTTACTTCTGCTTTATAGGTTCTCACCCTGAGGAACTTCCTCGTGACTTCAAAAGCTTATTCCCATTTATTCTACAACCTTCTTCAGAGTCTGGAAATTCTTCCTCCTGCGGTCTCCTCATCACTCTCTCAATACTCACAATCACATACTCACGATCTCTCCACAAGACCTGCTCCCCTTCTCTCATTGGTTAAATATCAATGCTGAGTCACAGATGACTTTTAAGTAGGGAAGTAAGAAATAAGACTTAGAAAGATTATTCTGGCAGCTTGACAGTAAGTGTATGTGGGGTGGGGGGAAGGGAGCAAAGCACTTGTTAAGGTCCTATTATGTTCTAGGAACTGTGATAAATGCTTTAAAAATATTATTTCACTTGTTCTTAACAATAACCCTGTGAATTAGGTACTATTATTCCTCCCATTTTTTCTGTTGAGAAAATCAAGTCAGGAAGAGGTTAGGTGCTTTCACCACAGTCATATAACTATTAAATATCCAATTCTGGGTTTAACTCAGGATTGGAAGAGCAAAAATCAAAAAAAAGAAAGAAAAATAGGAGGACCAACTAGGGTGCCTGTAAGAGATGATGAGAATCTGAATTAAGGCCTCGGCATCATGATCAGAAAGATAGGGAAGAAGATGGAATTAATTCTTGATTGCTGGTAAATTAGACATGCTAGATAATATGGAAGTGAGTGTTAGGGATGACACTAGATGTTAATTAACAAGTGACTGAAAGGATGGAATACTTTTGACAGAAATAAGAAAGTTTAGACATTGAACATAAATGGAAAGATGGTGACTCATATTTTAGACATAGTAGGATCCCCATTCAAAGAAAAGAGGAATTTGAGATGGATTGCTGATTTACAGAAATGACAATTTTGGCTTTAGAAATATTAAATAGGAAATAAAGTGGTATGGTAGACAGAGTCATTCTCTGTAGCAGGAAGATCTGAGTTTAAGTCCACTCTTTAACAGATACTGATTGTGTGACTCTGAACAAGTTATCAAATTTCTCAGTACAAGAAGTTCTCTAAGACTATTTGTTTCAGAGAAGGTTCTAATTTGAATTGGTATGCAGAGTCATCTGGGGTCTTCCAATAATAATGAAATCACAAGTCCAGTACCAATGCTGTCCTAGGATGCCATCATGGAAATGCTTTGAAATTTCTCACAATGATAAGGTGAGAAATCAGGGCTAGAGATGTATACTAATTGCAATATAAATAAATTATTGAATAAACAAATGATAAGTTAAATCACCTCATGTAGGAGGTATATCATTGTAAAAATCATGACCAAAATATCAACACGATGAAATTATTACTCAAATGTTTTTTTGTTTTTTTTTTTTGCCAACAGTAATCACAGAACAAACTATATTCCTGATTTCTACCAGCTTATTAGTATTACTTTAGGTACTGCTGGATAAAATGTCTTATTTTCTTGATGACAGTGTGTGTGTGCGTGTATGTGTGTACGTGTGTGCATGTGTGTGTATGTATGTATAATATTTTAGCATTTTTGGTGTGTAGTGGAAAAATATTAAATATGGAAGGATATTCAGAAATGATCTTTTCTAACCTGTACCACCTGCTTTAAAGTGGAGAAAGTCAGTGTCCTATTTTTCCCTTAAAAAAATGAGACCTTTTTAAACAATTCATCTGCAAGTCATCCGAAGCCTCCAAAACAGAAGTTATCTGTTACCAAACAATGAGCAGCAAGTAAATCAAAGAACAAACATATTCAATGATACTGAGTGTGTTGCAATTATATGCCCTGTCCCCCATTTCCCCGCCCCACCCCCCAAATGCCAACATCAAGTTTGTAAGGCAGCAAAGGTTTAATTTTTTGGAACTGCTCAGGGATGTTTTTGTTCAACTATTTTCATTAGTCAGATTTAATTATAGGTAGCATCCCAATGTTATGTTCTAGTTTTAATGAACTAATTAGTGTTCAGTAGCAAAGAAATTAACTTATGCATCACAGAGCTCAAATTTCCCCCTTAACAGACAGTCTACTCAATGGGGGATTTCTGTAGGGGATGGCTTTTTGGCACATAGACTTTGAGATCCCCACTGTGGTCCATGATGGCAAAGTCTATGCCATTCTTCTGTTTCTCTTTCTTCCTGATATGGGAGGCATGGATAAATTAAATTCTGTTTTATTAATTTGAACTCTATCATCCTGCTCATAGAATCATAAATTTAGACATAGAGAGGATTTTCAACTTTTTGTAATCCAAATCTCACACTTTACAGATTAAGAAACTAGGGGTCAAAAAATTATAGTGGCTTACCCAAGGACATACAGATGGTAGATGTCATCATCGTGATTTGAATCTAGGTCCTCTGTACCCAAATCCAGAATTCTTTCTATTCTGTGATAAAATTCCAAAAACTATTTGCATGTCCTTACTTATAGCCCATATAAACATCACTTTTCCACCAAAATACTAAAATGATTCTGAGATTTTATATATTTGCAATTTTCCTTCAGTGACTGATTAAAAATCTCCATTATCCTATCCCATGTGATTATCATCTATGTCTTCTCTTCAATTGCCATAAAGTTTTAGACACCATTCTCATTTTATTCTGATATCAGGAGAGTACCAGTGCAAGACTGACTGCCTGGCACCCTCCCCCCTTATCCTTTGATAAATCTATACTCTTTGACAATACTACAAGTTCTTTAAGATCTTTTATTCTTATCCTTCTTTAAAGTTCCTCATTGGTCAATATTGCACCCTGCTCACACTCACCTTTCCCATTTTTTTGGGGTGATATTATTTTAAATTCTTCAGAGAATGTTTTTATTGAAGATTAGCATTTGCTTTCATGGGAAGTGTGGAGCTATTAAAGGAGCTTTGCAATTTCCTGAAGGCAATCTAGCCCTCTCTCTTGAGTCTGTTTACATCTGGGCTGAACATGTAGTCAGTCTAATTACACTGTCTATCCGAGATACACATACTGATGGACAAATGCATTTCGTAAGCTGAATAATGGATGTTCAATATTTGGTCTTTCCTGTGTAAATGGTCAGGCCAATTTCCTTGAAATATTTACATATCTCTTCCAAGGGGCTCTGAAGTGTTTTAAATCTTAATGTAATCAATACAATGCCTTCCATAAACTGGAAAATCTTGGGACATCACCCTCCATAATGAATCCCTCACTCTGCACTGAATCTCCAATCTAATAAATATTTATTAAGCACTTAATATGTTTCAGGCACTGTGCTGAGAATACACTGAATAAAAAGATAGCCTCTGACTTCAAGGAGCTCACAATCTAATAAGGAAGAACAATGAAGAAAATGAGTCAGGAAAGCAGGAGTTTGGGAGGAACATCAGAGGGTATCCAGCAGAGGTGCATCTTGTTCTGTAGAGCTGAAAGAACCAGACACAGAAACATATGCAAATTGGAATGAGGCTGGAAATCCAGTGAGTGCCTTCCACCCTCTATTCCTCCAGTCAGAGGGGAAAGAGGATGAAAGATATGATTAAGACCTGAGTTAACAGCATAATGATGAGATTAGAGGTGATGATCTTGAACTGGGAGAGGCATCTTGTTCCATGGATTTGGAAAAAAAAGGGCAGAATATTCTAAGAGTAGATCCTTCATCACAGTGGTAGATACCTTTCATGAGCGTGCATCTTCCTTTTTTATTACCTACATGATGATGTTGATCAGAGGCTCATCAGATGGGGTTGTTTCTATGTTTATGTCTTCAGGGAATCTTGACCCTTAAAGGAATTTTTAATGGTTTTAGAGGAAGTAATGTAATTTTCAAGGAGGTCATAGGTACGGAATGTACATTTGTGAAAAAAGTCTGTAAGGTAGAGATTTGATATAGTATTTTATGCATATGGATAGATTGAATATGATTTAGATAATAAATCATAGTGTTATGATTAAAATCAGAAAAGATCTCTGAGGCCATCAAATTCAGCCATTTCATTTTACAGATGAAGCAACTGATACCCAGATAAGTTAAAGGACTTACATAAGGTAAACACATGGTAAGAAAGAGAAGCAGAGTTTGAACACAGATTCTGTTTCCAGAGAAAATTTTTCCACTCTCTTCTCTACACCACATCAGCCACTCAAATTTTACTAAATATTTGACACTGCTATTTTTGTTCTGTTCAGTGTAGGGTATGTACAAAAGTCACCTAAAATATGATTCCTGTTAAGGCATTGCATGGTATCATGGAATAGGCAAAATACTGAAGTCAGGATAACCCTTTTGACCCTTCCTAGTTATGTAACCATGGTCAAGTCATCATCAACCCTCTGTACCTCCATTTCTTCATCTGTAAAATGGGAATAATCATACCTGTAACACTTATCTCATAGGATTTTTCTGAGGACCAAATGTATGTTAAGATTGTTTCAGACCTGGAAACCACCATGACTGGTTTCTTGAAGGTTAAGAATTTCTACCAAAATCAAGAATGCAATTCAACCATCTTTGAATTCTAGATAAGTCAACAGTTCCCACCCCTAAAGTGCACAATTGCTGGGCTAGGTTTTGGTGTCTTCAAGCCTCAAGGATAACACAGCCTCAAGAATCCCCATATGGGATTCAATCTGTCCTGTGCTGTACTTATCTTCCATTTATGGTATAAATGACTCAGCATCTTGTTCCTATAAATGTTCCTTGGATTCAAAGGGGATGAAAGACATTATTCCCCACAATGTGAAAACTCACTGCAGTTTTGTCTTCCTATGAGCTCATTCAACCTTTCACAAACTGGAAGGTGAAGATGTTGACAAGTTTAGCTTGAAGGATGTGCATAATTTGTGCAGAAATTTGAAGTTTTAAATGCTCTTATTATTCCTTGTGATTATGTGTGTACTCCTCATCATTTCATATAGTTACTTTAGGTCATTAGGCCATGGTCCATGACAATTGAAGCCTGTACAGGATTTTGAGAAACATCTTGAAAAATCTTTTTATCCTATGTCCTTACACAGAGTGTTCATTGGGGATATTAGTGTTCAACTCATGATTCTTTTTATTTTCTAAATGGGCTCTAAGATCACCTAAAATTATTCAGGCTAAAAATATAGGAATGCCCACATTCTAGGGCATACAACAGAGATTCTCAATCTTTCTTTTTAAATCATGAACCACTTTGACAGTCTAGAGAGGCCTAGAGACTCCACCGTAGACTGTTTTCACATGCATAAAATAAAATGCATAAGATTTAAAGGAAACAAATTATATTGATATATATGGGTCTGTGTGTGCCTATGAATATATATACATATACATATATATATACATATATCTTTATATAGAGATGTATATCCATCCATCCATCCATCCATCCATCCATCCATCCATCCATCCATCCATCCATCCATCCATCCATCCATCCATCTATCTATCTATCTATCTATCTATCTATCTATCTATCTATCTATCTATCTATCTATCTATCTATCTTCGTCAGCCACCACCATACATACTGGAACCATCAGTTATAGTCATTGGAGACGTTTTGAATGCTGTGTTTAAGTTTACTTACCTTGCTAGTGTTCTTTCCAGGTCTGTACACATTGATAATGAGGTTGATGCATGCATTGCCATAGATAGCTCAGTGTTTGGGAGGTTCTGAAGGAAAGTACAGAAGAAAAGAGGCATTAGGTTGACTACCTAACTGAAGGTCCACTGAGCCATTGTAATGAGTTATTTTTTGTATGCCTGTGAAACGTGGGTAGTCTTCCAGCACCATGCCAGGAAACTCAATCTCTTCCATGTGAATTGTCTTAGGAAGATTCTGAAGATCACCTGGCAGGGTAAGGTAACAGACACTGAAGTTCTTACTGGAACTAAACTGCTAAGCACTAGAACTATGCTTCAGAGGGCACAACTCTGATGGACTGGCCATGTTGTTCAAATGCAAAACGTACTGTTGCCAAAAAAAAAAAATTAAGGAGAACTCACATAGGTCAAGCAATCACATGGTGAACAGAAGAAGCAATACAAGGGAACTCTCAAGGTCTCTCTCAAGAACTTTGCAATTGATTGTACGACATGGGAGACACTGGCACTAGACTACTTAGCGTGGCATACCCACATCAGAAAAGGTACTATTGGGGGCGGAGCCAATATGGTGGAGTAGAAACACGCACATACTGCTTTCTTTTCCCCCACAGACCATAAAATACCTGTAAAGAAAGACTTTCAACAAATTCTAGAGCAGCAGAAGCCACAGAACAACAGAGTGGAGGAGATTTCCAGCCAAGGGTGACCTGAAAGGCCAACGAGAAACGTCTGTCACACCTGACGCTGAGCTGAGCCCAGCCTTGGCCATGCAGTACAGCTCTGCTATGGGAGGAGGATATGAACAGGGATTGGGGACAGAATCTCCAGTCGCAGTAGTAGCAGTTTGCAGTTCCTTCAACCCACAGGCGCCAAAGGTCACTGAGAGGGTTTTTTTCAGTTGGCTGAGAAAGCAGAAAGGAGAAGGGCCTTCCCATAGCTCCAGCCCCAGGCAGTGGCACAGAGGCCACATCAGGCGGGTGGTAGTAGTTCCCACAGCAGTCCCTACAGCAGCCTGCATACATTGTTGGATCGTGAAACCCCCTGGGGGCACTGAGCAGCTGATTCTTACCTCAGTCCTGTGTAGAGGCCCTGCTGCAGCTGATCTTTATCTCAAACTGAAAGGTGGCCCTGCCCCCACAGCTTATCTGAATCTCAGCCCCCAGTGCTGGCTTAGTGGAACTAGAGGCCAGGTGATTGTGAAGAGGAAACTGCTAAGATTCTGGGCACAAAAATATCTTTCTACTCCCAGACCTTGGAGGAACTGAGACCTTATTGATCCCTAGAGCATACCCTACTCTTGACAAAGGACCCAAAAGTCAACTAACTGGTTGGGAAAATGTCCAAAAAAGGCGAAAAAAAAGACTATAGAAGGTTACTTTCTTGGTGATCAGATATCTTCTCCTATCCTTTCAGATGAGGAAGAACAATGCTTACCATCAGGAAAAGACATAAAAGTATCCCAAACATCCAAAATTAGTATTCAATGGGTTCAGGCCACGGAAGAGCTCAAAAAGGATTTTGAAAATCAAGTAAGAGAGGTGTAGGAAAAATTGAGAAGAGAAATGAGAGAGACACAAGAAAATCATGAAAAGCGGTTCAATATCATGCTAAAGGAGACCCAAAAAATGCTGAAGAAAATAACACCTTGAAAAATAGGCTAACTCCATTGGCAAAAGAGGTTCAAAAAGCCAATGAGGAGAAGAATGTTTTAAAAAGCAGAATTAGCCAATTTGAAAAGGAGGTCCAAAAGCTCACTGAAGAAAATAGTTCTTTAAAAATGAGAATGGAACAGATGGAGGCTAATGACTTTATGAGAAACCAAGAAATCACAAAACAAAACCAAAAGAAGGAAAAAATGAAAGATAATGTGAAATATCTCATTGAAAAAAAAAGACAATAGATGCGGGAGAGACAATTTAAAAATTATGGGACTACCTGAAAGCCATGATTAACAAAAGAGGCTAGCCTTCATTTTTCAGGAAATTATCAAGGACAATTGCCCTCATATTCTAGAACCAGGGGGCAAAATAAATATTGCAAGAATCCACCAATCACCTTCTGAAAGAGATCTAAAAACAGAAACTCCCAGGAATATTGTGGCCAAATTCCAGAGTTCTCAGGTCAAAGAGAAAATATTGCAAGCAGTTAGAAGGAAACAATTCAAGTATTGTGGAAATATAATCAGGATAACACAAGATCGAGCAGCCTCTACATTAAGGGCTGAAAGGGCATGGAATATGATATTCTGTAAGCCAAAGGAACTAGGACTAAAACCAAGAATCACCTACCCAGCAAAACTGAGTATAATTCTTCAGGGGAAAAATGGTCTTTCAATGAAATAGAGGAATTTCAAGCATTCTTGATGAAAAAACCAGAGCTGAAAAGACAATTTGACTTTCAAACACAAGAATCAGGAGAAGCATGAAAAGGTAAACAGAAAAGAGAAATCATAAGGCACTTACTAAAGTTGAACTGCATACATTCCTACATGGAAAGACAATATTTGTAACTGTTGAAACTTTTTTCAGCATCTGGGTAGTTGGTGAGATTACACACACACACACACACACACACAGGGAGAGAGAGAGAGAGAGAAAGAGAGAGAGAGAGAGAGAGAGAGAGAGAGAGAGAGAGAGAACACAGGGTGAGTCTAATAAGATAGGATCTAAAAAAATGAAATTAAGGGGTGAGAGAGAAATATGTTGGAAGGAGAAAGAGAGAAATGGAATCGGGCAAATTACCTCTCATAAACGAGGAAAGTAAAAGCCTTTTCATTGGAGGGAAAAAGGGGGGAGGTGAGAGAAAAACATGGAGCTTACTCTCATCATATTCGACTAAACGAAGCAATAGAATGTACACTAATTTTGGTATGAAAACCTATCTTACAATACAGGGAAGTGGGGGAGAAGGGATAATCAGAGTGGGGGGATGATGGAAGGGAGGATAATGGGAGGAAGGAGCAATTAGAAGTCAACCTTCTTGACGAGGGACAGGGTCAAAAGAGAGAGTAGAAGAAATAGGGGGCAGGATAAGATGGAGAGAAATATAGTTAGTCTTACATAACATGACTATTATGGAAGTTATTTGCAAAACTACACAGATATGACCTATATTGATTTGCTTGCCTTCCCAAAGGGGATGGGTGAGGAGGGAGGGAGGAAGAGAAGTTGGAACTGAAAGTTTTAGGAACAACAGTTGAGTATTGTTCTTACATACAACTAGGAAATGAGAAATACAGTTAATGGGCTATAGAAATTTGTCTTGCACTACAGGACAAAAGAAAAGATGGGGATAAGGAAGGAAGAAACGTCAGAAGGGACAGCAGATTGATGATAGGGGTAATTAGAATGCTCGGCGTTTTGGGGTGATGGCAGGGGAGAGATGGGAAGAAAATCTGAAGCTCAAAATTTTGTGAAAATGAATGCTGAAAACTTAAATTAAAAAATAATTATAAAAAATGTACTGTTCTCTATGAGCGAAGCAGAATTATAGTAGCTCAAAGGAAACACGGGATGCATAAATTTAGAGTAGCCACCCCAAATGTTCACGTGGACTCTTTTGCCTGGTCTGTGGTAGAGCATTCCTACATTGCATTGGTCTGATCAACCACAGTCATGCACATTGAAACTTGATTTTATCATAGTGATTTCATTTTGGTCCTCTTCGAGAACAAAAGACAACAACCAACCATTTCTTCTCTCTCTCTCTCTCTCTCTCTCTCTCTCTCTCTCTCTCTCTCTCTCTCTCTCTGTCAGTCTGTCTGTCTATCTGTCCATCTCTCTGTCTCTCTGTCTCTATTTACTTACACACAAAATATATATAGATATACATATGGATAGATATATACAAATACACACACATACATACATGCGTATACACACATACATAAACACACACACCTATATATGTATATATATGTATATGTGTGTGTATGTATATATATACATATATATGTGTACATATATATATGTACATATATATATGTGTGTGTATGTGTGTGTATATATATATACATATACGTATATATATATATATGTATACATATATATATATACGTATATATATATATATATATGTATATTGTTCTCTTCTGTGCCAATCTTTTAGGGACCTGTTTAATTATAGAGTCTGTGGGATTCTTTTCATGCCTAAGTGAGGATGGAAAAGACTTTCTCCTCCCTCACTGATGATCTGACTCCCATCCCTCTAGATTATAATTGGCCCTGCCTCTTTCTCATAGTGCATAGGCCTCTGAACCTGTAGTTGAAGAGATTTGACCTTCAACACCTACTAGCTGTGTATTCATGAGCAAGTGACTTAGTATCTGTCTATCTAAAATTTTTCATCCAAAAAAATGAGGCAAAAAAAAATATTTTCCCTGAGTTGTGGTAAGGATCAAAGGAGAAAATATTTGTAAAATGCTTTGCAATCCATAAAGTGCTATTTAACTCCTACTTACTATTATTTTTATTAATTATGATAATGTTTCTACCTACAGTCAGCTCTTCAATAGGTACACATGATGCCCTGTAAAAGGAAAGTAGATATGTAGTATTTTATCTATGTCTAAATGAATTCTGAATGCTTTTTCTTTAACAATGCTTCTGTGTCTCTGTCTCTTTCTGCCTCTGGGTGTCTGTACCTCTTTGTCTGTGTGCCTATTCTTCTATCTCACTGTCTATTTATCCGAGTGATTTTAAAGGATACATCCAAGGGCAAGATAAGTGTTAACTCAGTCGTCCTCATTGCTTCTGTAAATTTGGAATGATGACAGTGTCAAAATCTCTTGAGAAATCTACCAAATAAACTTAAAACAATAAAAATGACAAGAAGGAAAAATAAAAAATCCTTACAGAAAGCAAATAAACAGCAGAATAACTGAGGAAATGAGGGAACAAAGAAGCATATTTAATGAAAAAATAATATTGGTCAAGAGAACGCCAAGGAGGAGCCAAGCTAGCAGAGTAAAGGCAGGAGCTCGCCTGATCTCTCATCCAAATACCTTTATAAATGACTCTAAAAAATTCTAGAACAACAAAACTCACAAAAAATACAGATCAAAACCAATTTCCAGTCTAAGACAACCTGGAAGGTAGACAGGAAGAGTCTGTTGCACCAGGTTGAGAGAGGAGTGCAGTTCAATACAGTTCATGTCAGCATAGCCCCAGCACCCATCAAACGAGGAGTAGGCCTTGGGAGTGACTAAAGCAGGAGCAGTAGTGGTGGTTTCTGAAACTCTGATCCCATAGATGGTAAAGGTATTAAACAAATGTTCAGAAGGAGATTATAGGAGTCTCGTTGCTAGCACTGAGACTGGACTGTGTTTCTTTGGCCATACTCAGATCGAGAACCTGGATGGCAGTCCTGGGATGAAGAGAAGAACTAGCATAGTAGAGTTTGTGGCAACAATGAAAAAGGGACCCTCCTCACAATCCCAGGGCAGAAAACAGTGCCTGTGGTCTGTCACAGACCAGATCACAGGCCAGGAGATGAGTAAACACCTCTCCTTGGTTAATACTAACTTGGAAGAAGTGAAAATGGACTGATCCCTGGAAGTATTTCTGTAAACAGCTGAAGGTAGGGATATTTAGCACTCCACAGTGAAAGCAGAGTCTTACCTTAACAAAGAGTTAAGAGTCAAGCAATAAGTTGGGGAAATGGGCAAACAAAAGACAACTTCTCTCTATAGAAATTTACTTTGTTGACAAGGAAGATCAAAACATACAATCAGAAGAAGATAACAAAGTCAAAGCTCCTACATCTGAAGCCTCCAAGAAAAATAAGAATTGATCTCAGGGTACAGAAGAGCTCAAAAAACATTTTGAAAATCAATTAAGAGAAGTAGAGGAAATAAGTGGGAAGAGAAATAAAAGCCATGTAAAAAGTCATGCAAAACTAATCAACAGCTTGTTAAAGGAGACTCAAAAAAAATACTGAAGAAAATAACACCTTAAAAATAGATTGGCCAAATGGAAAAGGAGGTCCAAAAGCTCACTGAAAAAAATAGTCCCTTAAAATTTGGAATGGAGCAAATAGAAACGGTTGACTGTATGAGAAATCAAGAAATCATAAAACAAAACCCAAAAAATGAAAAATAGAAGACAGTTTGAAATGTCTCACCGGAAAAAAATCACTGATATGAAAAATAGAACCAAAAGATATAATTTAAAAATTACTGAAAACTGAAAACCACGATTTAAAAAAAAAGAGTCTAGGTATCATCTTTCAAGAAATTATGAAGGAAAACTGCCCTAAAACCAGAAGGGAAAAGAAAAAATGAAAGAATCCACTGATTTCCTCCTAAAAGAGACCACAAAATGCAAACTTCCAGGTATATTATAGCCAAATTCCAGAGTTCCCAGATCAAGGAGAACATGTTACAAGCAGCCAAAAAGAAACAGTTAGCATATTCTGAAGATTTAACAGCTTCCACATTAAAGGATTGGAGTGCTAGGAATATGACATTTCAGAGGGCAAAGGAGCTAGGTTGAAAATCAAGAATCAGCTACCCAGCCAAAGTGAGTATAATCTTTCAGGAGGAAAATGAACATTGAATGAGATAGAAAACGTCATGCATTCTTCACAAAAGACCATAGCTAAATAGAAAATTTGCCTTTCAAATACAAGACTCAAGAGAAGCATGAAAAGATAAACAGGAAAGAGAAATCGTAATGAACTGATTAAAGTTAAACTGTTCACATTTCTACATGGAGAGATGATATTTGTAACTCATAAGACCTTTCTCAAGACTGCACAAGTGTGAGTGAATATGAAAGAATGATATCTTAAAAAATAAACTTAAGGTATGAGAGAGGAATATAATGGAGAAAGAGAAAGAGAGAGATAAAATGGGATAAATTATCTCACACAAAAGAGACAAGAAAAAGCTTCTACAGTGGAGGAGAGCAAAGGGAAGATGAGAGTGAGAGAGGGAACCTTACTCTCATCAAAATTGGCTCAAAGAGGGAATAATATACACACTCAATTCAGAATGGAAATCTATTTTATCTTAAAAAATAGAGGGAAGGGGATAAAAAAGGGGGTAGTGATAGAAGGGAGGATAGATTGGGAGAAGGAGTGGTCAGAAGCAAAACATATTTGAAGAGGGACAGTGTGAAAAGAGAGAGAGAGAATAGAATAAATGGGAGGATAGGATGGAGGGAAATATAGTGTGTTTTTTTAAATTAATTTATTTAACTTTTAACATTCATTTTAACAAAGCTTTGGGTTACAAATTTTCTCCCCTTTTATCCCCTCCCCCCCCAAACACCAAGCATTCTAATTGCCCCTATGACCAATCTGCTCTCTCTTCTATCATCCCTCTCTGCCCTTGTCTCCATCTTCTCTTTTGTCCTGTAGGGCCAGATAGCTTTCTATACCCCTTTACCAGTATTTCTTATTTCCTAGTGGCAAGAACATTACTCGACAGTTGATCCTAACACTTTGAGTTCCAACTTCTTTACCTCCCTCCCTCCCCACCCCTTCCCTTTGGAAGGCAAGCAATTCAATATAGGCCAAATCTGTGTAGTTTTGCAAATGACTTGCATAATAGTTGTGTTGTGTAAGACTAACTATATTTCCCTCCATCCTATCCTGTCCCCCATTACTTCTATTCTCTTTTGATCCTATCCCTCCCTATGACTGTCGACCTCAAATTGCTCCTTCCTCCCCATGCCCTCCCTTCCATCATCCCCCCCACCCTGCTTATCCCCTTATCCCCCATTTTCCTGTATTGTAAGATAGGTTTTCATAGCAAAATGAGTGTGCATTTTATTCTTTCCTTTAGTGGAATGTGATGAGAGTAAACGTCATGTTTTTCTCTCACCTCCCCTCTTTATCCCTCCACTAATGAGTCTTTTGCTTGCCTGTTTTATGAGAGATAATTTGCCCCATTCCATTTCTCCCTTTCTCCTCCCAATATATTTCTCTCTCACTGCATAATTTCATTTTTTTAAGATATGATCCCATCCTCTTCAATTCACTCTGTGCACTCTGTCTCTATGTGTGTGTGCGTGTGTGCATGTGTGTGTGTGTAATCCCACCCAGTACCCAGATACTGAAAAGTTTCAAAGGTTACAAATATTGTCTTTCCATGTAGGAATGTAAACAGTTCAACTTAATAAGTCCCTTATGACTTCTCTTTGCTGTTCACCTTTTCATGCTTCTCTTCATTCTTGTGTTTGAAAGTCAAATTTTCTTTTCAGCTCTGGTCTTTTCATCAAGAACGCTTGAAAATCCTCAATTTCATTGAAAGACCAATTTTTTCCCCTGAAGTATTAAACTCAGTTTTGCTGGGTAGGTGATTCTTGGTTTCAGTCCTAGTTCCTTTGACTTCTGGAATATCCTATTCCATGCCCTTTGATGCCTTAATGTAGAAGCTGCTAGATCTTGTGTTATCCTGATTGTATTTCCACAATACTTGAATTGTTTCTTTCTAGCTGCTTGCAATATTTTCTCCTTGACCTGGGAACTCTGGAATTTGGTCACAATGTTCCTAGGAGTTTCTCTTTTTGGATCTCTTTCAGGCGGTGTTCTGTGGATTCCTTGAATATTTATTTTGCCCTCTGGTTCTAGAATCTCAGGGCAGTTTTCCTTGATAATTTCATGAAAGACGATGTCTAGGCTCTTTTTTTGATCATGGCTTTCAGGTAGTCCCATAATTTTTAAATTGTCTCTCCTGGATCTGTTTTCCAGGTCAGTTGTTTTTCCAATGAGATATTTCACATTATCTTCCATTTTTTCATTCTTTTGGTTTTGTTTTGTGATTTCTTGGTTTCTCATAAAGTCATTAGCCTCCATCTGTTCCATTTTAATTTTGAAAGAACTATTTTCTTCAGTGAGCTTTTGAATCTCCTTTTCCATTAGGCTAATTCTGCTTTTGAAAGCATTCTTCTCCTCATTGGCTTTTTGAACCTCTTTTGCCGATTGAGTTAGCCTATTTTTCAAGGTGTTATTTTCTTCAGCATTTTTTTTGCATCTCCTTTAGCAGGGTGCTGACCTGCTGTTCATGCTTTGACTGCATATCTCTCATTTCTCTTCCCAGTTTTTCCTCCACCTCTCTAACTTGATTTTCAAAATTCTTTTTGAGCTCTTCCATGGCCTGAGCCCATTGGGTGGGCTGGGACACAGAAGCCTTGACTTCTGTGTCTTTGCCTGATGGTAAGCATTGTTCTTCCTCATCAGAAAGGAAGGGAGGAAATGCCTGTTCACCAAGAAAGTAACCTTCTATAGTATTATTTCTTTTCCCTTTTCTGGGCATTTTCCCAGCCAGTGACTTGACCTCTGAATATTCTCCTCACACCCACCTTGCCTCCCGATCCTCCAAGCCAGAGCTTGGAATCTGAGATTCAAATGCTGCTTCCAGCCTCAGGGCTTTTGGCGGGGGCAGGGCTGCTATTCAGTGTGAGATTATGTTCAGGTGCTCAGGTCAGGGCAGGGCCACCTCTCAGGCTCAGTTCCCTCAGGGGGTTTATGCAGAGACCTTCAACAATGGATCCAGGCTCCTGCTTTCTTGGGGAGCCCTGGTCTGCCGCTGCCTCAGCTTCTGCCTCCCAAGGGGGCCTGAGTTATGGGGGCACCCCACTCCCCTCTCGACCCGCCAAAGAGACCCTCTCACCGACCCCCGTCACCTGTGGGTGGGGGGACCTGCGCGACTGATCCCATCCCAGAAGTCTGCTCGGTTCTGTTCCTCTCGGTGCTGTGGCCGTGATTGGTCTGGGCTGGGCTCTGCATCCGCAGCGCGAGGGACCTTTTGAGAGAGGTTTGCAGGTCCCTCTGGAACAGAAATCTCCTTTGCTCCACTGTTCTGTGGCCTCACTGCTCCAGAATTCGCCATGGGTTACTTTATACCGATGTTCTATGGGTTGTGTGTTCGGAGCTATGTGTATGTGCATCTTTCTACTCCGCCATCTTGGCTCCACCCTGAAATATAGTGTTTTGCAACATAATTTTATGGAAGATTTTGCATGATTGCGTATGTATAACCTATATTTTATTGTTGCCTTCTCAATAAAATAGTGTGCGGAGTGAGGAAGGGAAAGAATTTGGAACTCAAAATTTAAAAAATAAATGTTAAATTTATTTTTACATGTAACTAGGGCAAAATAAAATATGACTAAAAAAAGAATGTCAGGGAAAAAAGCTAGAAGAATCAAATATCAATCATTTATCATTATAATATCTGTAATAAGTGAAATCCTACCTTTGTCTTATTTCTGCTTGTGGGACACCCTAGTGATCCCTCTATATCCAGCTATCTTCTAAGGTCCGGGATGCAAGCCAACCATCTTCCAATTCTAGATAAATCTCTAAAGTTTCTCCACATAGTGAAAATATCAGTTCCTGCCTATAATGCACAGTCATTGGGGTAGTATTTTGTTTCTTCAGACCTCTTGAATAACACAGTCTCAAGAATCCCCATGAGTCTCAATCTGTCCTGGGCTGTGCTCATCCTCCTTTTATGCCATCTTATTCCTATAAATACTGCTTGGATTCAGATGGGATGAAAGTCACTCTATTCCACTTTGTAAAAACTTCACCATAGAATCAGAATCCTAGCTTGTCTTTCTATGTCTCCACAAAATGTTTTGAAATGAGTATAATTAGAACGTCCATTAAAAACGGAACAGTCATGAGTGTTCCAAGAATTCTTGGAAGGCAAAAGAAAGAAAGAAATAGCAACAAAAGAATTCTTACTTGGAAAGTGAATAAACATTTCAAGAGTACTTACTACATGTCAGGCATTATATTAAACACTTTAGAAATATTATTTCAATTGATCGTTACCACAAACCTGTGAAGTACTTTCTGTTATTAGCTGCATTTTTATGGTTGTTGAAACTGAGGTAAAGAAAGGTTAAGTGACTTCTCTAGGATCACACAGCAAGTAAATATCTGAGTCTGAATTAGAACTCAGGTCTCGCTATGTCCAGACCTCTATTCACTGTGCTCCCTAGCTGTAACTCTGTACATCTGTACCTTTCTGTAGGTTAGTAATGTTCATGTTATTTTTCAAAATTCAGGCTTCATAAGTTGGGTAGAGAGGGCAAATGTCTCATTTTCTCCAAAGAATTCTTTTCTCCAAACTCAGTAATGATATGCTCAAATGAATCTACAATCCCAGAAATTTGAAAGATAATCCATCCATGTCTCACCATCTTGTGTAACTCTTTCTAATGCCTTCCCATATGCTTGTCACAAAGTAGGTCTATTCAACATATTAGAAGCATTCTTTACTTTCTCCTGCTATGCTTTTGGAAGTAGCAGGTGACTATGTTTATCATTCCTTACTCTAAGCACACGATCAGCCCATCTTCTCTTACTATCATAACATTCTTTTAGTCTTGATCTTTTTATGTTCCACATGGTTATTTGCCACAGCCTGTGTACAGGCGGCATTTGAACCCAGGTCCTCTAGATTCTTAATCTACTACTCTTTCAAAAGCATCACGCTATTAACCTACTTTTCTGACATTATCACAGCAACTCTCAATGTCCTGAATTGCCTTCGTATCAAACATTTAAGGCTGGAGAAGCCAGTGAGAGTAATAGTTCTTTGTGGTAGTGACTCACCAATAAGGAGGAATCTTTCATTAAAGTACAAGTAAGGGCAGCTTTGGAGAGCTTTGATTACTCTTTCTGGTGGAGAAAAAGAAGAGTCAAGTAGGGAGTACTTAAAATTGCTAGATCCCAATGATCTACACCCAGAGGTATTGCTGAAAGAACTTTCAGATGTTTTATTTCCAAGCTACTTTCAGGGATCTTCCAAATGCTGTGAAGAATGAAACAGATGATGGAGAAAGTCAAGCACCTGGATTTCCAAATTCAGGGAAGTGATACAAGCCTGAGAACCATAAACGAGTGAGCTTGACTTCAACTTTTAATTGAATTGTCAAGCAAAAATGGTAGTAGAGAGTAGAGTGGTAAACATCATTGTTAGTCGTGTTACATAAATTTAATTCCACCCTCCCCTTTTCATCACATGATTTTGAAGGACTGAGGGAGAACTACATATATTAGAGAAAAAGATGTTTTCCATGGTTCCTGATATCTCTAAGTCTCATAGCTATTTCTACATTGTCAAAAAAGTTTTCCTTTCCTCTTTTTCAAGCCATAATTTCAAAGTCCATCATACCATAGCCCTTCCTAATCTTGGAGGACATACTCTGTGCTGTGAAAACAAAGACCTAGGTAAGGTATTGAGTGTAGCTGACAACTTACAAGGCTAACCTTTGCTATTTATTTTTCATGTTCAAAAAGATTAGAGACTGCTCTAAAAAGCCGAGTCTAGGTTAATTAACAGTGCATCCAGGTTCTACCCAGTATAAAAGGGTTCTTTAATGTGAGTCCAAGCCTATGAGCAAAACGTGGACAAATTTTCAATGAGGCACCAAATTAGCACAAGAAAAACCAGGTTTGAGAAAAGGGATTGAGGTCAAAGCATGCTACATGCCTTAAATAGTGTGCTGGAGTCTTTGAAGACATAACAGTCATGTCTGATAAGGGAAATTTGATGTTTTCTGTAGAAGTACTCTTTTTCTTTATAAAGAGTTGACAAGTTTCCACATCAGAGATTAATGGCAAGGGCAAAGGATCTTGAAATGGAGGAAAAGCACAGCACTAACAAAAAAATTCTTAGCACGGAAAGAGAAGTGAGGTAAAATTCTGTTCCTTTTTCAAAAGATAGTTAAGAACTCACTAATTGTGAAGTAATTATTAATTATATTTTAAAATACAAAGATCACATTATTAAATAATTTGAAATGCTGTAAAAATGATAATAATTTCAGCGAGGAAAAGTGTTTCATTCATAACTCCTTGAGGAAGGTCTTGATAATATTATCATTTCAAAACTGAATTTAAGTAACTCTTATGCAACCCCAGAGGTCCTAACTATCAAAGTTCAAACTTAAGTCTTGTAGCATAAAGGGCACTTTGTTTTCTAGTTTCTTTATCAAACCTTATAAATGTAATAATAGTTAAACTATACAAAATGAAGTGATAGCAACTAATTTCATTTAATTCAAGAAACATTTTCAAACATCTACTATGTGTCTGGACCCTCATGTATCATGGTCTTATGGTGGTGGTGGAGGCGGAGGGTGTTTTGAAGCTCAGTGAAACTATGAGCTATGCTCTACAAGATTACCCAAGGTAGATAGGTCATAGTGGAGACTTCTAACTATTCCAATATCTTTGCCAAGAAAACTCCGTAGAAAGTGGAACCTGGCATGCTTTAGTCCACAGGATTACAAAGGATCAGACAAGACTAAATGACTGAAAAATAACAAACATGTTTGGAATTATCTAGTCATGGTCTTTTTCCTGATCTCCAGTCCTACATCACCTATTGAACATTTTCAAGTAGATGTCCTGCCATTATGTCATCCTCAAGATGCATAGAACAGAACATATCTTTTCCCCAAAACTCTCCCCTTATCTTAATGTCCTTATTACTGTAAAGGCATAGTGTCTTGGTAGTTACCCATATTTGCAACCTGGGGGCCCCCCCTCAACTCTTCTTTCTTATCCAACCCTTGTATTTAATCAATTGCTAAATATTGACTTTTATCTTGACTCCACATCATTTAGATAGGGAGAGAGAGATAGATAAATATACATATACCCCCTCACTTTACTCACACAGCTATAATCCTCTCACCTAGAATATTATAGGCATCTTTTGACTGACTTCCTTTCCTCAAGTCTCTCCCCATTCCAATTCAATATTTCAAATGACCCCCAAAGTGATTTTCCTATAGAACAGGTATAGCCATCTCACTTACATACTCAAAACCTTCACTAGTTCAACAGTGCTTTCAGGATAAAATCTACAATTCTTCATTTGACATCTATAGTTCATTACAACCTGATGCCATTATACCTTTCCAGCTCTCTCACACTTTACTCCCCCTGCATCTACTTTAGAGTCCACATACACATATGACATTCCATCTTCTTTCTCTGCACCTTTGCTCTGGCTATTCCCCTTTAGTGGAATGTTCTCCCTTCTCCCATAAACTTCATGGTTTCCTTCAAAAATCATGTCAGGCACCACCATCTTTCTAAATGCTTTCCTAATCTGCACCCCTCCCCAGTTGACAGTACCTCAGTGAGTCACGTGAGGGAGGGATAAAAAGAATACAGATAAATAGAAACACATACACATTGATGTATGTAATATATACAGGCACACACATATATATTTGTATACATAATTATGTGTATGTATATATGTATGTACATACATATAATATGTCTACACACATATTTATATATGCATGTATGTATGTATATATGTATGTATTAGGAATTGGGACTGGGAAAACAAATCTGGGGGATGTCAAGAAACTTTTGAGCAGCAGCTAACACTAGAGCTGAATAACAGATCTAGGAATTCTGAGGTGCTGAGGTGAAGAAAGAGAGGGTTATAGTCAATGGTTAGGGGAGGTGGTAAGTATATGGCCTGTCACAGGTAAGAGACAGCAAGTCATGTTTGAGAAAGAACCAGTAGGCCAATTTGACAGGGACATTGAGATAGTGAAGGGAGAGAGGCCATCTACCATTCTATTTCCTCAAGAAAATGGCCAGTAAATGGTCATGCTACTCCCAGTGTGCCAGCACACACAGCCCTTGTTCCAGGTGTACCTATGAATACTTACATTCACACACTATTTTCTAAGAAGACAGTACATAAGAGACCTTCTCTTACACACTAAGCAAAAGTTCTAAGTCTATCCAAGTAAATAATTTAAAACAAGGGTGGAAAGATAGGTCAGAGCCAGATTGTGAGAGATTTCAAATGACACAGTTGCTTGTATTTCTTCCTATAAGGGGTGGGGGAGCAATGAAGCTTCTTGTACAGAGAATGAAATGATTCAGCCTGTGTTTGAAGCATGGGAATTCGATGGATAATGTAGAAAATTCATTGGAGAGGACATTTATACATCACTGTGTGATCTGTACAATTTTTGTCCTACTATCCCAACTGAGGATAATTGTAAGTGTACTTCCCAAAATTAAGTTCATATAGTCATTTTAAAAACGTATAGTTATTGTAATGAATTTTTATGCTATCTTTCCTTCCTAATCTCACTCATCTTTCTTTATACTTAAAGGAATTGCGGTTAAACATTTAGTTTGCTGTGTATGTGTAAATATGTAATATATAATGTGCATGTGTAATGAGTGTAATTTATAAACATTATGTGTGTATATATGTATATATATATATTCTCCTATGCAAGAAAATGCCCCATTATAACAGAGACTGCACTTTTTTTATTGCATCTCCACAATGCCTACCATGGTTTCTTGTACATTTTATGTGCTTAATAAGTGTTCATTGATTCCATTTTAATTAACTGCAGACAATATAAGATACTTGGTATCGACCAGGAACTATATGAATACAATTTCAAAACACTTTTCACACAAGAAGGCCAAAACTAAACAACTGGAAAAATATAATTTCCTCATGTGTATAGGCTGAGTCAATATAATAAAAATGACACTTTTCATCAGGGCCGTGCTAATCAAATTGCAAAATCATAAAATACCAAACATTTTTGAGACAAAAAAATAAAATACTTCTGAAAGAAGAAAACATCAAGGATGTCCAAGGAATTAATGAAACAAAATATTAGGGAAGGGGACCTAGCTGTACCAGATTTCAAACCGTAGTAAAACAAAGTAATAATCACCAAAACACTCTCATACAGGCTAAGGAATAGAGTGGTGGATCCTTGGAATAAATTAGGTACAGAATATGCTGTAGCAAATGACCACAGTAGTCTAGGGTTTGACAAACTCAAAGATCCAAGATTTTGGAACAAGAGATCATTATACAAAAAAAAAGTTCCTGGGAAAACTGGAAAGCAACTTGACTAAAAATAAGTATAGATTGAAATCTCACACAGTATACCAAGATAAAATTGAAATGGGTACATAATTTAGAAATATAGGGTGATGTCATAAGCAAAATAGGAGATCAAGGAATATTTTTCCTGTCAGATTTATGGATAAGAGAAGAATTGATTAGGAGAGATAAAGTAAATTACAGGATATAAAATGGATAATTTGGATGACATTAAACTAAAAAAAAGTTTTGCACAAATAAAATCAGTGTAGTCAAGATGAGAGAGAAAGCAGAAAAACTGGAAAAAAAAAAACAGCAAGTTTCCCTGATAGAGTTCATTTCTCCAGAACATAGAGAACTTGGTCAAATTTGTAAGAGTTTTAGTCATTCTCCAATTGATATTTTTTATAGTTGTATTTAATTACTTGTAGATTTCAACATTCATTTCCACAAAGTTTTGAGTTCCAATTTTTTCCCCATCTCTCTCCTCTCCCCCACACCATGACACCTTGCATTCTGATCAACCCTTCCCTCAATGTGCCCTTCGTTCTATCACAGCCCATCTTTCCCTTATCTCCATCTTCTCTCTTTTCTTGTAGGGCAAGATAAATTTCTACACTTCATTATCTGTATTTCTTTTTGGCAGTTGTATGCAATAACAATTCTCAACATTCTTTTCTAATACTTTGAATTCCAACTTCTCTCCCTCCTTTCCTCCTCACTCATTCCCACTGAGAAGGCAAGCAATTCAATACAGGATATACATGTGGTGTTTTGAGAAAGACTTCCATATTAGTCATGTGTAAGACTAACTATATTGCCCTCCATTCTACCTTGTCCATTTCCTTTTTTTTTCTGTTCTCTCGTTTGACCTTGTCCCTTCCCAAAAGTGCATACTTGTAGTTACTCTCTTTTCCCATTTGCCCTCCCTTCTATCATCCCCCTCACCCCACTTGTCTCCTTCTCCCCTAATTTCCTGTAGTGTAAGATAGATTTTCATATCAAATTTAGTGAGCATATTATTCCCTCCTTACATCATATTTGAAGAGAGTAAGCTTCACTTTTCCCCTCTCATTTCCTCCCTTTTCTCCTCTACTGAAAAAGATTTTTCTTATCTCTTTTATGAGTGATAGTCTATCCCATTCCATTTCTCCCTTTCTCCTCCCAGTATTTTCCTCTCTCTCTCCTTAATTTTATTTTATTTTTTATGGATATCTTCTCTTCTGATACAACTCAATCTGCATTCTGTCTATATATGTGTGTGTGTGTGTGTGTGTGTGTGTGTGTGTGTGTGTGTGTGTGTGTGTAATCCCTCCACCTACCCAAATACTGAGAAAAGTCTCAAGAGTTACAAATATTATCTTTCCATGTAGGAATATAAACAGTTCAGCTTTAGATAATCCTATATGATTTCTCTTTCCCATTTACCTTTTCATGCTTCTCTCAATTCTCGTGTTTGAAAGTCAAATTTTCTATTCAGTTCTTGTCTTTTCATCACGAATGCTTGAAAGTCCCCTATATCATTGAATGACATTTATTCCCTTGAAGTATTATACTCAGTTGCCCTGGGTAGGTGACTCTTGGTTTTAATCCTTGTTCCTTTGACTTCTGGAATATCCTATTCCAAGCCCTTCGATCCCTTAATGTTGAAGCTGCCAGATCCTGTGTTATCCTGATTGTATTTCCACAGTACTCGAATTGTTTCTTTCTAATTGCTTGCAATATTTTCTCCTTGACCTGGGGACTATGAAATTTGGCCACAATATTCCTAGGATTTTCTCTTTTCAGGGCTCTTTCAGGAAGTGATCAGTGGGTTCTTTCAATATTCATTTTGTCCTCTGGTTCTAGAATATCAGGGCAGTTTTCCTTGATAATTTCATGAAAGATAATGTCTAGTCTCTTTTTTTGATCATGGCTTTCAGGTAGTTCCATAATTTTTAAATTGTCTCTCCTGGATCTATTTTCCAGGTCAGTTGTTTTTCCAATGAGAAGTTTCACATCTTCCATTTTTTTTCAGTCTTTTGGTTCTGTTTTGTAACTTCTTGGTATATCGTATAGTCATTAGCTTCCCGGAACTCCACTCTCATTTGTAAAGAACTATTTTCTTCAGTGAGCTTTTGAACCTCCTTTTCCATTTGGCTAATTCTGCTTTTTAAAGCCTTCTTCTCCTCATTTTCTTTTTCCAATTGAGTTAGTTATTTTTAAAGGTGTTATTTTCCTCAGTATTTTTTGGTTCTCCTTTTGCAAGCTGCTGACTTGTGTTCAAGCTCTTCTATAGACTGAGCCCATTTCATATTCATTTTGTAGGTACTGGAGGCAGAACCTTTGACTTCCTCTGACAGTATGCATTGTTCTTCCTCATCCAAAAGGATGGAAGGAAATATATGTTCACCAAGGAAGCAACCTTCTATGGTCTTATTTTTTCCCCTTGTTGGAAGTATTTTCTCAGCCAGTTACTTGACTTTTGAATCCCTTGTGAAGAGGAGGGTCCTAATGCTCCTCTTCCCCCCCGGATCGTGCACAGGCCTGAGGTTCAGATCAGCTGCTTAACTCCCCCAGAGGCTTTAAGCTGAGTCTCTGGGACAATGGACCCAGGCTGCTTCCAAGGCCACTGCAGCCGCCTGCTGCCCATTCCTGCTGCTGCAGATGCTTCTGCCACCACCTGGGGCTAGTGCTTGGGGGACCCTGCTCCCCTCTCACTCAGCTTGGAAAGCCTTCCCACATTAACCTGTGAAGCTTTCTTTGTTGCTTGTGGATTGAGGGACTGGGGACTCTCCTTGCTGTGGATTCTGCCCTGGAGATCTGTTCTGCTCCTGTTCCTGTGCTGTGCAGCTAGGTCTGGGCTCCACTCCACTCAGTGTCCCATGGGATAGACCTTTCCTGTTGGCCTTCTAGGTTACCTTTCGCTGGAAATCTCTTTCACTCTGTTGTTCTATGGCTTCTGCTGCTATAGAATTTTTTTGAGAGTCATTTTTACAAGTATTTTGTGGGCTGTGGGGGAAGTGTTAGAGTATATGCATCTTTCTGTCCTGCCATCGTGACTCTTTCCCTCCAATTGATACTGTCAAGGAATATTAACAGGCAGTTTTCTTTTCTTTTCTTTTTACATTTATAGTTACTTATTTATTTTAGTTTGCAACATTCACTTCCACAAGAATTTGAGTTCCAAACTTTCTCCACATCTCTCCCCTCCCCCACCTTATGTGTGTGCATTCTGATTACCCTTTCCCCCAAGCTTCCCTCCTTTCTTTCACTACTCCTCTTATTTCTTTTCCTCCTACTTTCCTGTAGGGTAAGATGAGTTTCTATACTCAAATAAGTGTGTATGTTATTCCTTCTTTGAGACAATTCTGATGACAGTAAAGTTCACTTATTCCCTTTCACCTTCCCCTTCATACCTTCCACTATAAAAGTTTTTCCTTGCCCCTTTTATGCGAGATAATTTACTCCATTCTACCATTCCCTTTCTTCTTTTCTCATTCATACATCTCTCCCTATAATTTTATTTTTCTTATGTATCTTCCCTTTATATTCAACTTACCCTATGCCCTCTCTATATGTATGTTCTCTCCAACTAACCTACTAATGAGAAAGGTCTCATGAGTTAAAAGTATCATCTTTCCATGTAGAAATGGTTCATCTTTAATAACTTTTTTATGATTTCTCTTTTCTCTTTACCTTTTCCTGCTTCTCTTGATTCTTATGTTTGAAAGTAAATTTTTTCTATTTTGCTCTGGCTTCTCAAGAATGCATTAAATTTCTCTCCATCACTGAATGCCATTTTTTCTGGTATTTGATTATACTCAGTTTTGCTACATACATCATTCATAGTTTTAATCCTAGATACTTTGACCTTCAGAATATCATATTCCAAGCCATCCCATCCCTTAACGTAGAAGTGGCTAAATATTTTACACAGTATTTGAATTGTTTCTTTCTGTCTGATTGCAATATTTTGTCCTTGCCCTAGGAAATCTGGAATTTGATTATAATATTCTTGGCAAGTTTCATTTTGGGATAGCTCTCAGGAGGTGATTGGTAGATTCTTTCAATTTTTATTTTACCCTCTGGTTTTAGAATATCATAACAGTTTTCCTTGATAATTTCCTTAAAGATGATGTCTACACTTTTGTTAATTGTCTTTCAAGTAGCCCAAAAAATTTAAAACCTTTCCTGGATCTATTTTCCAGGTCATTTTTTAAAATGATATATTTCACATTGTCGTCTATGTGTTTTTCATTCTTTTGGTTTGGCTTTATAATTTCTGGATTTCTCATGATGGTATTTGCTTCCATTTGCCCCATTCTAGTTTTTACGAAATTATTTTCTTCAATGAACTTTTGGATCTCCTTTTCCATTTGATTAATTCTGATTTTTAAGGTATTATTCTCCCCATTGGCTTTTTGAAACTTTTTTTTTCATTTGAGTTATTCTCTTTTTAAGGTGCTATTCAGTGTTTGGGAGGGTTCTCTTTTAGCAAGGTGCTGACTCGTGTTTCATGATTTTCTTGCATCATTCTCATTTCTCTTCCCAATTTTTGCTGTACTCTTACTTGATTTTCAAAATCATTTTTGAGCTCTTCCATGCCTGACACCACTTCATATTTTTTCTTGAGCTTTGGATGTAGGAGCTTTGACCTTGCTGTCTTGCTCCCATTGTATATTTTGATCTTCCTCTTCACCAAAGTAAGATTCTATAGTCTGTATTTTTCCTCACTGTTTGCTCATTTTTCCCAGTCCATTATTTGACTTTTTAACTCTTTGGTAAGGTAGGATTCTGCTTCCACTGTGGAGAGTGTACTGTCCCGAGCTTTAGGGGCTTTGTGCAGATGTTTTCAGAAATGCTTCTAGGAAATCTGTAAGTTTTCAGTTACTATAAGGTGGTGTAATGTAAGGAAAGATATTTCCTCCTATCCTGACCTATGCTTGGGTCTGTGAAAGACTGTTGTTGCAAGATATACTATGCTAGTGCTCCTCCTCAGTCCAGGTTTGCCACCCAGGCTTGTGACTCAGATCCAAGTATGGGCAAACAAGAAAATCCTGCCTCAGCACCAGCAAAGAAATACCTGTAAATCTCCTTCTGATCAGTTGTTCCATCCCCTTACTCACTGTGGACTGGGAGTTGTAGAAGCAGAAACTGCTTCTGCCACTGCTATCCCAAAAATGTACTGAGCCCCAGGCTGGTGTGTGCTCCTCTTTTACCCACGTCTGATAGACTTAGCCCACTGACCTTTTCAGGTGTTTTGACATTTGTGGATTGAGAAATCTGAAAACCACCACAGCTGCCTGTGATTTTGTCCCCTAAAGCCTCCTCCTGATTTGATGGTGGACCCAGTCTGTGCAGGTTGGGTCCACACTAGAATGTGATCCTCTCCCATACCAGTAGAACAAAGCTTTCTCTTGACCATCCAGGTTGTTTTTGGCTGGAAATTTATTTCACTCTATCTTTTTGTGGGTTCTGTTACTCAAGAATTTGTTTAGAGTCATTTTTATAGGTATTTGGAGGGGGTTAGAGGAGAGCTCACCATCTTGGCTTCCCCTGGATGAAATTCTTTGAACAGGTAGTTTTCAAAAAAGCAATAAAAGTTATCTATATTCATAATGAAAAATAAAATACCCTAAATCACTATCGATTAGAGAAATGCAAATTAAACAACTTTAAGGTACCAACTCATGTTTATCAGATTGTCTAATATGACAGAGAAGGAAAATGACAAATGTTGGAGGAGGTGTCAAAAAATTGGGACACTAATCCCTTTTAAGTGGATTTGTGAACTGATCCAATCATTCTACAGAGTAATTTAGAACTATGCTTAAAGGAGTGAAGAACCATTTATTCCCTTCAGCTCAGTAACTGACAGTATTAAATCTGTACATCAAAGATAAAGGATTGTTATATACAAAAATATTTACAGCAGTTGTTCTTGTGGTAGCCCAGAACTGGAGGGATGCCTGTCAGTTGAGAATAACTGAACAAATTGTGATATGTGATTGCGATGGAATACTATTATGGCATAAGAAATGAAGAACAGGATGCTTCAGAGGAAAAAAAATGAGGAAGACTCACATGAATTGATGCAAAGTGAAATAGACAGAACAAGGAGTACATTGTACACATTAACAGCAATACTGTACGAAAATTAACTGTGAATGACTTAGTTATTCTCAGCAATATAATGATCCAAAAATATTCTGAATGACTTATGATAAAAAATGTTATCTAGCTCCAGAGAAAGAATTAATAGAGTTTAAATGTAGATTGAATCATACTTTTTAAACATTCTCCATCATTCTTGTTTTGTTAATCTGCATTCTTTTGCAATATGGATAATATGGAAATGTTTTGTATAACTGCACATTTATATTCTATATCAAAATGCTTGCCTTCTCACAGAGTGGAGAGATGAAGAGGAAGTGAGATCATTGGAACTCAGAATTTTAAAGAAAAGTGGATGTTAAAATATTTCATTTGCATGTAGCTCAGCAAAATAAATTTAAAAATTGAACAAAATGATAATATTTACCTTACATAGGAAAAAATTACTTGGCTTCTTGTCTACCTTACAAAGTTACCCCAATAACGTATACAGCAAAACTGTAATATCTGCCAACTTTTGATTTTCGAGTAAAATAGCTTGATACATCCCTTGAGCATTCATAGGTAGAAAATGAACTAAGAACAAAGTAATGGAGAAATTCAAGGATAGATTGGAGCATGAGGAAAGAAAACGAGTGGTGGTTTTCCTCTGTTGACTACAGGCTTTGAAAGCATATTCTTGGTTCTTCAAACTTGAATGCATCAGTTCATGCAAGTCTGTCTGTACTTCTCTGCATTCATTATATTCCTTGTTTTTTAGGACAGGGCAATATTTCATTACATTCATGTGCCATAACTGTCTTATCTAATCACCAAATAAATGGGCATTTGCTGTGGTTCTAGTTCTTCGCCATACCAAAAAATGCTGCTATTATTTTCACATAAACGAGACCTTTTTTTTTTCTTTGTCATTGATCTCCCGGGGATTTATGCCTACTCTTGAAACCACTGGGTCAAAAATAATGGTTATCTTACTTTCTTTCCATAATCCCGTTACTTCCCAGATGTTTAGATCAATTCACAGCTTCCCTAGTAGCACCTTAGTGTGCCTTTCTCCTGTGTCTCCAATGTCTGCTATCAATGACAATGCTGAAAATGTTTTTATCTTTTATCATCTTTTCCAATTTGGAGAATGTGAAGTGAAACCTTAAAGTTGTTTTGATTTGCATTTTTCTTATTGTAAGTGATTAGGAACATTCTTTCACATGATTGCTAGTGCTTTGTAATTCTTCTTTGGAAAATTTGTTTATATCCTTTGAGCACTTAACTACCAGAGAAGAGCTTTTGATCATATATTCTATTAGTTCCCTATATATCTTGAATGTGAGATTCTTTCAGATAGATGTGTCCACCCCCTCTCCTTTTTGATAGCCCTCTCAGGAGAAGTTCCCAATTATTTAGGTCTGCCTTTATTTCATTATAGTTTTATAGTTGTCCTTAAGCAGAATATGTTCATTTCTGCGTAGGTTAATTCCCAAGTACTTGATGTATTTTTTTTATTATTGTAAATGGAGTTCTTTTTTATGACACTTTCTTGATCTTTATTGCTAATAAGTAGGAATGAAAATGATTTTTTGAGGGATAATTCTATATCTCCTTGAATTCATTTATTATTTCAATTATTTTATTGTTGAGAGTACTTTTTTTAGATACAGTTAGAAAAGACTACTAGAATCATTTGCAGTTAAGGATATTTGGACCTATTAATTTATAATATTAATCTATTAAATAGCTTTTTGTGTATATTGCAGCTGTCAGAATTTCCAACACTGTGTCATGTAGAATTCAATCTAATTCAATAAGCATTTATTAAACACCTAGTCTATTCCAGACACCATTCTAAGTTTTAGGCACTAGAAGTGGCAACACATGTTTTAAGTCTAGGTTTAGTGGGAATGTTTCTAATTTTTCAGCACAGCATATTGGTTTTTGACTTAATGTAGATACTTCACTGAATTGGAAAAAATGACTCTATTTCTCCTCTCCCTCTCCCTCTCCTATCCACTGCACTCTGAAGCCTGGACAGCAATGGGTCCCTGCCTAAGGGCTCTTCTGGACGCTCCAGGCTTTAGAGTGATTATCAATAGTAATTGCTGCTGTTTCCCTCCCAGAGCTATACTGGATTTTTAAAAATTTTGTAGTAATGAAGATTCACGGTATGCAAAAATCTAGTACAATTCTTAGGAATTTCTGGTTATAATTTTCAAGGAAAGATGGGGAAGGGATTTTTAATGAAATTGCTTGATTTTACAGTGATAGGATAATCAAAAGGCTAAGATGTGTATATCCCACTCTTAAGTTAAATGGTTACCATGGAAACCACAGATGTGTGGCTTCAGCCTTTGCAAGTCAAAGATAATGTAGTTCAGGGACAGAGAAGATGATTTCTGTAAAAAGCATCAGACTGAGAATCAGGAAAGATCCAAGACCTAGGCCTCCCACGAGCTCTCTCTGTGACCTTGAGTAAGTCACTTAACCTCTGGTACTCATATCTATAAAATGAGAGTATTGAATTAGATAATCTCTAAGTTCCCCTTCATTTTAACATTATTTGCAAAAAAAATGAAGCTAAGAATTGTAAGATGAAAAAACTGTTTTCCAGGGATGGCCTCCCCCCTCAGGAGCTAAGGCAGACTACCACAGAAAGACTAGACAAATACTCATGCATTGAGGCAGATGTAATAGTAAGCACCCCGATAAACACTGGGAACACTGATATCACAGTTTCTTAGATTTACCTTTATAAAAGGAAAGGCAACTTTTGAGGGGTCAACAATTACTTTAATTATATTCAATATACAGAGACCAACAGACAGGCTTCCAGTTGTCTTACTGTTGCATTAGTTGTTTTCCTTCATCTTCGAAGAGGACCAAAATGACATCACCATTGTAAAGTGAAATTTCAGTGTGTCCGATTGTGACTGATCAGACCAATACAAGTTCAGGAATGCTTTATCACAGGTTGGGCACAGAGAGTCCATATAAATATTTGGGTTGGATATCCCAAATTTGTGCATCTTGCATTTACTTTGTGCTGTCTCAATTCTGTTTTGCTCAAAGAGCACAACACCTTTTCTTATGTGGGCATGCCATGCTGAATAGTCCTGTGCCAGTGTCTCGTGTTGTACAGTCAAATCCGAAGTTCTTGAGAGAGACTTTGAAAGTGTCCTTATATCACTTTTTTCTGGCTACCATGTGATCGCCTGCCCCATACAAGCTCTCCATAAAATAATCTTTTTGGCAAGCGTACGTTTTGCATTCAAACAACGGGGTCAGTCCATTGAAGTTGCACTCTCTAAAGCACAGTTTGAATACTTGGCAGCTCAGCTCGAGCAAAGACTTCAGTGTCTGGTACCTCATCCTGTCAGATGATCCTCAGAATCTTCCTAAAACAGTTCAAATGGAAGCGATTCAGTTTCCTGGCATGGCGTTGGTAAACTGTCCATGTTTCACAAGCATATAACCATTACATATATACATACATACCTACCAGAGAGGGAAGCACCAATATCTGGGTTTTCAAAACCAGGGGCTCCTTAGAGCCTTCCCAGATTCTTATCTGGCATACAAACCTTCTTCCAAAACTAAGCCCCCCAAGCAAAACCTCCCCTGAGACTATATATACTCTTTTCAGAGCCAGAGGGCAGTATCCCTGGTAACCCAGTGCTTCATTAGCAGTCAGCAAAAGGTGTGGGCCTTCATAGGAAACCAGCCTCCCCTAATCAATCCTCCTTTAATAGCCACACCTGAGGCCTATCAATCAGTGGGGAAGACTTTTAACTCCCATTACAACAGCTTCCTTCCAGTGAATGTTTTTGACTAAGGAGGGAGTAACCTAAACCTTGTTAAAATGTTTTATGTAATTTGAGGTAAGAAAAAATGTAATTATTTCAAAGGATCTGCCTAAAGTACAAGTAAAGTGAGTGGACAAAGAAGGCATTGGGGTTAAACTACATTGAATAAAACAGACATTTATATACAAAAGACCAGAATTTTATTGTATTTGTGGGGAGGGGTTCTAGATGAATGATTTCATTGGCATAGGTGAAATTCTACTGTGGAAACTGCCTCCAATGAGCAATTCATTCAAACAAAGAACATTTATTAAGCACTTAATGAGCTGATCACTGTGTTAGCCACTAAGGATATACACCCAATAAATGAAGCAATCTTATTGATTAGGAACTTTTATAATTGTAGTCTTAGAGATTTACATAAAGTATTAAGAGGTTAAATGATATATACAGACAAACCTATATGGACAGAATGTATCAAAAGTATAACTTGAACCCAGGTCTTCCTGATTCCAAATCTAGTTCCCATCAGTACATCAAGGGTTCTTAAACATGGGATTCAACACACAGATTTCAAAGATTCCACCAAACTAGAGTGTTAAAAATATATAAACACCTATGTTTGTATGTACTTTTTTACACTTAACAGAAACATCTAGGTCATGAAATGGATAAAGCACTGAACATACAGTAAGGAAGACTGGAGTTAAAATCTGACCTGAGATACTAGCTGCACAAACCTGGACTTGTTACTTAATTTCTATCTACCTCAGTTTCATCATATTTAAAACAGAGATAATAATTTTCATTATATCCCAGAATGAAGTGAGATAATTATTGTAAAATTCTTTGTGAATATTAAAGCACTATATAGATATTAGACATTATCAACTGAAATTTAGCATTTCCTTCTACTATGAGTTATTTTTTTAAATTATTCTGCAAAGTAGACTGCAGGGTTCACCAAATGAATCCATTACGTGTACTACTCTTCCCACTCCACCCCACTCACATAGTCACTTGTATTGTACCATGTTACCTCTCTAGGAATTTGAAATACGAAGACACAAAGAAGACTTTGACCTCCAAGAGCTTCTATTTTTACCTAGAATAATGTACTTCAATTACACTCAAACCTGATTTTGCCAAAAAAACATTTCTTAATTGATTGAAAGGAGAAAGTGTGTTAACCAATTGATTAATATCCTAATTTAGAACAGAAGTTAAATATGCAGACTAAAATAGGTAGTGAAAAAGAACATTTTTTAATTTAATAACTAGCCTCCCTAATGTGGCAGAGGCTTATCACTAATCATGTTTGGTCACAACTTTTTAAAAATCTCTCCTAAATTATATCACCACTGTAATCTGCATCAATGGAGGAAATTTTGATGCTGAAAACATTACAGATTTGTCATGCAGCAATGAAAAGCATGTGGAAGAAAATATCAGGAAAAATTGTCATATGGAGAAAGAAAAGTGAAGTATGAAATAGATTCAGGTTTAAGGTTGCTTTCTGAGGCTGAGTACCAAAGGTTGTAATTACAAGAAAAGATCAGAAAGGTCAATTGGAGACAAGCATAGAGAAAGTAGCATACAGTTTTCTCTCTGCTATAGATAGAAAGGACAAGGAAACCATGTGAAAACGGGAAAAACAGGAAGTAAGAGAATGATAATTTAAGGAAAACACATATATTAGGAGAGAATTAGGAATATCTTAGAACATTCACTGAAATGGGGGCAGAGCTGATCAAACATATGAAAGAATAAGGCCAGCTTAATTCTGACTGAATTCGATCTGGATAGAATCAACGGCTGGAAGAGGAAAGTTTTGTAAGAAGTATAGTAGGACAAACACAGCATTTCAGAAATCTGTTGGCTACAAAAAATGAAGCATTCAAACTCAGAAGGAGATAAAGATTCATTTTGTCATATCAGTTAAGAAATCATACAGGTGAAGTGCATTGATTTCTTTCCTGTAACTCACAAGCAAGTTCTAAATCTAAACATAATGATACATAGGGACTCTTTCCTCTTTTCTCTACACATGGTGACTATCCAAGTTCTGACCTTTCTCAATTTTCAGCAGGACAATTTCAATAGCTTCTTAATTGATCTCGCTGACTCATCTCTCCACTCTCTAATTCATTATCCACACCACCTGACCAAAGTGATAGCCTAAAACTCAGGTAAATTCTGTCATTCCCTAGTTTCATAATTTTCAGTGGCTCCATTTTGCCTCTAGCACAAAAATAAACCCTTTTGTTTGGTTTTTAAATGCTTGCTTTTCTAGACTTATCACACATTTCTTGACTTCATTTACTCATTCAGTCAAACTTGCTTTGCTTTCCATTTCCCATACAAACTCTTTTATCTCCTTTTTCCAAGCCCAAACACAAATAGTCCCCATATCTGGAATATACTCTATCCTCACCTCTGCCTCACAGAATCCCAAGCTTCTTTTGAGACTCAAGTCACATACCACTTCCTACAGGGAGCTAAGCATGATTAGTACATTTGCTTGTGACTCCATTCCCAAAATTACTTTGTGTCTCCTGGGTATATACCATATACTTTTCTACCAGACTAAGTAATCAAAACAATTACTTGGCTTCTTTAATTGAACTTTTAAACATTTTATCCCCAAACTGTTGCTTTTATTTAAACTTAAATCTTTTTCTAATACAATCATGTAATTTGCATTGATTTTTAATTTTTTGGTGATTTGAAACATACTTAATCAGACTTTAAGGAAAGTAGTCACTCTAGTGAAATGTTTTTATCATTTTACAATTAAACCTTGATATCAGTGTCTTTTTTTTCAATTGATTCAATGAGATTACTCTCAAGTTTAACATATTATCGATCAAGTTCCTACCACAAAGATATTCATTGGATTATAGCCAGGAAATATCTTTCACACACACATGCATTCACACATACACACACACAGACACACACACAAGCATACCTAACTTGCTATTTATTCAGACTAATGACTTTTCTGCTGATGGTAAAAACTATGTTTGCTTCAGTGAAATGCTCCCACATGTGTTGATAGAACAATAGTTCAAATTCCAGTCAAGAAGAGGGCATTCAATTTAATTTCAGATTTTTCTGACAGCTATCCTAGGGAATTTGTTCCTAATGATCTCAGGTAGTCTGGATCCTGAGAGGAATGTCTGTCCCCTACTCTCCAAAACGTAATATATTTTCTCTGTATCCCTTGTTTATTCCCTTTTACTGATGTTAGCATGGAAAATGGCAAAGACATGATATTTGAAGTAAAAAACACCTACTTTCAAATCCTACCTCTCTTTCTGAAGACAAGACATTTAAACTTTACTTGCCTCAATTTGCTTCTCTGTAAGATGGGGTAACAACATCTAAAGTCTTACATCAGAGACTACTTATAATGATAAAATGAGATAACTTTTGAAAGTATTTTGTCCATTCAAACTATCCATACTCCATTAGGCCTCTATAACCAAAGACACACATAAAATAATCACACTCTGCTGAATTATTAAATCTAAGAAACACTTTACTCTAGTGGAAAGGGCCAAAACTGATGCAAGGTAAAAATCACAATTCCAGTGTACTTCACAAGGTCGTCATAATTACAGAACAAACAGATGGCAGTTCAGTTTAAATTCAACAAGCATTTATTTACCAACTATTGTTCACAAGACTCTGGTGACACAATGTTGAAACAATTCACATCTTTAAGAAGTTTACACTGTACTAAAGTTTGAAACATAAACATAGATAATTTAGAGAGCCAATTTAGAGAAAGGAAAGCTGTAATGTCTAGATGAAATGACTTTTCTCCATGAGTTGAAACTTCAGTATGTTTTTCTTATTTCTCCCCCAAATAGCCCCCTGAAGAAAAGGTATTCACAGAATCACAGAATCGAAAGGAGGAAGGGAACCCAGAGGCCATCTAGTGCAATCTGAACTTTACAAATAACTTCCTCTTCAACATCACAGAAAATTAGTTTTGCAACTTTTGTTGGTGAAATTCAAAGAGAGAAAAGTTGAGACTTCCTGTGGTAGAATTTTGCTATGCTTTTTTTGAATATCAAACTAAATCTGTCCTTTTCATAATATGCAGTCTTTGCTCTCTGTTCTGCCTTCTGAATATAAGAACACCAACTTTAATCCTTTTCCTACAGAAGAGCCCTTCATATATTTACAGACTGCTATTTCCTCTCCCACTCCCAAGTCATCTCCTCCACAAGTTAACTATAATTCCATTCATGTATCTTTATTTGGAATTGTCTTTCATACTCTCATGATCCTTACAAACTTCCTCAGGATATGCCTCAGTTTATCTATGAAATATGGCACACAAAACTGAGCACAGTACTTCAAATGTTGTTTGCCAAGGAAAATTATTCAGAAAATCACCAGCAATATTGACGCACTGTTTTTCTATGAATGCAGCTGAAGATAGCATTTACTCCTTTGGGTGCCATATCACACTCTTGCTAATGTTGAGTTTATAGTCTAGTAATTGCAAAAAATACTGCTGCTTAGCCATACATTCACCATCCTGTGATTGTGAAAATGACTCTTCAATCCCAAATATAAAAGGTGTTTGCATTTGTCCCTATTAAAATTAAGCTAGCTGGGTCCCCATTCAGCCAGCTGTGTCTATGCACAGGATTATGTTCATCTTTCATTGTCGAAGAAGACCATGCCATCAGAAAAATGATTATATAACTTGCACTTGACTTTGTTTTGAGTGAGGGAGTGCTGTGCAGGATAACAAAAGAGATATTGTGAAATGCTTTCCTGAAATCTAATTGTGCTATGTCTACAATAAAAAAAAAAAATGTGGTTAGTCTGGAATAACCTATTCTTAGTGAGATCATGGTATCTTTTTGCATGTACTACTTATCTATCTAAAATAATCATATGCCAGCCTCTTAATAACGTTCTTCTCAGGAACAGATATCAATCCCACTTTTCAGCAATTGGCATACTCTACATCCTATGCATTTCTTTCCAAAGAGAGAGATAACCAAGAGTGGTTCTAAATTTCTTTCTTTACCTCTCAGTGGATGGGGTGAGGGGTGGGAGGAAGAAAAAAAAAAGAATATTTGAGTGTAAAACATTTTTTTCAAAGTAAAAAAGAAAACAATTATCCTCAAACTGTGTCATAAGTACCTCTGCGGTTCTCCCAATTTTTTGAAATATTACCGCTGCTAATTTACAAATAACATTATTATGCAGAATTCCTCTGAGTCTTGTGATTTAATTAGGAGAAGCTAACATGAAATTTTATCTCACTCATGAAAGAGATCCTATGATCTCTTTTGTTATATTTGCTTTCAATCATTGGTCTAGAAAATCAACCAAAAAATATCAATTCCTGATTTATAGTGTTTTCTGATTTCTGAGGTATAAATAATAGCTCATCAGAAATTAAACAATCAACTTTCATCAACTGATATGAGTTGGCTCCAGCATGCCATTGGTTTCGATTCTCTTTTAGCTATTTTTGTCTCTCCTTTTCCTATACAAGAAATATTCCCCTAAGTTGGGGTGGGATGGGGCAAATAATTATATATGAGCTAAGTACTTCAAACTTCTTCTTTTTCTACTCTTCCTTTATCGTCTTTTGAGTTGTTAGACCACTCTATTTCAGTCTCCTTTGCAAAATTATCTTTATGTACTCAAATGATAAAACCCTGAATATAGTGAAATACCAAAGTGTGACTACTGCTCTAAAGAATGTAGACTCACAATTGGAAAAAAAATAAAGAACTATTCTTCCATGGTCATTTGGAAAAAAAAATTAAAAAGGCAACAAGTTCTGCTCAGACTACCAGTAAGCAACACTATATGAAACACAAACTCTGCAGCTTTCTGAAGAGTAGGGGAGACAGAAAAGAGGCGAAACTATTCCACAATTAGAAAGGTGTATATCTCACTTATTATGTATTTTATGTCTTTATTCTTTATCCCTTTGTTTCCTGTTAAATAGAAGAAGCCATGATTCCTTAAGTTGAATTGTGTAACACAAATATTAAGCTGCTGAGGACAGAGTTGAAAGGGCTTTTGATAAGAAGTAGCCTTCAAGCTCATAATAGCAAAATTGTCCCAGGAGGTTTTGGAATTCACATTAAGATAAGAAGAGTTAAACATATACATTTTATACTAAGTCAGCGCAACTAAAGCATCAGCAAAGCATGGTGATTAATTATACTTCAGTGTTTGGTTAATATAAAGACTGGCCCAGACGCTATAATAAAACATTAGTATAATTTCATTTTAGTAATAATGTTAAAGAGTTACATTTTGTGAGGAAAATGCATGCATATAAATATGCTATGATGTTTAAAAAAAAAAACTGTGAGAGAGCCCCATTCTCTGATGATTGTTTCATTTAAACTATGATTATGATTGTCTTTGATACCTAGAGGCAAATAATGTAACCAATGAATTAGATCTGCAGTTTTTCTTTTCTTTTTTGTATTTTTATTAAGGGCTGAATTTAAAGAGTTTTTTTTTAAAGGTCAAGTCTCTAAAATTAAACACATTAAACATATGAAAGCACAAAAAGATACAAAGGGATTTGTATCTTTATTATGGTTATTGTTCAGCAGTTATTGAGATCCAGCTATAATTCATAGAAGTATTCCTTTTCCATTGATCACATGCCAAACAAAAATTTCTTGAATATGAGAAGAGAGGGTCAGATGGGTTTATTCCTACAACTCTAATACCCCATATTCATGTCTTCTAGCAAGTATATACATTTTGTACAAGGATATCTGTTTATCCTAATAAAATGTCATTATATGCAAGTTGGCTTGAGTTGTGTTGTTTTGAATAAGAAACTTTATTTTTCTAGAGAAACACTTTCTTATACACTGTCAAATAAGGAGATGCTTTATCTTCTTCAGGCAAGAAGATACAACAGAGATCCGGAACTCTGCAAAAACTAAAATAACACAACAGCTAAGTTACCTGCTGGGTTCCAAATGCATTCCCTCTTTCCATTACCCATCATGATCTAGGAGAAATGTTATGCAACTCTTGGCCCAGTGTCTATAGCTTTACTGTATCACCAATCTGCAAATAGTGAACCCTTTCAATGAAAGTATCAAGTTTTTGAAATCATGAGTTCCTCTTACTTCTTTTCACTGGAATGAAACAGAACTTTTCCACTGTGCTGTCTGGATTTAAATGAAAATGAGATTAAAATGAAATTTATGACTTTATAAATAAGATTTAAAAAATTGACATGATATGTATAGGAAAGGACTGCTTATATCTCTTCACTAGCAATAGTTACCGTGAGTACTTTTTTTATTTAAAAAAATGTAATTTGCCAATTATCTGGTAGTCTTTTATAAACTACTTAAAATTACTATGGAAAAAAACTGTATCACTTAGAATTTAAAATTTGACTTATTCCGTCCAATATGGAAACATTTAAAAATGTTTCTCTTTAACACATAATTTGTCAGTTATGGGAGTGAAATGCAAAGTTCTGTTTTTGCTGGATTTCTTTAATACTGAATATGGAAATAATTAAATTCTGAAAAGACAAAACTAGGGCAAATATTTTGATTCTGAAATTCTATATGACAAATATAGCCAACTAATCATTTTATGTAATATTGATAGGTCTTTGGTAGAGTGCTGCAGTCAATACTTTGAAGGGTCTGTGGCTTTAACAATATGGATGTTTCCTTCTCATAAATGGATTCTCAGAGTTAGGGGAAGTGGATTCAATTCCTAGCAATGTCTCTTACTGCCTCTGTCTTCTTGGATAAATTGCTTCATCTCTCTGGTCCTCCATTTCTCATCTCTAAAACAGGTGGTGGAGAGAAGCAGAGCAAAGATGGCAAGGACTCACCTGAGCTCTACCTCAAATCCCTCCAAATACCTTTGAATAATGATTCAGAACAAACTGTAGAGCAACAAAATATGCAAAATTACAGAGCAAAGTAATTTTTCAGCAAGACATCTTAGACAGTCTGTAGGAAAGAGCTATTGTACCAGGGTGAGAGAGAGGCACAGTTTTATGCAGAACACATCATGGCAGATCTGGCCACAGAAAATTGGGAGCAGACTTCAATGTGACTGAATCAGTGGCAGCATTGGTATTTTCCAGACTTCACAGGTCACAGATACCAAAGACAACTTAGAAGTTCTGCAGGAAATATCTGTAACACCTGGGTGAGAATGGAGCGCAGTCTAGCTCAGGTCATACCAGGGAATATACCATGTCCTAGTAAACCAGGAACAAGCCTTGGGAGCCATTGAATCAGTGGTGGCAGCAGCTTCTTCTGGAGCTCTCCGCCCACAGAGGGGCAGTATATTAAACAAGTGCTCACAAAGAGATTACAGGGGTTGCTTTATGGAAAGTGGGGAGAGAATTCTGTTTCTTTATCCATTGTGCTCATCCTTTGTTTTCGAAGAGGACCATGACATCAGAGAAATAATGACATGTCTTGCACTTGACTTTTTTTTGAGTAAGAGAAGGCTGTGCAAGGTCACCGGCCTTACTTTCTCCTCCTGAGCCATCTTGATCCACTGACCATATTTTCAGCAGGTTGACTGGAGGTGGCCCAGGATGCAATGAGAGATTTTGACACTTTTAGACTAAGGACTAAGGACATTTCAGGTACTCACTTAGAGTAAAGTAATGCCCATTCAGTGAATAGGCCTATTTAAGAAGTGGTTAGGGGATGGCCCCTTTAAGGAGAAAAAGAAAAAAAAAATAAATCTAACTGGGAGGGAGTTGTCTCATCTATGGGCTGCAGAGTGTACTAGGCTTGAGGTTTAAGAAAGACAAGGGAGGAAGGAAGGAAGGAAGAGAGGAAGGAAGGAATGAAGGAAGGAAGGAAGGAAGGAAGGAAGGAAGGAAGGAAGGAAGGAAGGAAGGAAGGAAGGAAGGAAGAAAGGAAGGAAAGAAGGAAGGAAAGAAGGAAGGAAAGAAGAGAGTAAGCCTCAAGTTAACTGTGCAAGCTCTGGCCATCCAAATTTATCTTCCTTTGGAGAGGAGAAGAAATTGGAGAGGGAGACAGAAGGGAGATAATCTGAGTTACCCAGCTTGCTGGTTCCTCATTGAGACAACTCAGTCTACTCACAGATTGTGTTTGTCCTTTATTTTTGTAATTAAATTATTTTATTTGTTTTCAGTGTTTGAAAATCACTTCCAAATATCTAAGATTGTTTTCATCTAACTCCCCCTCATTCCCTCCTCCCTCCCTACTCTCCTTCTGAGACGGCATACAATCTTATATAAATGCTACACATACAATCCTATTAAATACAAGTCTCAAAGAAGAATTAAAATTAATAAGAGAAAACATAAAACAAAAAAAATACAAAAGAAAAATGGTCTGTTTCTATGGGCAATCCAGTTCCATAGTTCTTTCTCTGGATGAGGAAGGAGTTTTGCCTCAAGAATCCACCGAAAATTTTTTAAGTCCTTGTATTGCAATAAAATATTAAATCTACGAGAAAAATTCCTCACAAACTGTGGTTGTTGCTGTGTAAAAAATACTCTGGTTCTGCTCCCTTCACTCATCATCAGTTCATATAAGTCTTTCCAGGTCTCTCTGAAGTCTTCCTGTTCATCATTTCTTATAGCACAATGGTATTGCATTACATTCATATACCACAACTTATTCAACCATTCCTCAATTGATGGACATCCCCTTGATTTCCATTTTTTGGCCACTACAAAGAGAGCAGCTACAATTATTTTTTTTTGCATGTGGGACCCTTTCTCATTTCTTTCTATTTAATCTTAATTTATCTATTTATTTTTAGCTTTCAACACTCATTTCCACAAAGTTTTGAGTTCTAAATTTTCTCTCCATCTCTCCCCTCCCCCACCTCAAAACACCATGCATTTTGATTACTAGTTCCCCCAATCTGCTCTCCCTTCTATAACACCCCTCACTTCTTCTCTCCTCAACTTCTTTCTTTTCTGGTAGGGCAAGATAGATTTCTATACACCATTAGCTGTATTTCTTATTTCTCAGTTGAATGCAAGAACAATTCCCAGCATATTTTCCTTAAACTTTTATCTCCAACTTCTCTCCCTTCCTCCCTCCCCACCCATACCCACTGAGAAGGAAAGCGATTCAATATAGGCTATGAATGTGTAGTTTTGCTAAAGACTTCCATAATAGTCATGTTGTGAAAGACTACCTATATTTCCCTTCATCCAATCCTGCCCTCTATTTATTCTATTCTCTCTTTAGACTTTGTCCCTTCCCAAAAGTGATTACTTCTTATTACTCCCTGCTCTCACTTGCCGTCCCTTATATCATCCCTCACCCTTCTTATCCCCTTCTCCCCTACTTTCCTGTAGTGTATGACAGATTTTCATAGCAAAGTGAGTGTGCATGTGATTCCCTACTTAAGCCAAATGTGATGAGAGTAAGTTTCACTTTTCCCCCTCACCTCCCCCCTTTTCACCTCCATCGAAAAAGCTTTCTCTTTCCTCTGTTATGAGAGATAATTTGTCTCATTCTATTTCTTCCTTTTACCTCCCAATACAATCATCTTTCACCTCTTAATTTTGTTTTTTTTTATATCACACCGTCTTATTCAACCCACCCTGTGCTCTCTGTCTCTCTCTCTCTATATATATATGTAGATAGACAGATATAGATATGCATATATAGACAGATAAGTAAATATCTGTGTGTGTGTATTTCTCTCTCTCTCTCTCTCTCTCTCTCTCTCTCTCTCTCTCTCTCTCTCTCTCTCTCTATATATATATATATATATATATATATATATATATATATATATATATATATATATATATATATATATATATTCGTTTCAACTACCTAAATACTGAGAAAAAGTTTCAAGAGTTACAGATATTATCTTTCCATGTAGAAATGTAAAGAGTTCAACTTTAGGAAGTCCTTTATGATTTCGCTTTCCTGTTTCTCTTTTAATGCTTTTCTTGATTTTTGTTTGAAAGTCAAATTTTCTATTCAACTCTGGTCTTTTCATCAAGAATGCTTGAAATTCCTCTATTTCATTGAATAATCATTTTTTCCCTGAAGTATTATATCTCAATTTTGCTAGGTAGGTGATTCTTGGTTTTAATCCTTGTTCCTTTGACTTCTGGAATATCATAATCCAAACCCTTTGATCTCTTAATGTAGAAGCTGCTAGATCTTGTGTTATCTTGATTGTATTTGCACAATACTTGAATTGTTTCTTTCTGACTACTTGCAATATTTTCTCCTTGACCTGGGAACTCTAGAATTTGGCTACAATTTTCCTAGGAGTTTTTTCTTTTCAGATCTCTTTCAGGAGGGGACTGGTGAACTCTTTCAATATTTTTTTTACTATCTGGTTCTATAACATCAGGGCAGTTTTCCTTGAAAATTTCATGAAAGATGATGTCTTGGCTCTTTTCTTGATCATGGCTTTCAGGTGGTCCCATAATTTTTAAATTGTCTCTCCTGGATCTATTTTCCAGGTCAGTTGTTTTTCCAATGAGATATTTCACATTATCTTCTATTTTTTCATTCTTTTGGTTTTGTTTTGTGATTTCTTGGTTTCTCATAAAGTCATTAGCCTCCATCTGTTCCATTCTAATTTTTAAAGAACAATTTTGTTCAGGGAGATTTTGTTTCTCCTTTTCTCTTTGATTATTTCTTCTTTTTAAAACATTCTTCTCCTCATTGGCTTTTTGGGCTTCTTTTGCCATTTGAGCTAGTCTATTTTTAAAGGTGTTATTTTCTTCAATTATTTTTTGGGTCTTATTTAGCAAGTTGTTGACTCAATTTTCATGATTTTTTTTTCATCGCTCTAATTTCTCTTCCCAATTTTTCCTCGAGTTCTCTTACTTGATTTTCAAAATTCTTTTTGATCTCTTCCATCACCTGAGACCACAGCATGTTTATTTTGGAGGTTTTGGATGCATAAGCCTTGACTTTTATGTCTTCTTCTGATGGTATGCATTGTTCTTCCTCATTTGAAAAGATGGAAGAAAATACCTGTTCACTAAAAAAGTAACCTTCTATAGTCTTATTTTTTTTCCCTTTTCTGGGCATTTTCCCAGCCAGTTACTTGACTTTTGTGTCCTCTGTCAGAAGGAGGGTATACTCTGGGGACCTGTAAGTTCCTCCAAAGTGACACAATCAAGGGAGAGGAAGTTACTCCTCTACTGGCCTTCGTTTTTGTCTGGGTGCTACCAAAACTTTTCTGCCCAGGGTCTGGAAGTAGAATTTCCTTTCCAGAGCCTCCACCAGCTCCACTGTGGCAACACTCTTTCTTACCCCAGGACTGCCGCTTATGGCTGAGACTCAGATCAGGGGCTCAATTCCCCCAAGGTCTTTAGGCTGAGCGCTCCAAAAATGGATGCTGGTGCTGCCCCTGTCACCTGGGGCCAGGGTTAGAGGAGGACTCTGATACCTTCTCATCCAGGTGAAAAAGGTTTCTCCCTGACCTTTGAAGCTTTGTTTGGCATTTGTGGATTGAGGGATCTGGGAACCTCAGCTGCTGCCAGGATTTCACCCCTGAGTTCTGTTCTGGTCCTGTTCCTGCAGGTGCCACATGGCCAAGGTTGGGCAGGGCTCCGAGGGGTTCACTCTGCTGTGCACCCCATGCAACAGACCTTTCCTGTCAACCTTCCAGGCTGCCTTAGGCTGGAAATCTCTTTCACTCTGTTGTTTTGTGGCTTCTGTTGTTCTAGAATTTGGTTAGAGTTACTTTTTTACAGGTATTTTGTGGACTGCGGGGGAAGAGCTACAGTAGGTGAATCTTTCTACTCTGCCATCTTGGCTCTGCCTATCCCTCATTTTTGAAGAAGATCATGACTCAAGAGCAATGATGACGTGACTTGCACTTGATTTTGTTTTGAGTGAGGGAGGTATGTGCAAAGTCACCAGCCTCACTTTCTGCTCCTGAGGCATCTGGATCCAATAATTAGATATTCATCAGGATGCTTTACCCTACTCCAATCCTGGTTACAATCCTGGGTGGCAATCCCAGGGGGAGAAGACACAGTAGCACAACAGAATTCCAGCCACAGTGGAGTGGGACCCTTCTCATAGTCCCAGGTCAGAAAAGAGTGCTTGTGGTGCTTCGCAGATCAAGGCATAGGCCAGAAGAAAAAATAGTAGAAGGAATTCTTGTTTGAGAGTTAGAGGAACTGGATTCAAATCCTAACAAAGTCTCTTTCTGCCTCTGTTTTCTTGGATAAATTGCTTCATTTCTCTGATTCTCCATTTCTTCATCTGAAAAATAGGAGGTGGAGTGAAGCAGAGTGAAGATGGCAGACTAAAGGCAGGGACTCAACACCTCTCAGGTCATACCCTTTATAAGTACTGAAAATTATAAGTCCCTAGAAATATCTCTGGAAATAGCTGAACAAAAATCCTGAAGCTTGGGACACTGTGCCCTCCAACCAGGAAACAAAGCCCTGCTTTAGCCAAGACTTAAACATCCAATAATGTGCTGAGAATATGAGCTAAAAACAGAAGGAAAAATCTGACTACAACAATTTACTATGGTTATAAGGAAGAGCAATAGCACACTCAGAAGAAGACCACAAAGTCAAAATCTTACATCAAAATTCTTCAAGAAAAATATGAATTGATCTCAGATCATGGGAGAAGGAAGATTTCAAAATGTATTTTAAATATCAAGTAATAGAAGTAGAGGAACACTGGGAAGCGAAATGAGATTGATTCAAGAATATCACTAAAAATGGTTCAACAGATTGGGAAAAAAGAAACAAAAAATACTGAAGAAAATAACACCGTAAAAAATAGAAAATAACAATTGATGAAAGAAGTCCAAATGCTTAATGAAGAAAATAATTTCTTAAAAAGCAGAATTGGTCAAATGAGAAAAGGAGTTCAAAATACTTACAGAGGGAAATACTTCCTTAAAAATTAGAATTGAGTACTCTTTGATAACTCAAGGAACCCAGATTCTGGGATAAGAACTCACTGTTTGACAAAACTGCTGGGTAAACTGGATAACAGTGAGGTGGAAACTGTGCATAGGCCAATACTTGACACCATACACAAGAATTAAATCCAAATGGATATGTGATCTAAGTATAAAGACTGATATTATAAACAAATTAGGGGAGTAAGGAATAGTGTATTTGTCAGAGTTATGGAAAATGGAGAAATTTATGAGCAAACAAGGATAGAGAACATTATGAAGTGCAAAAAGGATTATTTTCATTACAAGAAATTGAAAAGTTCTTGCACAAACCAACCCAATGCAACCAAGATTAGGAGGGAAGCAGAAAACTGGAAAAGAATTTTTGAATTCTTTTGAGGCCTGTGATAAAGGCCTCGTTTCTAAAATATTTAAAGAACTGAGTCAAATGTAGAAGAATACAAATCATTCCTCAATTGATAAGTGGTCAGAGGATAGGAATAGGAAGTTTTCAGAAGATGCAATTAACGGTATCTATTGTCATATGAAAAAATGCTCTAAATCATTATTAGTTAAGAAAATGTTGGAGAAGATATGCGAGAGTTGGAACATTAATTCATTGTTGGTGGAACTGTGAGTTAATCCAAGTATTCTGGAGAGCAGTTTGGAATTATGCCCTAATGGTTACAAAACTGTACATATCCTTTGACCCAGCAATATAGCGTCTAGGACTGTATCCCATAGAAATGGCAGAAGATTCCCCATGTACAAAAATATTTTTAGCAACTCTCTTTGTGGTGACCTAGAACTGTAAATCAAGGGGATGCCTATCAATTGGGAAATGACTGAACAAGTTGTGGTATATGAATGTAATGGAATACTATTGTGCTATAAGAAATGATAAACTGGAAGACTTTGGAAAGGGCTGAAAGGACTTGTATGAGCTGATGCTGAGTGAAAGTAGCAGAACCAGAAGAACTTTGTACACAGTAACAATTCCAATGAGTGAGGAATTTTTCTGGTAGCCCTTCACAGCAATGCAAGGACTTAAAACATTTCCAAAGGACCTTGAGGTAAAATGCCATATACCTCCAGAGAAAGAACTATGGAGTTGAAATGCAAAACGAAGCAGAATATTTTCTCTAGTTTTATATTTTGATTTCATTGGGTTTTTCTCATAGTTTTACCATTTGTTTTAATTCTTATATGCAACATGACTAATGTGAAAATGTGTTTAATAAGAATATATGTGTAGAACCTATATAATATTGCATGCTGTGTTGAAGAGGGAGGCGGAGAAAAACCTAAGACTTATGGAAGTGATTGTACAAAACTGAAAACAAATAAATTAATAACAAAATAAAATAAAAATTAGACTGGAGTAAATGAAAGCTAATAATTTTATGATAAATCAAGAAAAAATAAAACAAAACCAAAAGGATGAAAAAAAATAGAACACTGTGAGAAATATCTCACTGGAAAAGCAACTTTACCTGAAGAATAGATCCAGGAGAGATAATTTGAAAAGTATTGGACTATCTCAATGCCATGATAAAAAAATCAAAGAGCCTAGACATCATCTTTCAAGAAACTATATACAATTTAAAAAACTACATTCACATTCTAAAATCACAAGGTATATAGAATCTGGAGAATCCACTAATCACCTCCTGTAAGAATTCCCAAAATGAAACCTTTCAGGAATATTATAGCCAAACTCCAGTGTCCCCAGGTCAACGTGAAAATATTGCAAGCAGCCAGAAAGAAACAATTCAATGCCATGGATCCACAGTCAGGATGACAGCAGATTTAGAAACTTCAACATAAAGGATCAGAGGGCTTGGAATATGATATTCCAGAGAGCAAAGAAGCTGGGATTACAACCAAGAATCAACTGCCCATCAAAATTGAGTGTATTCCCTAAGGGGAAAAATGGACACTCAATGAAACATGGGACTTTTAATCATGCTTGATAAAAAGATTAAAGCTGAATAAAAAATGTCACTTTAATACAAGACTGAAGAGAAGAAGAAAAAGTAAACAAGGAAGGCAAATAATATTTTGCTTAATTAATTAAACTTTTGACAATCTTGCATGAGGAGATGACATTTCTATCTCATAAGACCTTTCTTATTATTAGGGCAGTTAGGAATATATATATGTATATACATACATACATACATACATACATACATACATATATATATATATGTCTCCATCTCCACACACATACACACATGTATGTATACATTGAAAATGAATTGTTGAATATGAAGGGATGATATCTTTAAAATAATAAAAAGTGAGAGAGGAACATAATGGGAGAAAAGGAAAGGAAGAAAGTATAATGGGGCAAGTTTTCCCACACAAAGAGGCATGAAAAACTCTTCTGAAGCCCTTGTTAGTGGAGGGGGAGTGAACTAAACATACTTTCATAAGAAATGGTTCAAATAGGGAGCAACATACACATTCAATTGCATATAGAAATCTACCTTACTGTACATCAAAGTAAGAGAAGAAGGGGATAAGAGAAGCAACATGACAGAAGAGAGGGAAGATTTGGGGGAGAGGGTATTTAGAATCAAATGATTTGAGGAGGAATTGAGTGAATGAAGAAAGAAAACAGAATAAATGGAGGACATAGGATGGAGGGAAAAACAGTTAACAATAGTAACTTGTGAAAAATGATGCAAGTTTATTTGATAAAGGCCTCATTTCTTAAACATATAGGGAAATTAATAGATTTATAAATATAAGAGCCATTCCTCATTTCGTATATAATCAAAAGACATGAAGTCTTCAGGTGAAGTAATCAAACTATCTCTATCCATAGGAAAAAAAAAATATTCTAACTCACTATTGACTGGAGAGAAACATATTAAACAAATTCAGAGGTACTACTTCATACGTATTAGATTGGCTAGTAAGACAATAAAAGGAAAATGACCAATGTTGGAGACGATGTGGGAAAAATGAGATCTTAATGCACTCTTAGTGGAGTTGTGATCTAAGCTGTGAACTGAATCAACCATTTTTTAAAGTATTTTGGAACAATGTCCAAAGGGCTATACAACCATGCATACCCTTTAACCTAGGAATACCACTACTAGGTCTGTATCCCAAAAGAGATACAGATCAAAAAGAAAAGGACCTATATGAACAAAAACATTTATAATAGCTCTTTTCTGGGGCAAAGAATTCGACATTGGGAAGATTCCCTTCAGTTGGAGAATGACTGAGCAAACTGTGATATGGATTATGGGGAAATATTATTTTGTGATATGAAATGCTTCTCTCAGAAAAAATCTGGAAAGACTTAAAGGAACTGATGCAAAATTAAATGTACTCTGTACAAAATGACAACCATACTTTGCAATGATCGGCTATAAATGATTTAGCTGTTTGCAGTAGTAAAATGATCCAAGACAACTCTGAAGAACTTGTAATGAAAAATGTTATCTATCGCCTGAGAAAGAATTGAGTATGCCTGAATAGAGATTGGAGCATACTTTTTTGTTTGTTTTGTTAATTTTCTTGAGATTTTTTTGAACAGAGAGTCTATGGTTCCTTTGTCTTGCATGACCACACATGTATAAAATACAATAAATTACTTGCTTTCTCAAAGAAGGTGGTGGGGAGGTTGAAAAGGAGTGAATGTGGAACTCAAAGTTTTAAAAAGTGCATGTTGAAAATTGTTTTTTCCTTACATGTAACTAGGGAAAATTAAAAATATCAAACGAACAGAAAATAAAATAGGTGGTTGATCACATAATTCCTCAGTTCCCATTAAATTTACAGTCCTCTGTATACTCCACATTCATTTTTTTAAATTTTTGTGTATTATTAATCACAAAGCTTCTACAATTGGGAAGATGGGAGATAATTCCCCCAGAAAAAAGTTAGAAAGCTATGGCAACTTGCAATGGGAGTGCCCTGGGCCTTACTCCCTGATTTGGAAAGTGGGTGGATATTTTATAACATTCTGTCTGCTTGCCAAATGGTAAAGAGGAGTCTTTTTGACTGTGTGAAGGAAGATTAGTGTTTATATAGTGCCTAGGCACTATGCTAGATACTTTAAAAATATTATCTAATATTCAGAACTTCCAGGAACCTAGGTGGTAGAGTAAGCAGTATACTACTGTAATGCAGCCATATTCACTTTGAAACAACCAAAAAATAAAATACCACCCCAGAACAAATCCTCAAAGTGCAGAGCCAGTGGGATGATTGGGTGGAGCACTCCTTTAGTCCAGGAGACTTGGAGGATTGGAAAGAAAAATCCATATTACTTGGTTGAAAGGGGAGCACATTCCAGGGCAGGAATCAACCCACCAAACCAGCAGCAAGCTCCACCTCAGTGTACCAGTAGGAGAACTCAAGCCCCAATGTGGTGCATCAAGCAAATGCCAATACCAGGATCCCCAATATGCCTTAGCATAGCCAGAGAAACCGATATACTTCAGATCTGAGAACCACCACAAGCTTCCGTGTAGTCCAGGGTAGGTAGACATCCTCCAGGGGCCAGACCCCATCTAGCCTTCCCAGAAACGAGACCCTACCATGAAGACTCCAGCTCAGCACCATACAAGCTTACAGATGCATGTAGCCTTTAGCGATCAGTGCCTGAGGCCCCAGTGCAAAAAGTCAGTGACTAGATCCCTGGTCACCTGAATAAGAAGGTTGGGACAGTGCACCCAGTGCTCCAGCACTAAGGTTCAGCTTTATAACCTCTAAAATAGGCAAAACAGATGAGAAGTAAATATGAATATTACAATAGAAAGTTACTAAGCGTGCAGAGAAGATCAAAACACAAACTCAGAAGAGAGCAGCACAGTCAATAAAACTACATCTGAAATCCAAAAGGCAAATAAGAACTGTTCTTGAGGCCAAAAATCCTTCCTGGAAGAGCTCAAGGATTTTAAAAGCCAGATAACAAAGACAGAAAAAATAGGAAAGGAATGAGGGAGTCAAGAGCTTGGAGAAAGAAGGACAGAAACTAACTAAAGAAAACAATTCTTTAAAAAACACAATTAGCCAAATGAAAAAAAAAAATGCATGCTGAAGAAAGCAATTCTTTAAAAAGCAAAAATTGTTCAAATGGAAAAAGAGGTAAAAAAGCTCATTGAAGAAAATAATTCCTTAAAAATGAGTATGGAGCAAATGGAAGTAAATTACTCTGAGACATCAAAAATTAATCAAACAAAATCAAAAGAATGAAAAAAGTAGAAGAAAATATTTTTTAAAAATTTCATTGGACAAACAACTGACCTAGAAAATATAGCCAGGAGACATAATTTAAGAATTATTGGACTTCGTCAAAACCATGATAAAAAATAGTTCCTGTACAGTACATTTCAAATATTTTTTAAGGAATACTGCCCTGATGTTCTAGGAACAGGGGATAAAAAGAAGCGTACTATTCTCATTTTTTGTTGTATTTTTGTTTCTTTACTTTCTCACTATTTTTCCCTTTTGTTCTGATTCTTTTTATCACAATATGATGAATATGGATATATATTTATTATGTTCATATATGCATAGCCTATATCAGATTACATGCCCTCTAGGGGAAGGAAACAAGAGGAAGGATGAAAAATTTGGAACTCAGAATCTTATAAAAATGAGTGTTGAAAACTAAAAATAAATAAATAGAAATAAAGGGTAGAGATTATAAAAATAAAGTATAGGCAATAAGAAAAAAAATGATCACTTTTTACAGATGGTAAGATGATACCAGATCTAAAACTGTATTATAACACAACAATCATCAAAACTACTTGATACTGGCTAATAAATAGAGTGCTGGATCAATAGAATAGGTCAGGCTCACAAAACACAGTAGTTTATAACTGTAGTAGTCTACTGTTTTCTAAACCCAAAGGATCCAGATTCTGGGATATGAATTCACTCTTTGATAAAAACTGGTGGGAAAACTAAAAAAATATAGAGTACAGGAATTAGGCATAGACCAATATCTCATACCGTATAATAAGATAAGTTATGAATGGGTACATATAGAGTGATACCATATAGAGTGATACAATAAGCAAATTAGGAGAACAAGGAATAGTTTACCTGTCTGACCAATGGAGATAGGAAGAATTTATGACCAAAAAAGAAATAAAGAACATCATGAAAAACAAAATGTATAAATTTGATAGCATTGAATTATAAAGAAATATTTTGCACAAAGAAAGCCATTGCAGCCAAGATTATAAGGAATGCAGAAAGCTGGCAATCAATTAATTTTATAGCCAGTGTCTCTGATAAAGATTTCATTTTTCAAATATATAGAGAAGACTACAAGTCATTCCCCAGTTGGGGAATACATGGTCAAAGAACAGGAGGAGACAGTTTTCAGATGAAAAAAAAATCAAAGCTATTAAAGCCAAGATGGAAGAATAAGCAATAGGAGCCTCTCTGTCTCCCATTCTCATCCCCCAAAACCCATGAAATAGCACACCAATACAGATCCTGGAACAGCAAAGCCAGCACAAGTTAAGGTGGAGCAGTCTTTTGATCCAGGAGATTTAGAAGATTGGCATAAAGGTCTGTATCGCTCAGGTAAAAGGGGAGGTTGGTCTAGGAAAGGAGGTATCCCTTAAAGGTGTGAGCAGCCTCCTCCTCAACAAACCAGCTGGAGATCCAAGTCCCAGAATGGTGGAACAGGTAAATGTCACCACATGCCTTAGCAAAGGTAGGGAACTGGAGAACTCCAGCTTAGAGAACCACCGTGTCTGCTGATGAGGCCCTGGACAGGCAGGCATCTTCAATCAGCTGGACATTCCTATACTTAAGTGTAGTCCTGGGTGGGCAGATGTCCTCCAGTAGCAGAAATCCTCATGTTTCAGTGTAGCACTTAGAAACACAAAAAACCTCACCTGGCCTCAGCACACTTAAGACACCACTACTAGAATGCCATCTCAGCATCAGGTAAACTGCCATTCCCCTACAGCCGCCAGCACGCAGCACCTGAAGCCCCAACATACAAAGTTAGTGATCAGGCCCCTGGCCCCCAGCACAAGATGCTTGGTGTTTCAGCAGGAGAGCTCAACTTTAAAAGACAGGAAATAGGGAAACATTATGGATAGGAAGCAAAAAGAAAAAAAGAAGAAAAGAAAAGAAAAAAGTACCTTGACCATAGAGAACATTTTTGGTGAAAGGGAAGATCAAAATACAAGCTCAGAAGAGGACAGCTCTGTTAATATACCTACATCAAAAACAACAAAGGGAAGTATGTCCAAATAAAGGCCAAAAAGCCTTCTTGGAAGACCTCAAAAAGGATTTGAACAGTCAAATAAGAGATGTAGAAGAAAAACTGGGAAAAGAAAAGAGAGGTAAGTAAGAGAGAGTTAGTAGTTAGGGGTATGGACAAAAAACTGACTGAACAAAACAAACTAAAAAGTAAAATTGGCCTAATGGAAAAGGAGATACAAAAGGTAACTGAAGAGCACAATTTCTTAAAAATTATATTTGGATAAGGAAAGGTTAATAGTTCTATTAAACATCAAGAATAAGTCAAACAAAATAAAAAGTATCAAAAATGCAAGAAAATGAAAAATATCTCATTGGAAAAACAACTGATCTGGAAAATAAATCCAGGAGACATAGTTTAAGAGTTATTATATTACCTGAAAGCCATGATCAAAACAGAGCCTGGACAGCATCTTTCTTTTTATTTTTTTATTTTCTTTACTTTTATTTATTTATTTTTTCATCCATTCATTTATTTATTCATTCATTTATTCATTCATTTATTCATTCATAAGTTTATTTATTCATTTATTCACTCATTCATTTATTTATTTATTTATTCATTTATTCATTTATTTATTTATTTGTTTGTTTGTTTGTATGTTTGTTTGTTTATTTGACATTCATTTTAACAAAATTTTGGGTTCCAAATTTTCTCCCCTTTTATCCCCTCCCCCTCCAAACACCAAGCATTCTAATTGCCCCATATGACCAATCTGTTCTCTCTTCTATCATTCCTCTCTGCCCTTGTCTCCATCTTCTCTTTTGTCCTGTAGGGCCAGATAACTTTCTATACCCCTTTACCTGTATTTCTTATTTCCTAGTAGCAAGAACATAACTCGACAGTTGTTCCTAACACTTTGAGTTCCAACTTCTTTACCTCCCTCCCTCCCTACCGCTTCCCTTTGGAAGGCAAGCAATTCAATATAGGCCAAATCTGTGTAGTTTTGCAAATGACTTCCATAATAGTTGTGTTGTATAGGACTAACTATATTTCCCTCCATCCTATCCTGTCCCCCATTACTTCTTTTCTCTTTTGATCCTGTCCCTCCCCATGAGTGTCGACCTCAAATTGCTCCCTCCTCCCCATGCCCTCCCTTCCATCATCCCCCCCACCCTGCTTATCCCCTTATCCCCCACTTTCCTGTATTGTAAGATAGGTTTTTATACCAAAATGAGTGTGCATTTTATTCCTTCCTTTAGTGGAACGTGATGAGAGTAAACTTCATGTTTTTTCTCTCACCTCTCCTCTTTATCCCTCCACTAATGAGTCTTTTGCTTGCCTGTTTTATGAGAGATAATTTGCCCCATTCCATTTCTCCCTTTCTCCTCCCAACATATTTCTCTCTCACTGCATAATTTCATTTTTTTAAGATATGATCCCATCCTCTTCAATTCACTCTGTGCACTCTGTCTCTATGTGTGTGTGTGTGTGTGTGTGTGTGTGTGTGTGCATGTGTGTGTGTGTAATCCCACCCAGTAACCAGACACTGAAAAGTTTCAAGAGTTACAAATATTGTCTTTCCATGTAGGAATGTAAACAGTTCAACTTTAGTACGTCCCTTATGATTTCTCTTTGCTGCTCACTTTTTCATGCTTCTCTTCATTCTTGTGTTTGAAAGTCAAATTTTCTTTTCAGCTCTGGTCTTTTCATCAAGAATGCTTGAAAGTCCTCTATTTCATTGAAAGACCAATTTTTTCCCCTGAAGTATTAAACTCAGTTTTTCTGGGTAGGTGATTCTTGGTTTTATTCCTAGTTCCTTTGCCTTCTGGAATATCCTATTCCATGCCCTTTGATCCCTTAATGTAGAAGCTGCTAGATCTTGTATTATCCTGATTGTATTTCCACAATACTTGAATTGTTTCTTTCTAGCTGCTTGCAATATTTTCTCCTTGACCTGGGAACTCTGGAATTTGGCCACAATGTTCCTAGGAGTTTCTCTTTTTCGATCTCTTTCAGGTGAAGTTCTGTGGATTCCTTGAATATTTATTTTGCCCTCTGGTTCTAGAATCTCAGGGCAGTTTTCCTTGATAATTTCATGCAAGATGATGTCTAGGCTCTTTTTTTGATCATGGCTTTCAGGTAGTCCCATAATTTTTAAATTGTCTCTCCTGGATCTATTTTCCAGGTCAGTTGTTTTTCCAATGAGATATTTCACATTATCTTCCATTTTTTCATTCTTTTCGTTTTGTTTTGTGATTTCTTGGTTTCTCATACAGTCATTAGTCTCCATTTGTTCCATTCTAATTTTGAAAGAACTGTTTTCTTCAGTGAGCTTTTGAATCTCCTTTTCCATTTGGCTAATTCTGCTTTTGAAAGCATTCTTCTCCTCATTGGCTTTTTGAACCTCTTTTGCCGATTGAGTTAGCCTATTTTTCAAGGTGTTATTTTCTTCAGCATTTTTTTGGGTCTCCTTTAGCAGGGTGCTGACCTGCTGTTCATGCTCTGACTGCATGTCTCTCATTTCTCTTCCCAGCTTTTCCTCCACCTCTCTATCTTGATTTTCAAAATTCTTTTTGAGCTCTTCCATGGCCTGAGCACATTGAGTGGGCTGGGATACAGAGGCCTTGACTTCTGTGTCTTAGCCTGATGGTAAGCATTGTTCTTCATCATCAGAAAGGAAGGGAGGAAATGCCTGTTCACCAAGAAAGTAACCTTCTATAGTCTTATTTCTTTTCCCTTTTCTGGGCATTTTCCCAGCCAGTGACTTGACCTCTGAATATTCTCCTCACACCCGCCTTGCCTCCTGAGCCTCCCAGCCAGTGCTTGGGGTCTGAGATGTAAATGCTGTTTCCCAGCCTCAGGGCTTTTGGTGGGGGCAGGGCTGCTATTCAGTGTGAGACTGAGTTCAGGTTCTCAGGTGGGGGCAGGGCCGCCTCTCGGGCTCGGTTCCCTCGCGGGGTTTATGCAGAGACCTTCAACAATGTATCCAGGCTCCTGCCTGCTTGGGGAGCCCTGGTCTGCCGCTGCCTCAGCTGCTGCCTTCCAAGGGGGCCTGAGTTATGGGGGCACCCCACTCCCCTCTCGACCTGCCAAAAAGACCCTCTCACCGACCCCCATCACCTGTGGGTAGAGGGACCCGCACGTCTGCTGGAGATCCCGTCCCTGAATTCTGCTCGGATCTGTTCCTCTCGGTGCCGTGGCTGTGATCGGGCTGGGCTGGGCTCTGCGTCCGCAGCGTGAGGGACCTTTTGCGAATGGTTTGCAGGTCCCTCTGGAACAGAAATCTCCTTTTCTCCACTGTTCTGTGGCCTCTACTGCTCCAGAATTCGCCGTGAGTTCCTTTTTAGAGATATTCTATGGGTTGTGGGTTTAGAGCTATGTGTATGTGCGTCTTTCTACTCCGCCATCTTGGCTCAGCCCCTCTGGACAGCATCTTTCAAGAAATTATCAGGAAATACTGCCCTCACATCCTCAATTCAGAGGGCAAGATAGCCAATTGAAGAATCCACAATCAACTCCTGGAGGAGATCCAAAAATGAGAACTCCAAGGAATATTGTACCCAAATTACAGAATTAACAAATCAAGGATAAAATACTGCAAACATCAGGAAAGAAACAATCTAAGTGTCTTAGACTCTCAGTCAAGACTATACATGACTTTTGACCACCTCCTCCCTCAATCTTCCCAGCCTTCTATCCCCACTTCCCTTTCATTTCCCCTTTCCCCTCCTACTTCTTGTAGGGCAAGTTAGATTTCTATACTGAAGTATGTTATTCCCTCCTTGAGCCAAATCATATGAGAATACAAACATATGAGTTATCCTGCTGGCAAATCCTGTGGAGTTCTCATTTTTCATTTTACAGTTTCTTAACTTTCCCGTCATTTTTGTCAAACCACTCTTGACATTTGTGAGTGTTCTGACCCAAATGAGCAAATACAGTTCTGTACACCAAATCTGTGAATGCTACTCACTACTTTTTTTGTTTCACTGATTCTAACCATGTGTTGGCTCAATTTTCTCTCCAAGTTAGCTATGAATTTTTCCCACATTAAATCTTCTGTTCATCATTTGCGTTGGGGCCACCACTTTTGTTAAATAGTAATATTTACCTTGGAGATGATAAAACTATGATAGTTACACTCTGTAGCACAGATTGTCTTCTCTCACTTCCTGTCTATCTTTTCTTAGAATGACATGCTTTGTTAAATGCCAATGTTTGCCATGAAGGTGCATCCACAAAGTTTTAGACACCTAGGTAGTCAGAAGAAAGTGTTGGTGATGAGATCATGAGATGCACAAGTCTTCAGTAGTAAGTGACTATTCCTGTTGTGCTTCAAACTCCATTCTTCCTTAGGATTCCCTGCCATGTTGGGTAGTCTGTGTCTACTCTAACATTAAAGTAACTCAGAATTATCAGCTTGTCTTCTTTTGGCACATTGATGATGAATGTCTTCAGTTCTTAATAAAACTTTCCCTTGACCTCATCAGGGTTCATCTTGATGTACAAGCAAAGTTTAGAGAAATGCAGAATTCTTGACTCAGGAAGATGGCAGATGAGATTCAATATTACACTGATAGTAGCAATCCAAAGTGCCTTTTTGATTCCCTGAAGGCTATTTGTGGGCCAAAGACATATGGTGCATCTCAGCTAGTCAGTGTTACATTCTTCAAATGCCAAACAATATGCTTGTCCAAAAGATTCTTATGGAGAACTCACACAAGGCAAATGCTCACATGGTGGTCAGAAGAAGTGATAAAAGGACACTCTCAAGGACTCTCTTAAGAACTTTGGATTTGATTGTGCAACATGGCACAGAACCACCCATCAAGTTGTGTTCCCTCATCAAAGAAGGTGTGCTCTCTTAATAAAGCAGAATTGAAGTAACTCAAAAGCGATGTGTGATGTCAAAATTAGAAAATCTGCTCCAAATATTCACGTGGACTATTTGCTCCTGACATGTGGTGATAGAACATTCTGAGCTCATAGCAGTCCACTCGACTTCAGTCCAACACACTGTAGCTTAACTCTAACATAGTGATGTCATTTTGGTACTCTTTGGAAATGAAGGACAACAACCAACTAAAGCTCTAATACTCAGTTTTATCTTTGATACATCACTCTCTCTTACCCCCATGGATTTGTGAGTGCTTGGCAATTTCAGTTACCAAATGTCCTTTCTAACATCAGACCAAATTGCCTACATCCTATTCTTTTAATTCAAACAGTTACCATGTCACCCTAGTGCAGGTCCCCTTTACTTTTCAGTTGGATGATTGTAAGTACCTATTGTTTGACTTTTCTCTGTCACATATCTTCCTATATCAATCCATTCTCTGCTGAGCTGCCAGAGTGATTTTTTCTAAAGCAAAAGTTTGACTATCTCAACTCCACTTACTCAATAAATTCCAGTGACTGAATTATTTTGATGATCAAATGTCAAGTTCTTATTTGGCATTTAAAGACTTTCAAATTCTGGTCCCATTCTACCATTCCAATCTTTTTTTTTTATAACTGACCTCCACCCACACACTCTAGCTGCACTAGCTCAGTTACATGATACTCTATTTCCCTACTTTTGGAATAGGGACTGACTGTTCCCCATGCCTGAATGCTCTCCTTCCTTATCTCCACCTCTTACTTTTCCTTGTTTGTTTCAAAATTAGTATAATTCCCACATTAGATAAAAGACCTTTCTTGTTCCCCACCAAGCTCCTAGAGCTTTCCCCTGAGATTACTATAAATCTATTCTGCATCTGTCTTTTACCATGACTAAGTGTTTAGCTGCTCATGTATACGTGTTTATGTGTGTGTGTATATAGATATAAATATGTGAGTGTATATATATATATATATATATATATATATATTATATATATATATATATAATTTATATAGATACACATGTAGACGCAAATATAAATATAGATATATAGTATGTTTATGTATATATGTATGTATATATTTTACCCTGACAGCAAGAATACTGGGAAGCAAATTCTGTTATTATATCCATTTTCCCGATGAGGAAACTGAGATAGGGTTCAAGAATTAATTAGGGTGGGAAAACTAGTGTCAGACACTGGATTTGAATTTCATATATAGCTGATTCCATGACTTGTAGTTTTTATACTGCATCACCTATCTATCCTTCTTTATATCCCCAGCTTTTATTATAGTATCTAGCACATGGCAAATGGTTAGTAAATATTTAATGATTCAATGACTAGGCCAAAGTGCATAGATAAATGGTCATTTTTATTCATTGAATAGAGCATTCAATACAATTTTAAATGTTGGAGATGTTAGAGACGTTTGTGTGGTAAAGTATTTTTTATTGTAAGACAATATTTTGGAAACTTGGTGTCTGAAAAGACCAGCTCTGAGCACCTCATTGATTGATAATCTAAACTTAACTCAAGAAAATCAATATTTTCAACTCTATTGTCAGACCCAGACAGTTTGACCCCTGGTCAAACACTCAAATTTCTAAAACTACTACAACTAATACTCAGGTTTATTTGTTGTTTTGAGTGTTTGTAATTTTTTGTAGCCTTTTTAAAAGTTGAAACAGTTAATTATTCATTCTTTAGATTTAGAATATTCCACAAATATTTACGTTACAAGTCTATTAAAGACACATACAAGTAATTTTTATCGACCACAGCTTATACCCAGGTTTGCCTCTTGTTATTAGATATTAGGTGAAAATTTGGTTAGGTAATTTTAAACAGTTGAAACAATAAATTAATCAGTGTACAGATTAATACATACAAGGTACTCACAGGATGTATAGCAATTAAATAGTTCTGCAACCAAAACTGATAATGCCTACTTGCAGTAAAATTTACTATTTTCCCAATGACTCAACGACTTTATGAGCTGTCTAATGAACTAAATTAGGATCAAAATAGCCTCTTATTGAATAATTACATTCCTGTATCTAGGCATATTTTCCAAAATGAAGGAAGCTTTTTACTAAGTTTGTTTTCTCTTCATGGCAACGAGAGGTCTGATTGATAGTGGCTGGTAAATCATGTAAAACTTGTCCAATCAAATTAATTTACACTAGAGTTCATCAAGAATGATGAATCTTCATAGGATTGATATCAAAATACATTTGAGATACTTTGTTTCCATGCACAAGTCCTATAAAAAGAAGCATTGCTGTGAGGTAAATGAGGTGTAGATTGAAAATATCACATGTGGAACATTTTTTTTGTAGATCTTTAAGAAACATTTTACCTTGTTAAGAGGAAGTGAATAAATCATGAAAGCAATTGACCTTTTCTCCTTGTTTATTTTAAGTGAATACAAAAGTAAGAAAATTTATCTGAAGGTTGTAGGGGACAGAATATACTAAACGTTTAAAATAAATAACATGATAAACGCAAATATATTAACAATTTCCATTTATTCATTTAGAAGGGATCTCTGAGACCCTCAAGTCCTATCTCTTCACTTTCAAAATGAGAAAATTGAAACACAATTGTGTTAAATGACCTACTCATGGTCACACTGGTACTTAGTCTTAGTCAAATACTATGTTGCCTTTGCTTAAATACCTAATTGCACCAAAAGTCATTGTTTTCATTTTGTCACCCCAAAAGTATACTACCATGACATAGCAGCATTGTAAGTATCAAAGCATCTATAGCTGCAAAGACATCAGTTCTTCATTTGTAAAATGAAGTAATCAGACTGAATGACCACTAAAGTCATTCACAGTTTGAAAATACTGTTATCCTATGAAGTGGACTGTAGGTTAAAAGACTAGAGCACTAGTTTGAGTTTTAACTCAAGCACTTACAAATTCTATAATCTATCAATGCATCTATATTCATTTGGGAAATTGGTTAATTTTACTGGATTTTTTTCTCACAAAATCAGCTCTCAGGTTTATTTTTTAGTTTTCTTATCTTCAATATCATTAATCTCTCCTTTCGTTTTCAGTATTTCTAATTTGGTATTTAATTGAGGATTTTTAATTTGTTCTTTTTCTACCTTTATTTTATTAGCTTGCCTAATTCATTGATCTGCTCTTTCTCTGTCTTATTCATGTAAGCACTGAGAGTTATAAAATTTCCCCTAACAACTGTGTTGGCTATATCACATACATTTTGGTATATTGACTCATTATTGTCATGCTCTTGGATAAATTTATTGATTGTTTCTGTGATTTCTTAGTTGACATACTTACTATTTTGGATTAGATTATTTAGTTTCCAATTATATTTTAGCTTATCTTTCCATGGACATTTATTGCATGTAACTTTTATTACATGATGATCTGAAAGAGATGTGTTTAACATTCCTGCCTTTCTGCACTGGATTGTGAGGGTTTTTTGTTTGCTTCTTTGTTTTGTTGTGTTGGGTTTTTTTTTTGCCCTACCATATGGTCAATATTCATGTAGTTGCCATGTACCACTGAGAAGAAAGTACATGTCTTTCTATCCCCAGTCAGTTTTCTCCAGCGATTTGCCATATCTAACTTTTCTAAAATATTATTCCCTTTCTTAACTCCTTTCTTGTTTATTTTGTGGTTAGATTTATCTCATTCATCCCCACTGTATTGTTTTGTTGTCTGTTTCTTCCAGCAACTCCATTAACTTCTGCTCTAAGAAACTGGATGCTGTACTACTTGGTGTGTATATGTTTAGTAGTGATATTACTTCATTGTTTACAGCGCCTTTCAGCAGGATGAAGTTTCTTTCCTTCTCTCTTTTAATATTATCTCTTTTGCTTTTTTTGCTATGAGATTAGGATTACTACCCGTACTCTGTTTTTCCTTTTCAGCTAAAGCCTAATATATTCTACTCCAGCCTTTTACCTTTACTCTGAGTGTACCCCTTTGTTTCAGGTGTGTTACTTGTGAACAACATATTATGGGATCACGATTTTTAATCCATTATGCTGTGTGCTTCAATTTTATGGAACAATTCATCTCATTCGTATTAATAATCATGATTACTATCTGTGTCTTTTGCTCCATTCTTCCCTTTATGCTTTTGTTTCTTCTTTCTCCCTTTCCCACCTCACTAGCTTGGCTTTAGACCACCACCTCCCTCAATCTGCTCTCCTTTATATCAACCTCCACCTTTTCTTTGTTTTTTCCCTTAATACTTATCTTTCTTTTCTATACATCCCTCCTTTGTCTTTCCCATTTCCCCTCTTACTGCCTATAGAGCAAGTTAGATTTCAGTATCTAATTGAGTATATTATTCCCTTCTTGAGCCAAATCTGATGAGAGTAAGGTTCAAACAATTTTTATCTCCCTCCCTTCTTTCCCTGTACTTATATATGTCTGTGCTTTTTCATCTGATGTAATTTACCTTTTTTTTCCTTTTCCTTTGCTCTTCTCCCATTGCAACTCCTTTTCACAACTTAATTCAATTTTTTATCATCACATTAAAGAAAACTTATACCTAGACCCCATGTCTATTTATAGCATTTTGCATTGTCATAATAAACATATATTTCTCATAGTTATAAGCATCATCTTAACATGTAGCGGCATAAACAGTTTCCCTTAAGGAATAATATGTTTTTCTTTCCTGTTTACCTTTTTATTCTTCTCTTGAGACTTGTATTTGAAGATCAAATTTTCCATTGACCTCTGATACTTTCATCATGAAGGTATGGAAGTCATCTATTTCACTGAATGTCCATCTCCTCCCTTGAAATATTAATCTCAGTTTTGCTGGGTAGTTGACCCCTTGGTTAACCAAGCTCCTTTCCCTTACAGAATATCATATTCCAAACATTTTGTTGTTGCAGCTGCAAGGTCCTGCACAATCCTGACTCTGGTTCCACCATATTTGATTATTTTTTTCTGACTCCTTCCAATATATTTTCCTTAACTCGATAATTCTTGAATTAGGCTTCACTATCTTTGGTGTTTTCAATTTGGGATCTCTTTCAGAATGTGATGGGTGGATTCTTTGGATTCTCAACCTGGTACAACAAACTTTTCTTGTTGACCTGACAGAGTATATTGATCTAGAAATATGTTTCTATGGGTTCTTCCCCATAGAGAACAAATTAATTTAAAAACATAGAGAACAAATTCCCCTAGAATTTGTTCAGAGTCACTTTTTAAAAGTATTTGAAGGCGTTTAGGGGAGAGATCAGGTGAATTCCTGCCTTCATTCTATCATCTTGGTTCCACCCCTATTGGCAGTTTTGCACAGAAGAAATGAAACCTATGTATAATCATATGAAAATGCTCTAAATCATCGATCAGAACAATGAAAAATAAAACTACTTTAATATATCATCTAATACTTATCAGATTGGCTAACATGATAAAAGGGAATAATGGCAGACAATGGAACAGATGTCAGAAAAAAATGGGGCACTAATACACCATTTGTTGAACTGCAAACTGATTCAAACATTTTAGACAGCAATCTGGAATCATGCCCAAAGTATCATAAAATTATATATATATATATATATACACTTTGACCTTGCAATACCATTATTAAGTCTGTTTCCCAAGGTGATCAGGGAAAAAAGAAAATAACTTGTGTGTTCTAAAATATTTGTAGCAACTCTCTGTTGTAGGAAACAATTGGAAAATGAGAGGAGGCTCATCATTTGGGAAATGGCTAAACAAGTGATGGTATATGACTATGATAGAATTATGCTCTGCTGTAAGAAATGATGAGGTGTTTAGGATGAGTGAAAACATGGAAAGACATATAAAATCATAAAAAGTGAACAGAACCAAAGGAACATTGTATACAGTAACAGCAATAATGTTCAAAAAACAATTGTGAACAACCAAGTTATTCTGAATTCCACACACACTGAAATCAACTATAAAGGACCTATAAAAGAAGATAAAATTTACTTCCATGGAAAGCACTGAAAACAAAATTATGCATACTATAGTTAAACACACAGATACATATATATGTATGTGTGTGTAACTATAGTATGCATAATATGTATATACTATATATATAATATATATATAATATAATTCAGATATATATCTATATATATATAGGTATATATAGATATATATCTGCATCAAATAGTGGCCTTCTCTAGGACAAGATGGGAAGAGAGGGAGGGAGACTATTTAGGACTTAGAATGTAACAAAAATTGATGAAATTAAATTTGAAAAAATAAACAACAGATTCTTGATTTAAAATAAAAAGAATCAAGACAGAGCCAAGATGGCAGAGTGAAAGCAGGGACCCACCTGAGCTCTTCTACAGGTTCCTTCAGATATCTCTAAAAAGTGAATATCAGATTTCAGGACTGCAATGGATCCTGGGGCTGAGGTGCAGGGGACTGTTTGTCAGAAACCAGTATATGTGCTGGACAAGGGAAGGACAAGCCTTAGGATCCTTGCAGTTTGAAAATCCAGGAAATCAAACTGAATTTACTCCAGAAACTAGAAAGATAGATAAAGGAAGGAACACTAAGGCACCCAATTCAGACAAGCAAGTGAAAACACAAAAGAGAAAAATCTGTGATAGCCAGGGTCCCTGATATTTAGTAGAATGGAATTCTTTGATTCCCTTGATTCAGATTGCCTGGGGTGCTTCTACACATGTCCCAATTATGGTTCTAAAAATGTCAAGCTGAATGCTGCTGTGGAAGAAAATGACTTTATGAGCAGAATGGAATAGAAGGAGAGATTATTCATAATAAGAACGCTGGGTAATTTGAAGGGTTTGAATGAGCTGCTCTATTTCCTTGTAGCTCTAAAATTCTACTATATACTCAGAACTCAAGTATGATAAACAAGTGACAAAACATTTGAAAATGTTATTCCACATGTGAATGCTTTGCACTAGGTGTTTTAGAATTCAAAGTTTTGTATATATTTTAGATAGACTTTTAAAAATCAGCTTGATTTCATTGTGGCTAAATAAGCAAGGTGAGTAGCTGGGAATAGTGCTTGACCATTAAAGGAGAATTGATACTTATACAACTATTAAAGCCATTTTGACATTCATTACTTATGAATTAATAAACGGGGACAAAATCTTCAAAATTTTCAGATGACTTTCCCTTTGAGTAAAGAAACAGATAATGAAAGCACAATGTTTTAAAGACTGTCTTAAGCATTCTTACTCCATTTCTACCCAGATTTCTGTCAAATTAGAAATTCTTAATATTTTATAATTTAAACTGTTGCCCAATAAGTTCTGAACAAATGGAGTTCGTTCAATTTGGCACTTGGCCTGGCCTTTTAAATTAAACTTAAAACTCTATTATGATGTAGATTCAACCTTTATACCACCTCTCCCCATCAGTCTTTTTCAAAATGAAGCCAAATAAGCCTCTTCACCTAATAGAATCTGGGTTTCCTGTCCAATCAAGAAGTGTACTTACTGACATTAAGATTTGTGTTCCTGTAATCCCTTAATTAAGTTACAATAGTACACCCCTTAGGTGTAGACCCTATTAGCTTTTTTTGAGAGCAGGTATATTTCTCAATATAGAATAGCATATGTGAAATCTCAAGTTCATAAAATGCCTTAAAAATTAGAGTTGTATTTCAAACATTATTTAAACACAACACATTTTAAGTGGTGGCACAAAGTCTTTTTTAACACACTTATTTGGGAAATCATCTAAAGAACAATCTATATCCCTGCTTGCAGATTTACTTTTGAAGAGTCTGCCTTCCAAAGGACTTTCACTTTAAAGATTTCAGTAAGAAATGTAAATCCTGCTAGTTTCGTGAATGTTAATTTTCAAGGTTGTTGAGGTTTGGTTCATTTTTAAACAATGAATCCACAAGTCAGTTCCTGTCCTTTGTGTGAAGTGAGAGTGCTATAGAATCTTCAGATCCTTTTATGTTTCTGCTAGACTTTTAAGGGAGCCTGACTATTAATAAAGTAAATGCTATAATTGTACAAATGCTCATTTTCTTTCAGTATGGATTGTGATAGAAAAGTCAGTGTTAACATGCTAAGAAGTTGAACTGAAATTAGAAATGTAAGTATCCAGATTTTGTGTTTTCAGCTATATATTTTGATGTTGCTAGTTCAATTGAACTTTTGCATAATTTATTAAGTTGTATATTTTTGTAGTTTTATTTGATTTTCTACAGATCTAGTTTTTGCTAATTAGTAGCTGTCTTTGCAATGATTATCATGCTGGTAGACTCTAGTGTTAGAGAATCTAGTTGTAATCTTCAAGTCCTTGATGAGACTTTGCATATTAAGGCCTTACAACCCATACTAATTTTACTCTGTTGATTGTGGACATATTCTATTTTGTTGGAAAAATACTTTTTAGCAATTTTGTTTACAAGTCTTTGCTTCTTTATTATTCTACTGAGCATTGTGTTTATATAAGTAATTTAAGTGCTATTCACATATGTACTGTACCCCTTCAGAAGTATATTAAATATTAAAGTATCTTTAGGCTATGTTATATACATCAGGAAGGAGCTATTGAGTTCTTCCTAGCAGAGGATTCAGAAGACTTGTCAGTTAATTGTGGAGACAAAGTGATGAGATGTATGGTGATCTGCAGAAAAGGAATTGTTTTTTGGAGGTTAAAACTGTTGTCCAGGAAGATTTAATTCAAAATTGACTAAAACTTTGCTAATTGTCTTCACTCTCTCATTTATGTGGGTGCTCCATACTATAGATTCTACTCACTCTGCCTTGTGCACTTCTTTTTGTCTGTCTTCCACATGGTATCTAAGCTTTATACCATTTGCACAAAAGGAATAAAGAGATACCATGATAGCAGTATTTACTTTGTTGCTACTACTATTAGATATGTAAAACATTTTCTTGGGCCCAACACAGGGCCCTTGTAGCTTTGTAGGTGTTTTCCTTTACAAACAAACATTTTGCTTTATTTGAAGATAAAGTATCAATATTCCAGCTTAATTTTGGCCATAACATAACATTTGGCTTTGGTCTAAATTTACAAGGTTTTGGATATAAATTTAATATCTAGAAATATTATCGTGAACTGTTACTACTCGATCAATTCAGTTTTTCTCTTTACTTTGCTAAAGGCATTTTGTAATGTTGTAAAGTTTGCATACAATTTATTTCATTTTTGCTGACAGCTACTAGAATTATAAGAGAATAAAATAAACTTCTCTTCGAAATAACGAAGTGAATCAGAACAAATTTTAGAGTTGCAGAATCCACTAGAAGACAGAATGTGGCAGATTTCCAACCCAGAACATTGTTAAAGTTTGACAAGAAGGTTCTGTTACACCAGGCCCGAGGAGTACAGAGCACATGGGTTGCAACATTACAGACTTGGCCATTGCAGAATGGGAATGGCCCTGGTGGTCTGATTCACCAGCAGCAGTGCTGATTCCCAGACTCTCAGGGACAGGAGTTTGGCAGAACTGATTGAGAGAGAAGTGCAGTGTTCCCAGTAGCAACAGCAGTTACTCCTGGAGCTATGAGTCCACAGAGTAAATATTTGAAATTTATTTACTTCAGCAGCTATAATGGAGAAGGAATGGCCCCGTGTGGCCTGAATCACCAGTGACAGTTCAGATTCCCAAGCCATTCAGCACAGGACAGGACACCAGCTGAACTGGGTGAGAGAGAAGCACAGGATCCATGACAGCTCCAGAAGCTACTCCTGGGGCTATCAGTCCACAGATTAAATGTTTGAAAATCATTTACTTGAACTTCTGGGAGCCAAGATAGTGGAGTAAGCTTGTCAACCTTGAAAAACTCAGAGAATATTGCCTCAGGAAAAATCCTGGAATAGTGGAACCAGAAGGAGGCTAGGGAGATTGATGGGAAGGGTCTCTCTTGCTTTGGCTGAAGCTGACCAGTACAAGACTAGAGGTGTCTAAGCAAGCCCCACTGTAGTGCACCAGGAAGTGATCCTGAGCCCCAGGGGAGAGTGAAGCCAGTAAGAACCAACACCAGGACCCCAGGTAGACCTTAGCACAGCCAGGGGAATTTGGCAGACATCAGCAGAGATGGGGTTCACCCCTCTGAACCTGCCCATGCTGTAGCAGAGTCAAAGGAGAGGAGGAGACATCCAGGGACCAGACTCCCCCTCTCCCACATATCACTCTGCAAGCTTCAGTGTAAGCTCAGAGAAACTCAAATAGTCTTCACCTGGCCTCTGCCTTAGCAGACACCAGCCAGGTCAGTACCAGGTAAGCTTCAGCATCATATAGCTTCTAGTTGAGAGAACCAAAATTCACAGCAAATAAAGCTAATTACCAGGCCCCTAAGTCCCAGCACAAGAAACATGCAACAAAGTGCCTTGTGCCCCAGAAGCAGAGATTTACTTTAAAAGTCAGGAAAAAGGGGAACAGAGCCAAGTTGGCAGGGTAGAAACTGGGATCTGCCTGAGCTCTCTCCCCAAGACCCTCAAAATACCTGTAAAATGACTCTAAATGAATTGCGGAGCAACAGAAGCCACAAAAAGACAGAGTGAAATCGATTTCCAGTCCAAGACAATCTGGAAGGATGACAGAAAATGTCTATTTCATAAGGCTCATTGCTGAACACAAATCAGCATTGACTGTGTTGGCATAGATGGGACTGGAACAGACCTCAGGGTGCTGAATCACTGGCAACTGTAGTGGTTTCCAGACTTCTCAACCCACAATTGCCACAGACAGTTTTAAAGGTCAGTGGAAAAGCTCTCTTACCTGGATGAGAGAGGAACATGGTCTGGCACCAGCTGCAGCCCCAGCCTCAAGTTGGTAAAGACCATAGAATCTTATTATAGGAACAGGAAAGATCAAAATATGAATTCAGAAGAGGACAACATTGGCACAATACCCACACTGGAAAACTTACAAGGGAATATGAACTACTTTCGAGTCCAAAAAGCTTCCTTCAAAAGACTCAAGAAGGATTTTAAAAGCAAAACTAAAGAGGCATAAGAAAAATTGACCAATGATTTAAAAATACAATCAGCTACTTGAAAAGTAAAATTCCTTAAATGGATAATAAGATACAATATCTAACTGAGGAAAATAACTCCTTGAAAGGAAAAATTGGAAAAATGGAAAAAGACGTACAAAAGCTAACTGAAGAAAACATTTTGTTAAAAAGTAGAAGTAAAAGCTAATGACTCTATGAGGCACCAAGAGTCAGTCAAACAAAATCTAAAGAATGCAAAAATAGAAGAAAACATAAAATATCCCAATGGAAAAAAAAAGCTGACATGGAAAACAGATCTAGGAGAGAACATCTAAGAATTATCGGTTTACCAGAAAGTAATGATGAAAAAACAAAAGAGCCTGTACATTATCTTTCAAGAAATCATCAAGGAAAACTATCCTGAGGTCCTAGGTACAGAAGCAAAATAATCAGTAAAAGAATCCACCAATCTCCTCTTGAAAGAAATTCCAAATTGAAAATGCCAAGGAATATTGTTGCCAAATTTCAGAATTATCAGGTCAAGGAGAAAATGCTGTAAGCAGCCAGAAAGAAACAATTCAAACATCAAGAAAATACAATCAGGATCACACTGGACCTTGCAGCGTCCATATGAAAATAGCTGAAGGATTGGATTATGATATTTCTTAAGACAAAGGAGCTTGGACTAAAACCAATGACCAATTACTCAGCAGAATTGAGCATAATCTTTCAGGCAAGGAGACGGGCATTCAATGACATATAAATATTATATATAATATATATAAATATTATTGTATTTCAAAATAAAACATAAGGAATTCCAAACCTTCCTGATGAAATGACCAGAGATCAATAGAAAACATGATTTTCAAATGCAAGAATCAAGAGAGGCCTAAAAAGGGAAACAGGTAAATAAAGAAAAAAGACTTGTTATTTAATATGAGCAAACTATTTACATCCCTATATGGGTGGATGACAATTGTTGATCTTGAAAATTGTATATTTATTAGAACGTTTAGAAGGGATATAAATAGATAGAGAGTACTGGTATAAATTAACTGATGTGATGATAAATATCCAAATTAAGTGGTGCAAAGGTAGAAGAGGAAAGGAGAAGGTAGAAGAGGGTAAATTAAATCACATGAAGAGACGCAAAAATAAATACTAGAGAGAAAGAAGGGAGGGAGATGAGCATTGTTTGAGCTTTACTCTCATAAGATTTGGTTCAAGGAAGGAATAACATAGTTAATGATAGAAATCTAACTTGCCCCACAGGCAGTAGGAGGGAAAAGGGGAAAGGAAAGGGAAGGAGTGGTTAGAAGGGAGGCAAGAAATAGTAATGGAAAAGGGAAAGAAAAGGGAGGGGGCTGATAGAAAGGAGGGATGTTTCAGGGAGGCAATGGTCTAAAGTAACACTCTTTTGAGGGGAGGAAGGGAGAAATAAAAAATATGAACTGGGAGGGGGGAATAAGCTGGATAGAAAGACACAGATAATAATCATAATTGTGAATGTGAATGCGATGAACTTTCCCATAAAACAGACATGAATAGCAGAAAGGATTAAAAACTATAATCCTACAATATGTTGTTTACAAGAAAAACATTTGAAAGAAGGGGATACACACAGGGTAAAGGTAAAAGACTGAGGTAGAATCTATTATGCTTCAGGTGAAGTAAAAAATCAGGAATAGAGATCCTAATCTCAGACAAAGAAAAAGCAAAAATAGATGTCATCAAAAAGATAAGGAAGGAAACTATATACTGCTCAAAAGCAACGTAGACAATGAAGTAATATCATCACTAAACAAATATGCACCAAGCGGTATATCATCCAAATTCTTAGAGTAAAAGTTAAGGGAGAAACAGGAAGAAATAGACAGCAAAGCTATACTAGTGGGGAACCTCAACTTCCCCCTCACTGAACTTGATAAATCTAACCTCAAAATAAACAATAAAGAAGTTAAGGATATGAATAGAATTCTGGAAAAGGTAGACATGATTAACATATGGAGAAAACTGAACGGAGATGGAAAGGAATATGCCTTTTTTCTCAGTGGTATATGACACATACATAAAAACTGACCATGTACTAGGACATAAAAACCTCACAATCCAGTGCATAAATGCACACGTATTCAATGCATTCTTTTCTGATCATGATGCAGTAAAAATTATATGTGATAAAGGAACATGAAAAGATAGATCAAAATCAATCGGAAACTAAATAACCTTATCCTAAAGAATGAATGGGTCAAACAACAAATTATAAAAATAATAATTTCATTCAAGAGAATGGCAATAATGAGACAACCTACCAAAACTTATGGGATGAAGTGAAGGCAGTTCTTAGGAGAAGTTTTGTATCTCTGAATTCTTACATGAATAAAATAGACAAAGAGGATTTCAATTACTTGGGCATGCAACTGAAGAAACTAGAAAAAGAACAAATTAAAAATCCCCAATTAAATACAAAATCAGAAAGACTGAAAATAAAAGAACAGATTGATAAAATAGAAATCATGAAAACTATTTAAGAAATAAATAAAACTGAAAACTGGTTTTATGGAAAAACTAAAAAAAAAAATCAGAAACTCAATTTCATTAACAAAAGAAAGAAGAAAATCAAATTACCAGTATCAAAGATGAAAAAGAAAAATTTACCTCCAATGATGATGAAATTAAAACAATAACTAGAATTTATTTTGCCCAAATGTAACTAACTGTAGATACTATAAAATATTTGAGAGTCTACTTTCCAAAAGAAACCCAGGGACTATGTGAACAAAATTACAGAATACTTCTTTCACAAATAAAGTCAGATCTAAATAATTGGAAAAAACATAATTTACTCTTGGGTAGACCGAGTTAACATAATGAAAATGGCAATTCTACTTAAGTTAATTTACTTATTCAGTGTCATACCAATAAAACTACCAAAAATTAATCTAAACAACTAGAAAAAATATCAGTATTCCTCTGAAAGAACAAAAGGTCCAGAGTAGCAAGACAATTAATGAAAAGAAATGCAAGGGAATGTGGTCTAAAAATACCAGATTTTAAACTGTATCATAAAGCATCAATCATCAAAACCACTAGTTACTAGCTAAGAAATAAAGGGATAGATGAGTGGAATAGGTTAGGTACACAAGACACAAGAGTCAATGACTATAGCAGTTTACTGTTTCATAAACTCAAGGATACCAGCTTTGGGAATAAGAACTTGCTATTTGACAAAAACTGCTGGGAGACCTGGAAAATAGTGTGGTAGAAATTGGACATAGATCAACGTCTGATACTGCAAAACAGAATAAAGTTCAAATGGGTGCACAATATAGGTATAAAGGTTAATAATATAAACAAACCAGGGGAGCATTACATAGTTTATTCATCAGATTTATGGAGAATGGAGGAATTTATGAGCAAACAAAAGATAGAGAACTTCATGAAATGCAAAATGGGTAACTTTGATTACCTTAAATTGAAAAGATTTAGGAGGGAAGGAGAAAACTGAGGAAGAATTTTTACAACTGCTCTCTGTGATAAAGGTCTCATTTCTAACATATATAGATAACTGGCTCAAATTTATAAAAATACAAGGTATTGCCCAGTTGATAATGGTCAATGGGTATGAATAGGCAGTCTTCAGAGGAAACAATTAAAGTTATCTATAGTCATATGAAAGAATGTTCTGCGTCACTATTGATTAGAATGATGCAAATCAAAAGAACTCTGAGGCACCACCTCACATCTATCAGAATGGCTAGCATGGCAAAACAGGAAGATAAGATAAGAAGTGTTGGAAAAGATGTGGAAAAGTTAGAACACTAATTCATTTCTGGTGCTGCTGTGAGCTGATCTAACCATTCTGGAGAGCAATTTGGAACTATGCCCAAAGGGCTATAAAAATGTTCCCAAAGTTATAAAAATTGACCCAGTAATATCGCTTCTTGGTCTGTATTCCAAAGAGATCATAAAAGTGGGTAAAAGACCCATATGTAGAAAAATTATTTATACTGTATCTTTTTCAGAAGACCAAGGACTGGAAACTGAGGGGATGTCCATAAATTGAGAAATAGCTGAAAAAGTTGTGGTATACGAATGTAATGAAGTAATGTTGTGCTATAAAAAAATGATGAACTGACAGACTTCAGAAAAACCTGGAAAGCTTTATATGAACTGATGTTGAATGAGCAGAATCAGGAGAACATTATACACAGTAGTAGCCACAGTGAGTGGGGACTGTTTTTGATAGACTTTCCCTTCACAGCAATGCAAGAACCTAAAATATTTCCAAAGTAATCAGAATGCAAAATCATCCACATTCAGAGAAAGAATTGTGGAGTCATAATGTAGAATGATGCAGACTCTTTTCCAATTTGTTATGTTATGTTATGTTATGTTTTCCTCATAGATTCTTCTATCCACTTTAATTCTTTTATGCAACAAGACTAATGTGAAAATAGTAACATATGTGTAGAGCCCATATAATATTGCATGCTGTCTTGGGGAGGGAGGGGAAGAAAATTTGGAAATTATGGAAGTGCTTGTTGAAAACTAAAAAAACAAATAAATTAATTAATTTGGGGAGGAAAATTAAAAAATGAAAATAAATTTAAAAATAAAAAAGATCAATTAGTTATCTAGCTTCAGGAAGCTTTTAGAAAGGAGTGTTTAGAATAAGAACAAATAATATAAATCATTTCCCCAAAATTTTGTGGCAAACTCTCACACAAGAATATAAATAGTCTAGGAGAAAATGATATCCACTTTACAGAACTCATGTGGTGGAGTGGTAATTCAGAGTTCCTGGTTGCTAAAAGTTTTCTTCAGTTCATAGGGTTGCTTTAAAAAAGTTCTGTTAGGAAATAAATTGGGTGGTCTCTTCATTGAATTTTTCTGTAGAGAGCTTTGAGTTCAGTCTTTTACCTCTTGATAATCAAGATACAACCACCAAGTGATATTAACCTAACGTTTTAAAAAGTAGTGAGAAAACAGAAAATCCTACATCATCTGGGACCTTTAAAGCCTTTCCCCCACCCTACTATGAGCTTCCTTCTCATGTGATTCATCTAGAACTTCACATATGCACCAATTTCTGTAATCTCATCTCTTCTGAAGTCACTTTATCTTTTTTTGAAGATCCCTGAGGCATAGTTATGTTTCCTCACCCTGTCAAAGTATGATTCATACGCAACTTACTTCTAGTTGAGATCTTTTTTCTTAGGAAAACACATGCATACATATATACATATGTATGTGTGTGCGTGTATATGTATATATGTATATATACATATATAAACATACACACATACATAAACATGCACACATACATATATATAAAGACACACACACACGCATATATATATATATATATGCACATACATGAAGCCTGGTCTGATTATTCACATCTTAAGCAAAGGACTGATAAAAATAAGTTCATTTAAATCTTTAATTATAAGGGAAAACTCCGCCTCTAATTCATTTTCAACCTACTATATCTATACTCATATGTATTTGTTAAGCTACAAGTAAAATTCAATGTAATTCATATTAAAAAATACACATCAATGCCCCAAACTCAACTTATATTTAACTGAGTCATACTATTGTGCTTGTTTTCGCTACTTCTAAACTATAGGCTTATTTCAGGGAGTAGACAAAGGCAGGTGGAACAGATGCTATTTTCATTACAGAAGTATTTTGGAAACAAATTTCATTAAATATTCGCAAAGTATTTTTCTCCAAATAGAAGTGTTAAATGTCTGTAAGAGACTTAAATTATGAATGTGGACAGGTGGATTGCTTATTACATTTGTTGTTATTCGTAATGTAAGAGGAATTGCAACTCCAAAGTTCATTCTGTCTTAGCCAATCGAGGTTCTTTTGCTGCTAAATCCAACACCAAGGTATGGCCATAAAGAAAAAAATGGTAAAGCTAAATAGGGGAAACCTAGGTGAAGTAAAATAATGTAATATTAATTAAAAAGGGGGGCATAGTGAAGATGAAAGAGAAGAGAAAGCTGAGGTCAGAGTGAGACAGTATTCCAGCTTAATACAGCATAAGAGGTAATCAAAAATGATTTTTGACACAAGGAGAGTCCATATCAATGAAACATCAGTGGTGGAACTAAATGTTGGAGACAGAAACAATAGCAGCATCAGGAGCTTGAACTCACAAAAAGTTTACAACGTTACCCCTATGTTACAACTATATACAGAACCAGAAGCCATTTGGCAACTACATTGCTTATAGTCACTTCTCTGTCGTAGCTGATGGGCAGAGAAGAAGGAACACTTTCATTCAATAAGAAATGGAAGCCTTGAGTGGCAGTATCAATTCTGGCTGGAAGGAACCAGGCATTTTGAGGAATACTATCATATTCTGTCCCTACTAGTGAAGTACCATGATTAAAATTATAATCTGCAATCCCAAGGGATGAGGGGCCCTTCCTTGGTTAAGGACCAGAGTGCAACCCAAGAGATCAGTGACCAAACTTCTTGCCACCTTAGAAACACTGGAATTTTCCAAACTCCCAAACTAGCACTAAAAGTAGCAGTACAAAATGCCCGAAGTTGGAGAAAAAGTTCCTTAAACTCCCACTCCGGGAACAGAATGCAGTGTTAACATGCATTTTGAAGTCAAGAAATAAGGTGAGAAATTGAGCAAACAACAACAACAACAAAAGAACAAAATCTTAAAAAAAACAAAACAAAACAAAAAAACTATTTTGATACCAGACAAGATTAAGACAAAATCTCTGAAGGAGACAACATATCTAAAACATACAAGCAAAGCCTCCAAGGGGAAAAATAAAAGTTTTAAGCAAGACTGTAATGGCAAGTAAAATTAGGATCTTTTGTGGTTTTTGTTTTAGTATAGTCAAGTACCTGATTGAATCTTGCGTTTATCAATCAAGAGTCTTTACTAGGAGTAAAATAAAAACACAAGAGTTTCTTTAACTAGAAGCAGTATATGTATTTATATTGTTAATGTGTTCAAAAATCTTCCCTACTCCCTTAATGGACTTACCCATTAGGGGGTGTTTGGTTAGGAAAGATTTTTAGGACACCCACGACTTTTGTTAATAAGGCACTGTTTCTCAAGGGTTGGGATGCCCTTCAGCTTTAAAAAGGGCATAAATGCTCTGAGAGGTTTTACTTTGGGGCTTAGTTTTTGTAAGAGTGTGTGTTTGGCCAGATTAGGGCTCTGGGAAGCTGCTAAGAAGCCCTCTGACTCTGAGAACTCCGATGTTGTGTTCCCCTCTCTGGTAACTGTGGTTAGATAGGTGGGGTCCAAAAACTGTCTGTTGAATTCAGGAAGAGTAAGCCATGTCTGTTTGTTTCTAATTTCTCTGTATTTTCTTTGAGGTTTGGGGTGCTGACTCCCCTGAAACAGGTGAATGATATATGCTTGGTTAAAGAATTCTTACATGTGCTTGATTAAATTGATTTTTAACTCCTCAAAAGTTGCCTTTCTTTTTATGAATGCAGATCTAAGAAACTGCAATAGCAGAACCCCCTGTGTATACTGAGGTGTTTACTGATACAAAACCCAACAAGAATTCCTGGAAAAGCTAAAAAAGAACTTTCAAAAATAACAGTGATAGAGAAAAAAATAGGTAAAGAAATGAGGGAAAAGGAAGAAAATTATTAAAAGACTATTAACAACTTGGTTGAAGAAACACAAATACTTCTGAAGAAAACAACATCTTAATAAACAGAATGACCCAGGGGGGAAAAGAAGTTAAAAAGTTCACTGAGAAAAATAACTTCTTAAAAAGCAAAATTGATCAAATGAAAATTAAGGTACAAAATTTCAATAAGGAAAGTAATTCCTTAAAAATTAGAATTAGGAAATAAGCTATTTTTCCATGAAATATCAAGAATCAATAAAAAGGCAAAAAGTTTTTAAAAAATATAACAGAAAATATTTCATAAAAAACAACTGGCCTCAAAAATAGATTAGACATAATTTAACAATTATTGGAGAACCTGAAATTCTTGATAAAAAAGGAAACCAGACATCGTATTTCAAGAACTATAAAGGATGTGCTAAGATATTGATCCAGAGGGTAAAATAGAAACTGAAAGAATCCACCGATCACCACCAGGAGGAGATCCCAAAATGAAAACTCCAAGGAATATTATGCCCAAATTCCAGAGGTCCTCTTTCAAAGGGAAAATATTTAGTGTAGTCAGAAAGAAGCTATTTAAATATCAGAAAGCTATAGTTATGTTAATGTAAGATGTAATCGACAATGTTAAATGAGCAGTGACTTAGAATATAATATTCCAGAAGGCAAAAAAGCTGAGATTACAACCAACCAAGAATAACTTAAATAACAAAAAGAGTGTAATCCTTCAAAGAGAAAATTAATATTTAATTAAATAGATTCATTGAAACAGAAGACTCAAGAAAATCATATAAAGATAAACATGAAAAAAATGAGAAGGGACTTGATAAGGTTAACTTGCTTATCTTTCTATATGGGAAGATTATACATGTATTTTCTAAGAATGTTTTCTGTACTTGAGCAGTTAGAAAGATTCTAAATAGAAAGAAACTGCAGGGGTGAGCTTGATTATGTTGGGATGATATTAAAAATGGATTGGTGAGAAAAAGATATGCCTTGGGAGAAAGGCACATAAAAAGGCACACAAAAGCTTTGCAATGTAAGAGAAAATGTTTGGGGAGTCGGCAGTGCTTAAACCTCACTGACATTTTGATTCGTTCAAAAAGGGAAAAATATATCTATAGACTCAACTGGTAATAGAAATCTGTCTTACAAAAAGGAAAGAAAGTAGAAGAGGAAGAGAGTAAGAGAAAGGGGGAGTGATAAAATGGATGGCAAATAAAACAATGCGATGATCAGAAGCAAAACATACTTTAGGGGATACATATGATAAAAAGTGGGAGAGAAGAATAAACAGAAGAAAATAAGATGGAGAGAAACACAGTTACTAATCACAACTATGAATGTGAATGGGACTAACTCACCCATAAAATGGAAGCACATAGCAGAATTGATTAGAAAGCAGCACGTAACGATAAGTTTTGAACAATAAATGTACTTGAAATCCAAAGACTCACAAGGATTCAAAATGAGGGATGGAAGCAATATCTGTGATGGCTTAGCTGAAGTTAGAAGAGACAGGAGTAGTGATCAAGATCTCAGACAAAGCAAAAGCAAAAAATTTGAACTAATTAAAAAGAATGACTGGAAAACTGCACCTTACTAAAAGGAACCATGCATAATGAATATTAATACTAAATATATACGCACAAAATAGCATAGAATGCAAATTCTCAGAAGGATGAAATTACAGGAGGGAATAGACAGGAAAACTATACTACTGGGGGACCTCAACTTTTCCTTCTGAGAGCTAGACTGATCATAAAATAAATGAGCGAAAATCAAGGAGATGAACATAATCTTAGAAAAAAATAGATACAATAGCCTCTGGATAAAACTAAATGGAAACAGTAAGAAATATGTGTGTGTATGTATATATGTATACATATATTTATATATCTACCTTCATAAAAATTGACCTTGTGATAGGGCATAAAAATCTGAAACTAAATGTAAAAAAGCAGAAATATTGGATATACTCATTTTAGACTATGATGCAGTAAAAATATACTGAGTAAAGATAACAGAAGAATAAATAGAAAACTAATGGGAAACTAGATTATATAAGTGTAAAAATGAGTGTAACAAGAAACAAATCATAGAAACAACAAGTTCATTAGGAAGAATTACAATAATGAGATTATATTCCAAAATTTGTGAAATGCAGCTAGAGTAGTAGTTTGGGGAAAATTTATACCTCTAAATGTGTACATTAATAAAAGAGAGAAAGAGGAGATCATACAATACCATGCATGCAATTCAGAAATAATAAACTACTTTTTCAATTAAACACCAAAATGCATATCCTGATGATCAAAGGTGAGATTTAAAAAAAAAAAATTGAAAGGCAAAATGCCATGGAATTAATACATAAAACTAGGAACTGGTTTTATTTAAAATAATAGATGGCATTGGTTAGTTTGATTTTAAAGAAAAGAAAACCAAATTACTATTATCTAAATGGAAAAAAAATGAAGATGAAATCAAAGGAATTGCTGGAGTTATTTGACCCAATTATTTGCCAAAAAAGTGGCAATTTGAAATGAAATAGGTGAATATTTCCAAAAAATATTAATCAACTCAGGTTAACAGAAGAGGAAATCAAATATTTAGATAATTCTATTTTCGAAAAAAGAAATTGAAACAGTTAGCTCACTAAGGAAATATCCTCAGGACCAGATGGATTCACAAATGAATTCTGCCAACCATTCAAAGAACAATGAATTCCAAAACCTATAAATTAACTTTTAAAAAAAAATATTCAAATGAAACCTTACAAATTCTTTTTATGACACATATATGGTTTTGATACCTAAACCAGGAAAGCAAAAAACAGAGAAATAAACATAAAAAATGTAATTAATGAATGTCTATGCAAAAATAATTTAAATAAAATGCTAGCAAGGAGATGACAGCAATATATTACAAACCTCATACTCTATATCCCAGTGGAATTTACACGAGTAAGGCAGGGCTGGTACAATATTGGAAGAGAGTAGTAGACATGAAGGGCAGCCAGAGAAAAAATGCCTGAAGCTGAGAAATAAAATGCGCTGTTCATGGAAAAGCCAGGAGACAGATGTTACTGGATGAGACTATATTTATTAAAGTGCAAGAAGACTGGCAAGATAAGAGGTTATGAATAGCCAAACATGTCAAACAGAGCATTTTGGATTTGGTCCTGGAGACAATAAGAAGCCACTGCCACTTCTTGGATAATGGACTGACCCTGTCTGTTTCAGGAATAACACTAGGGACTAAATGATGGATGGAATGGAGGAGATACATAGTGATAGATAATTCAATATAGGTTGTATACAAAATAAACACAGTGATTTGGACTGAGGAATTTGGACTGGGAGAAGGCTTTTTTTTAAATAATGTAGCAATAGAGCTGTGGTTTAATGGGTAATTAGAGTTCAAGAGATGGAGGTAAGAAGGGAAAAAATTCCAAGCGTAGACCACCCTACGCAAACAAGAGAAAAGGCATGGGGTGTTATGTACAGGGAAAAGCAAGTTCAGCTGGAACATTTAGTGAATGAGCAAAAGTAATATGTAACGGGTCTGGAAATATAGGCTAGAACCAAAGTGTGAAAGTTTTCAATTCCAGTAAGAGTACTGTATTTGATCCTTAAGGTAGTAGAGAGCCACATACTATTCTTGAGTAAAGAATGCCATGGTTAGACCTTGAGAGATAGAGACAATATATGTGTTCACGGTGCAAACAGTTTAGCTGGAATGGGACAAAAATTGTTTCAAATCACTGGGAGATGGGGTGAAGGGGATTCACTCTTTAATTCTCAATAGCTTCACACACTGCATGGAGTATAACTCCAATCATCATAAGCGGACCATAATAATAGTCCAGATTTATATAGTAACTTAGGTTCTGTATAGCATATCTTAAATTACAGTATTTGTTATGAAAATGTGAATGTGGTAAGCAAATTATTATAAATCTTCATCCAGAAATCTGTATATCTTACATGGGCTTATGAACTTTGAAATACATTTTATAATAAAATTGTTTATACACCCACATCAGTATATACATAGATATATATATATATATATAGATATAGATAAATATTGCAAATCTATATATCTACATATATATGTGTATGTATATATACACATATATGTACATATATGTGTATATATATATCTATATATCTATAAATAGATATATAGATATACACATGTGCATGCAGGTACACAAAAATAAATGCATACACACCTAAATGTATAGATATTAATACATACACATATATAAATATATACATATATAAATACACATTTTATTATGTCTGAGAGAGAGAGAGAGATGTGATAGCTAGAGATGTATTAATACAGTCGATAGTGTGCCAGGCTTGGAGAAGGAAGACTGATCTTCTTGTATTCTGGTCTCCAACACTTACTTGCTGTGTGATCTTGGACAAGTAACTTAACCCTGTCTGCCTCAGTTTCTCACCTGTAAAATTAAGTACAGAAGTAAATGTGTGAAACTGCTCCAATATTTTTGCCAAGAAAATCCCATATGTGATCACAAAGTTTTGGATACTATTGAAACAAATCAACCATCGCGAGTGCACGCACACACACACATACACACACACTCACACATATGCAAGGAGTAATTAAGAGATCCAGGATTCAGAACAGAAATTCTGTCCCAAATCCAGTGTCATAGTCATTAAAAGGTGTTACTTTCTTTTTAACCTCTGCTTCACTTCTCCAGGTTTCAGTTTCCTTAGGAAAAGGATGAATTAAAATCAGGGGTTCTTGTCGTGTGTGTGCGTGTGTGTGTGTGTGTGTGTGTGTGTGTGTGTGTGTGTGTGTGTGTGTGTGACGGACTTTGGTAGCACTAGAACCACTACTTGGAATGATTATGCATAAAATAAAATATATTGTATTACAAAGGAAATTCATTATGTTAAAATAGTTATATTTTTAACTGTTCATTATTTCCTAGTAAGTGATCTCTAAAGTTCCTTCCAATTGTAAGGATGTGTTGAGGTTATTCTATGACTCCTGAAAAGAAATTTAACAGTAAGTCTTTTGTAGGGAACTTACTAAATCTTTTACCTAATATTTTGTCCAGTGGATGACAGACTTGAGGGCCTTTTTGTTGCAAGAGTTGCCCTGTTTTTAATAACAGCTTCTTTGTGGTACATATTCTGAATTTTTATCCTTGAATTCTTGCCATTGATAATAACAAGCCACCTAAATCACAATCATCCTTCTTGAAGGTGTTTGGGATCAAGTTTGTTTGACATTTGAAAATTTGGATGCTATGCCAACGTGTTAGATGAAACTAATTTTTGTTCTCTCCTCAAGAACTGTTATATATGTCTCCCCCTATTCCATCTTCCTAAACAAATTAGATTAGTTCCCATATAAATGAAAATTCAAAAAAAAAATTGTCTTGCTTTCCTTTTAATTCTTTCAGCACCTGGGTATAGGCTCACAGCACAGAAGTCATTTAATCAACTCTTTTGATTCAACACTGGAAGAAGTCAATACATGATTTTTTTTAGGGAGCTATAAAGATTTAATTGAGGTCTTTGGAATCTGTCTGTCTAAATGGCATCGAAAGCAAAAGAGGTTGTTTCATTTTAGAAACAGAATATCAGAGGTACAAATTAAGTTGCAAACTAAATTCGAAACCAATGAAAATAGTCTTGCAGAAATGATTTCATTCTCCATGAGAAGAATTCAAAGGTTTTTCTTATACAATGAGATAATCCCACAAAACCTACTTTACATTTACATTCTGTGCTTAGTTTTCTATGTATTTGTTGTATTTTCCCAGTAGAATGTAAGGTGTTTAAAGTCCAAGACCATTTTGCTTTATGTCCCCAGAGCCTAAAACAGGGCATGGCATACATTATGAAACATTGTTCTTAGCAAATGTAGTTTTGTGAGTAAACGAATACTTGTAGTTTACCCTGAAGTCCTTAAACCAGAGGGTAAAATAGGAATCAAAAGAATCTACTGATCACCTCCTGAAAGAGATTCCAAAATGAAAACTCAGAGCCAAATTCTAAAACACCTAGGTCAAAAAAGAAAATACAATAAGCAGTCAAAAAGGAACAATTCAAGTATGGTAGAGCCATCATCAGGATTAGAAATTATTTAGCAGTTCCTACATAAAAAGATCTGAGCACTTGGAACATGATATTAAGGAAGCAATGGAGCTAAAATTACAAGCAAGAATCATATACCCAGTGAAACTGAGTACGATACTTTACGGGAAAAATGGATGTTCAATAAAATAGATGTTCAAGCATTCCTAATGAAAAGATTACCTGAAAAGAAAATTTGATTTCCTAATTTACTAAATTCCTGATTTACTAAACTTTAGTAAAGCATAGTGAGGTAAACTGGAAAGAAGGAACAGGGGTGTGAATAAGGTTAAACTATCTACATGGGAAGATAATACTTATGACTCTTCAGAACTTCATCACTATTGGGGCAATAAGGGGGATTATACGTAGACAGAGGGTACAGGTATAAGTCAGATGTTGACGGGAGTGATATAAAAGAAGTTAAGGGGTGATGAAGAGGATTGCACCTGAAGAAGAAGGATGAGAGAGGTAGAATGGGATCAATCCTCTTGGATGAGGAGGCATGTAAGACCCAACTGTGTATATATGTGTGTTTTTATTTTTCTTTCCTTTAACTAATTCTGATGAGTGAGGTTTAAATGTCAGCTGCTCCCCTTGTCCCCCTCTCCATGTATGTATGTATGTATGCATTTACTTGAGTATAGTTAATATGTGAGGTGATTTCCCTAACCTTCCTCTTCCTTACACCCCTCTCACTGTTAATCTTCCCTTTACTTTCCATTCTTCTTTAAAGATCATCAAAGCATAACCTAACCACTCTCAGATATTTTCTAATTAGATTCTTTCTTTTTTCTTGAAGATGATAAGACAAAGGTATTACCTCTCCACATTAGAATACAAATAGTTTATAGTTCTTTGGTTAATTATCATTGTTCATTCATGTCTATCATTTTGTTTTTCTCTTAACTCCTTTGTTTGATCTTCAAAGTTTCTATGCAACTGTTGTTTTTCATCAAAAATGCTGAAAAGTCCTGTATTTCATTAGGGTCTCTCCCCCTTTGTAGCATTATGCTCAGTGGCAACTAGATGGCACAATAGATAGAGTAGAGGGCCTGGAGTTACAAAAATCTGAGTTCAAATCCAGCTTCAGACACTTACTACCTGTGTGATCCTATAAATAAATTAACTCTGATTATGTCAGTTTCCTTTTCTGTAAAAATGAGTTAGAAAAGGAAATAGCAAAAAACCAAGAAAAACCCTAAATGGGTCAATGAGAGTTCAACATGGCTGAAAAACAACACAAAGCCGTATACTTAGTTTTGCTAGGGAGATTATTCTTGGTTATAAAGCCTATATTCTTTGTCTTCTGTAGTAACTTATTCCAACTTCTCTGTTCCTTTATATTAATGGCTGCTAAATGATATGGGATCCTGATTGTGGCTCCTCAGTATTTTAATTCATTCGTTCTTACTGCTTGCAATATTTTTGTCCTTTGCCCTTGAAGCTCTATTATAGACATTGCCATTCTCCCAGGTATCTAAGCTTTAAACCCCTGCATCACTCTTGACTTTGCACTCACTCTGTATATTCAATACTTAGTCAAGTCTTATTTTAGTGCTGTATTTTCCGAGCATCTCTCCTATAATACCTCCTCTCACCAATCACACAACCACCACCTTAGAAAAGGCCTTCATCAACTTTTATTTATTCTAATACAATGGCCTTCTGATAGATTTCCCTGCCTTAAATCTCTCCTCACTCTAGTTGCCAAAGCGATTTTCCTAAGGTTCAGTTCTTAATTACTAGATAAAAATGAGTGGCTCCCTATTACGTCTATGGTAAAATATAAATTCCTATTTAGCATTTCAAGACCTTCACAATCTACTCTCTTCCTGCCTTTTTCTTATTCTGACACTTTCTTCCACAGTCTCTATGGTACATTGTCCTAATTTCTATTCCTTGAACATAACACTCTTTAACATTTTAACACTATGCCTCGAATGCTCTCCTTACTCATTTCTAGGTTCTTGACTTCTTCAAAGCTCAGCAAAAATCTCTCATTCTTCCAGATGTTTTCCCTTCAGGATTACCTTTCAACTATCTACTATATATGTATGTTATGTATGTATGTATGTGTATATATATATATATATGTATATATATATACATACATATATATATATATACATATATATATATACACATACATATATATATATATATGTGTGTGTGTGTGTGTGTGTATATTTATATTTGTGCATGTTTGTTTGTCCCTTGCCACTCTCCTTAGAATGAGAATTTCTTTAGTCCAGAGAAGATTTTTTTTTAACTTTTTTGTATCCTTTGTGTTCAACGTAATACCTAGGACATAACAAGCACTGACATGCTTGTTGATTTGTGACTGATTGTTTATCTACACTGATGTATTATGAATTCTAGAATAACTCACTGAGCTTCAATTCTTTTTCATGGCAGTGCTTCTGCTATGGTCTCCAACTTGTTCAATTTTCTTCTATTCCTGAACTATACACAAGATAGGTTCTTAGTTGTTTCTTCTCAAGACAGGGACCCTTCTCATCATTGCATTTTTACTTTAAGCAAAATGAGAAGTTTAGGCTTAAATGTTCAGTATCACTAAGCATCACTTCATTCCTATTATTGAAGCTACATTGTGATAGCCAACCTTCCTTTCACAAGGACTTGGTGATTTTCTGCCTCTTTAATGATGTTTTCTTGGGTTTCATAAGTGCTAAGGTTATACAGGCTAAGATTTTCCAACAGCACAAAATGTTTCTGTTTTCACACAGGTGCTAAACTGTAAACTAAACACACACAAACACTACTGGGTCCTTGAAATGAAATATTGAATACACACATTAGAGTTTCAGGTAGCGTTCGTTATCTTATGAGAGTACTTCACATTGTCCTTGTCTTTTCGATAGAATTTCCTAAGAAATACCTCAGGCATGTAAAGATTTTTTTCAAGTGTGTACGATATTATTCAGAATATATCAATACTTTTAGAAATGAAGTAATTAAATAATTAATAATCAACCACATGAGACTGTGAGCTTCTTTAAAACTGGATCTTTTTTTAAAATTTGATTTGGTTTTCATTGACTTTGCCTTTCTTTGAATTGATAGCACTCAGCACAGTGACTAGCATGAAGTAGGTATTCAGTAAACTATTTTTGACTCATTATTAATTTTGAAAAATGAAGAAAATTATCTTAAGTTTTGCAATCAGTAGTTTTCTATTAAGTATTTTCTATACTTCTGAAATCAAAATTTTAGGAACTAGACGACATTAGCTTCATAAAATATATATTCATAAAATATAGAGTAAGTTTTCTTCTCACATCATTCATGGAAATTCAAATATATTATGTACAGATTTGTAGCAATTTCGTTGATTGCTGCTGTTCCTTTTCTAATAGGACCCTCATAACATCATTATGTTGGAGTCAAGGTGCAGTGTGTCCAGCTGTGGCTGATCAAGGCAATACAAGCTGGAAAGACTCTATTACAGGTCAGGAACAAATGACCCACATGGAAACTTGTGGGGATGTCTCTAAATTTGTATGTCTCACAGTTCTTTCGAGCTACTACAAATCTGCTTTGCTCATAGAGCACAATGATTTCTTCAAAGAGAGTATGCCATGCTATATAATCCCTTGTCTCTCATGTCACAGAATTGATTCTGAAGTTCTTCAAAGAGAACTTAAGAATTTCATTCTTATATCATTTCTGACCTTCACATGAGGACTTCCCTTGTGCGAGTTTTCAGTAAAATAATCCTCTAGACAAATATACATTTGGCATTAGAACATTACCAAGCCATAGAAGTTGAGCTCTCTGCAACAGCATTTGAATACTTGGCAGGTTACCTCAAGAAAATACCTCAGAGTCCTTTTTTTGCAAGCTGACCTTCTGAATCTTCTCAAGATTATTCAAATATAAAGTAATTCATTTTCCTGTCATTGATAAACTTTCTAGGCTTCACAGCTATAGAACAAGGCAAAGGAAAGAACTAGTACTTGAAAATTACAGGTGACCAGATGATCTTCATGGATAAAGACAAGATAGCAGACTAAGAGATCAGTGACCACTGTTCTCTAAGGATCACATGACCTTAGAAGCATATGCAGAACCCCAGAAGTAGCTCTGAAAAGAGGGACATGAAGAAAAAAACTGAAGCTTAGAACAGTACCACTCACCCAAAAATTAGAATTTCCCCCTTTCAACGTAAATATAAAAGCTTAAAAATAGGCAGAAAAATGAGCAAATAACACCAAAAGAATTTTACCATAATAAGCTACTGAGGTGGCAGGGAAGGTGAAGCCATAAGCTCAGATAGGCAACTACAATGTGAAAACAACTACAAAAAGCATCAATGACAAATGCAAATTGAACCAAAGCCAAACAAGAATTCCTGGAAGAAGTAAAGAAAGTAAGAGGAGTGATAGAGGAAAAGCTGGAGAAGTAAAATAGTGAGATGGAAAAACATTTATGAAGAGAGAATATCACCTTAGTAAAAAAGGCACAGCAAATATATGTATATATTTATACACACATATATATACTTACATATATGTATGTATACATATATGTATGTGTATATATGCATGTGTTTATATATAGGCACATATATGTATACACACACATGCACATATATGACAACAATAGCTTAAAAACAGAATGGGCCTAATGTTGCCCTTTCAAAGGCACAAAGATTTATTCAAGAAAACAAGTCCTTAAAAAGAAGAATCAGGTCAAATGGATAAGGAGGTTTAAAAAAATCACAGAAGAAATAAAACCTCCTAAAAAAAGAATTGGCTAAAAAAAAAAAACAATAAAATTGATAAACCTTTGGTCAATTTGATTAAAAAAAGAATGAAGAAAGCCAAATTACCAATATCAAAAATGATAACGGTGAACTACCTCCTATGCGGAGGAAATTAAAACAACAATAAGAAGTTACTTTGTTCAAATGTATGCCAATAAATCTGACAATCTAAATGAGATGGATGATTATTTTAAAAGATATAAATTTCCCAGATAATCAGAAGAGGAAATTCAATACTTAAATATCCCCATCTCAGAAAAAGAAATTGAACAAACCGTCAGTGAATTCCCTAGGAAAATCTACAGGGTTACATGGATTCAAAAGTGAACTCTATCAAACACTGAAAACAGTTAATTCCAATACTATATAGACTATTGGGGAAAATTGGGGAAGAAGGAGTCTTCCTGAATTTCTTTTATGATACAGATATGGTTTTGATATGTAAACCAGGAAGACCAAAAAAAGAGAAATAAAATTATAGTCCAATTTCTCTCATGAATATAGTTGCAAAAATTTCAAATAAGATTTTAGCAAAAACAATACAGCAACTTATCATGAGAATAATACATTATGATCAGGTAGGATTTGTACCAAGAATGCAGGGCTGGTTCAATATTAGGAAAACTATTATTATTGATCATATCAAAACAAAAGTAATAGACATCAAATGATTATCTCAATAGATGCAGAAAAAGCGTTTGATAAAATACAACAGCCATTCCTATTAAAAACACTGGAGAACATAGGAATAAATGGAACTTTCCATAAAATAATAAGCAGTACCTAACTAAAACCTTCATTAAGTATTATATGCAATGAGGATAAGCTAGGTGCATTTCGCAAAAAATCAGGGATGAAATAAAGATTTCCATTATCACCACTTTTATTCAAGATGATACTAGAAATGTTACCTGTAGCAACACGAGAAGAAAAAGATATTAAAGGAATTAGAACAGGCAAAGAAGAAACTAAGTTATCTCTCTGTAGATGATATGATGATATACTTTGAGAATACCAGAGAATAAAGTAAAAAACTACTTGAAATAAACAACTTTGGCAAAGTTTCAGGTTACAAAATAATCGACATAAATCTTATACATTTCTATATCTTACTAACAAAACCTATCAGCATGAGACAAAAAGAGAAATCCCATTTAAAACTATGGTAGACACTACAAAATATTTGGGAGTCTACCTGCCAAAACAAACCTAGGGACTATATGAACACAATTATAAAACACTTTTCACACAAATAAAGTCAGATCTAAATAAGTGGAAAACCATCAGTTGCTTGTGGGTGGGCTAAGCCAATATAATAAAAATGACAATTCTACCTAAATTAATTTACTTATTCAATGCCCTGCCAATCAGATCATCAGATAATTATGTTGTAGAGTTAGAAAAAATAATTTTGAAATTCATCTGGAAGAACAAAAGGTCCAGAATATCAAGGGAAGTAATGAAAAGAAATGCTAGGGAAGGTGACCTAGCTCTAGCAGATATCAAATTGTATTATAAAGCAGCAATTATCAAAACGACCTGTTACTGGCAAAGAATCAGAAGAGTTGACCAGTGCAATATGTTAGGTACTCAAGACACTGTAGTCAATGAATATAGCAATCTACTATTTGATAAACCCAAGGACGCTAGCTTCTGGGATAAAAACTCATTGTTCAACAAAAATTGCTGGGAAAATTGGATGAGTGTCATAGACACCAGGCATAGACCAATGCTTGACACTGTAAACAAGAATAAAGTCCAAATAGGTACATGATCTAGTTATAAAAACTGATACTATAAACAAACTAGTGGAACAAGGAATAGTGTATTTATTAGATTTATGGAGAAGGGAAGAATTTTTGATTAAACAACAGATGGAAAATATTATGAAGTGCAAAATGGACAATTTGGATTACATTACACTGAAAAGTTTTTGCAGAAACAAACCCAATGCAACCAAGATTAGGAGGGAATCAGAAAACTGGGAAAGAATATTTGCAGCTAGCGTCTGTGATAAAGGCCTCATTTCTAAAATATATAGAGAACTTAGTCCAATGTGTCAGAATACAAGTCATTCCTCAGTTGATAAATGGTCAAATGATATGAACAGGCAGCTTTTAGAGGAAGAAATCAAAGGTATCCATAGTCCTATGAAAGAATGCTCTAAATCACTATTGATTAGAGAAATGAAAATCAAAACAACTCTGAGACATCACATCACGCATATCAGATTGGCTAACATGACAAAAGAGGATGATGATAAATGTTGGAGAAGATTTGGGAGAGTTGGAATACTAATTCATTGTTGGTGGAGCTGTGATCTGATCCAAACAATCTGGAGAGCAATTTGGAACTATGCTCAAAGTTCTACAAAAAGGTGCATATCTTTTGACTCAACAATACTGCTTCTAGGATTTTATCTGCAAGAGATCATAAGAAAGAGAAAGGGTCCCACATGTACAAAAGTATTTATTGCAGCACTGTTTGTGGTGGCCAAAAACTGGAAATCAAGAGGATGCCCATCAATTGGAGAATGGCTGAATAAATTGTGGTATATAAATATAATGGAATACTATTGTGCTATAAGAAATGATGAACAGGAAGACTTCAGAGAGGTCTAGAAAGACTTATATGAACTGATGCTGCGTGAAAAGAAAACCAGGAGAACTTGTACACAGCAGCAATCACAGTGTGTGAGGATTTTTTCTCGTAGACTTAGAACTTCATTGCAATGCAATGACTTAAAAAACTCCCAATTCTCTCTTAAGGCAAAATGCCTTTCACATCCAGAGAAAGAACTATAGAATTCGATCACAGAATGTAGCAGATCAGTTTCTTTTGTATTAAATTTTGGTTTGTCTTATGATTTCACCCATTCATTTTAATTCTTCTATGAAACATGACTAAGGTGAAAATGTATTTAATAGGAACATATTTGTAGAACCTATATAAAATTGTATGCTGGCTCACAGAGGTAGGGGGAAAGGAGGGGAAAAGGAAGGTGAAAAATATCAAAATTGTATGGAAGTGCAATTGCAAATAAGCAAAGCAAATAAAATAAAATAAAAAGAATTGATCAAATGAGGAAAAAAACATACAAAAATCTCACTGAAAATGTAATAATTCCCTAAAAATAAGAATTAGGTAACTGGAAATTAATGACTCCTTTAGGGATCAAGAAGCAATAAAACAAAGTAAAAACAATGGAAACAAACAGAATTAAATGTGAACTATTCATTTTATTAACAAATGGTGGATAAATATAGATTAAGAGATAATTTAAGAATTATTAGACCAGTTGAAAACAATGAACAATGACGGATCCTAGGCAATATCTTTCATGCAATTTTCAGGGAAAAGTGACCTGATTTAGAGGGTAAAACAAAATTGAAAAAAATCTACCAATTGCTTCCTGAAAGAGATCCCAAAATGACAACTCCTAGGAATATTATGATCAAATTCCAAAGCTCTTATGTCTAAACAAAATACTTCAACCAGCCAGAAAGAAACAATTTAGGTATCATGAAGCCGTAGTCAATATGGATCACATAAGAGTGGAAGACTTAGCTTATGATATTGCAGAAGGAAAAGTAGCTAAGATTACAACCAATAATTACCTAAAAAGTAAAATTAAAATGATCCTTCAGAGGAGAAATAGATTTTAATGAAAGCGAGAACATGTAATTATTATTAATGGAAAGCTCAGAGTTGAATACACAAATTGACATTCAGACTCACTACTCAAGGTAAACATGGAAGATATACAGTGAAAGAGTAATTATAAGATACTCAAAAAAGTTAAATTTTTTACATCCCTGTGTGGGAAGATGAAACATGTAACTCCTAAATACTTTATAATTAGTAGGGCAGTTAAAAAGAGTTTACACAGACAGAGACCATGGGTGTGGGTTGGAGTTGATAATGCTGGAACTCCAAATGAAGAGTAATAAAGAGGGAGAAAGGGAAAGAGAAAAGTGGAATGGGGCAAATTTTCTCACATAAAACAGGTGAACAAGGAAAAGCTTATTCATTGGAAGGGAAAATAGGGGGTGGCAAAAATGTTTAAATTGGCTCTCATTGAAATTGTTTCAAAGAGGAAACCACATACACATTCAGTTGTGTATGGAAATGTTACCTACCAAAAAAGAGAAATAAGAGGGTAAGGAGATGAAAGATATGTAGATGGGGGGGATGAAAAAAGAGAGTGTGTTAAGGGAGGTAGTGGTCAGAAGTAAAACAGAAATTTGAGGAGGGATAGGATAAAAAGAGAGAAGTATAAATGGATAAAAATAGGATGGAGGGGAAAAAGTTAGTAATCATAACCATGAATGTGAATTGGCTGAGTTCACCTACAAAACAGAATCAGATAGCAGAATGGATTAGAAACCAGAATCCAAAAATATTGTGTTTACAAGAGATGCACTTGAAACAGAAAGGCATACACAGAGCTGACGTTAAAAAAAAAAAAAAAAAAAGACTGTCCTGGTACTCAGACAAAGGAAAAAAAAAATAGGCCTAATTAAAAATAATAATCAGAGAAACTGCATTCTACTGAAAGGTACCATAGACAATGAAGTGATATCAGTGATATTTATAGCAGATTTCTCTGATAAAGCACTCATTTCTCAAATATATGATGAGTACAGAATTGTGTTAAATTTATAAGAAAGAACCATTCTTCAATGGATAGTCAGAGGCTATAAACAAGCAGTTTAAAAAGAAGTCAAAACAATGTATATTCATATAGAAATGCTCTAAATCACTGTTAATTAGAGAAATACAAATTTTAAAAAAATGCGTGGTGTAGCCTTACACTTATTAGTAATGATGAATACTACAGTGGATATTGGAAGTATAGGTAACTAATGAACTCCTGGTGAAGTAGTGAACTGATCCAACAATTCTGGAGAGCACTTTGAAATTATGCCTAAAGGAATTTATACAAGGCCCTTTGACCCAGCAATACCACTACTGGGTCTATATGCTAAAGAGATGAAAGGAGAAGAAAAAGGGCCTGTATGTCCAAAATATTCATGACTGCTATTTTTGTGGTGGCAAATAATTAGAAATTAAGTGGATGCTCATTGATTGGGGAATGGCTGAACAAGCTGTGGCATATGATTGTGATGGAATACTCTTGTGGTATAAGAAATGATGGGGGGGGGTGATTTCACAAAAATACATGGGAAGGCATATATGACCTGATGCAAAGGGAAATAAGTGAAATAAGAATTTGCAAATCATAGTGTGCACTAACATTCATATATACATAATCTTTAAAGTCTCATCTCTTATGATAACATTTTTGGGATTTATTTTTTTGATTAATCATGTTTTCAGTTTTCAACATTCACCTTCACAAGAATTTCAGTTATAAATTTTCTCCGCATCTCTCCCTTCTCCCCACCCCAAGACAGCATGCATTCATATTACCCCTTTCCCCAATTTTCCCTCCCTTCTATCACACACATGTACACACTTCTTGTCCCCTTTCCTTCTATTTTCTTGTAGGCTAAGATAGATTTATATACTGCAATGCTGCAAGTCTTATTTCCCAGCTGCATGTAAAAACAATTTTTAACATTTGTTTTTAAAACTTTGAGTTACAAATTCCCTCCTTTCCTCCCTCCCCAACCACCACTATTGAGAAGGCAAGCAACTCGATATAGGTTAAACATGTGTAGTCATGCAAAACACTTCCATAACAGATTATGTTATGGAAAAATAACTACATTTATCTCCATTCTATCCTGTCCTCCATTTTTTTTATTCTGTATTTTGATCTGGTCCCTCTTCAAAAGTGTTTACTTCTAATTACTACCTCCTCCCATTTTTGAAAATTCTCAAAGGTTGCAAATATTATATTTCCATGTAGGAATGTTAACAGGTTAACTTTAGTAAGTCCCTTATGCTATCTCCTGTTTACCTTTTCAGGCTTCTCTTCACTCTTGTATTTGAAAGTCAAATTTCCTACTCAGCTCTGGTTTTTCATCAAGAATACTTGAAAGTCCTCTATTTCATTGAATGCCCATTTTTCCCCCCCAAAGGATTATACTCAGTTTTGCTGGGTAGGTGATTCTTGGTTTTAATTCTAGCTGCTTTGCTTCTGGAGTATAATATTCCAAGTCTTCCAGTCCCTTAATGTAGAACCTGCTAGATATTGTGTTATTCTGATTGTGTTTCCACAATACCTGGATTGTTTCTTTCTGGCTACTTGAAGTGTTTTCTCCTTGACCTGAAAACTCTGTAATTCAGCTATAATATTGTTAGGAGTTTTTCATTTGAGGTCTCTTTCAGCAAGTAATTGATGAATTCTTTCAATATGCATTTTTTCCCTCTGGTTCTTGAATATTAGGACAGTTTTCCTTGATAATTTCTTGAAAGATGAGGTCTAGGCTCTTTTTTGATCATGGCTTTCAGGCAGTCCAAGAATTTTTAAATTGTCTCCTGGATTTATTTTCTAGGTCAATTGTTTTTGCAGAGACAATTCATATTGTCTTCTTTTTTCTAATTAGTTTGGTTTTGTTTTGTAATTTCTTGTTTTTTTCACAAATATTAGCTTCTATCTGCTCCATTCTGATTTTGAAGGAATTATTTTCTTCAAAGAGGTTTAGGGCATCTTTTTCCATTTGGCCAACTCTTTTTTAAGGCATTCTTCTCCTCATTGACTTTTTGGACCTCTTTTGCCATTTAGCCCAGTCTGTTTTTTAAGGTGTTATTTTCTTTGGAAATTTTGAGTCCCCTTTGGCAAGCAGCTGACTCATTTTTCATGATTTCTTGCATCACTCTCACTTCAATTCTCAATTGTTCCTCTATTTCTATTACTTGATTTTCAAAATTCTTTATGAACTCTTCCATTGCCTCAGAACAATTCATATTTTTTCTTGAAGTCTTTGGATGTAGGAGCTTTGATTTTGTTTTTTCTCATTGTATGTTTTGATCTTCCTTGTCACTAAAGTAAGATTTGTAGTCTGATTTACTCAGTACTCTATCTACTGCAACACCTAGATGCCCCGTGAGATTATTGTCTTTGTTGTCCAGTCATATTGACTGCTCATGACCCCATGGACTACACCGTAAATGAGATTTTCTTGGCAAATAAGTTGGAATAATTTTTTATTTCCTTCAGTAGTGGATTAAGGCAAACACATGTTAATTGACTTGTCCAGGGTCACACAGCTGGTAAGTGTTTGAACCCAGACTGGAAATAATATCTTCCTGACTACAGGCCCAGTGCTCTATCAATTGTACGGATAGTGAATTGACAAGGATCATAGAATTAACAAGTGTTGGTAGCATTTGAACTTACATCTTCCTTATTCCAAGTTCTATGCCCTATTCAGTGAGCCATGCATGACATGTTGTTTGTGAATTATATTTATGTGTCCAACTGTTTGTGAGTCCATTTTTTTTGCAAAGATACTGGAGTGGTTTCCATTTTCGTTTCCAGTTCATTTTCCAGATGATGAAATTGAAGCAAACAGGGTTATGTCACTTGCCCAGGATCACAGAGATAGCAAGTATCTGAGCTTAGATTTGAACTCAGAAAGATGTCTTCCTGACTCCAGACCTGGCACTCTATCCATCACACCATATAGCTGCCCAATACATTTCATAGTATATTAATAATTGACATTTCTATAGCACTTTAAAATTTGCAAAGCACTTTTTATACATTGAAACATTATATTCAGCTGTACCATAAACCTGGAAAATGGTTATGGCTATATTTATTTCCACTGTATAGACAAAGAAAACACAACACTTGAGGCCCAGAGTTAGTTAAGATACTTTTCTATCGTTACAAGATTGCTAAGTGTCAAGGGCAGCAGATGAACCCCGGTTTTCCTGAGTCCAAGTCCAACACTCTAACAACTGGCAGAGAACATACCAGAGATTTCAACTACTCCCTTTACAGATGCTCTCCCTCCTGTAGGTTTCAAGTTTCGTAACACATAGAAAACTTGCTGCTGTTTGAGATTAATTGGATTACACAAATGGCTTATTGTTCTTTTGACTCTGAACCTTAGCTTTCTAAAATTACTGCCCTGTTTATTGCCCAAATAATTGCAGATAAGTTTCCTTTGTCTCTTTATAGCTAAATTGACACAATGCTCCATATCCTGCTAGTGTTAGTTTGTTCCAAGTCAGCTGTAAATCTAATTCAAATAAGTGAACTCCATCTGTGTGGGACAAATTGCTTGAAGATGTGCTTTCTCCAATAACATGGTCATCTTTTTACTTGATAGTTCATTGCCTTCCTACTGCTGTTGCTGAACTGTGTCTTTTATATAGACCACTATGATATTGATAATGCAAAAACTCAAGCTTTCAAAAAATTAGATTATGTTGGAAATAACAGAACCTTATAGAGGGAAAAAACTGAGAGTTGAAAGGATCTGATACTTCAGTTGTGCCACATGCATACAAACCTTTATTGTACAGAGGAAAAATAAAAAACTGGAGAGAAGCAAAACACCCAAGTAGCACAGCCTATATATAAGTATCAGAACCAGGATTTAGGCTCAATTTTTTTTTTGTTTTCCAATGCCCTGTTATTTTATGATAAAACATACAATTAAAGAAGAGCCTTGCAAAATGACAGATGCAAGGTTCATATACATAAACCACCTAAATAAAATATGCTTCCACAATGGGTGTGAGTTGAAGAATGGAAGGTTCTGGGTCATGGAATTTTCTAATTATGCTAGTGACATTGAGAGAATCTAAAAGAGCATAGAAAAAGGAAAGAATATTATCATGGAGAATAACTTTAAGTTATGCAAAAAAACCTCTCCATATATCAGCTGAGCTTCAAGTTTTTCTCAGGTAGGTATTACAGTTATTATTATCACCAAACTACAGATAAAGAAACTAAGGCCCAGAGCAGGGAAGTTGTTTTCTCATGACTAGTGTCAGAAGTTTCTACTAAGGTAGACTCTATTTAATGGAAGTAAATGGATTTAAATATACTACTCGTCAAATCCTGTCTGCACAGCATAAGTAATTTATCTAGACAAAAAGCCAATTAGTAGCACAAAATAGAGATGATACTCCTGTTTTCAAGCAATAGTTTTCCCAAAGTTTCACTTTTTTATAAATGTATCAGACTTTATTTAAATATAATCTGATTTTGCTAATAATAGGTGATAAATACCTACACTTTCTAAACCTTAGAATTATATATACATGTTTGTCTATAGATAAATGTGTAAACACATATAATTTCAGGATCTACAAAGAACACTACAAAATACACTCTCATATTTGAGTTTAAAGACAAAGTATTCCGTATGTTCTATCTTCTTGTGTGCCTTTATGAAAGGGAACATGGAATGGAAATGACATCATCATGATAAAGAAGTCCAGCACTCAAACCTTGTCTTTGGCACATCAGAATATAAACAAACATTAATTAATTATATTTTATATGCTTAAGGACTGCACAAGGTGCTGGTAAGAAAAGGTAAAAAAATGAAACAATTCCTTCTTTCAAAGATCTTACTTCCTTTTTTCCCCCAATAGTAGTTAATTTTCCCCCAATTATATGTAAAAATAGCTTTCAACATTCATTTTTGCAAACTTTTGACTTCCAATTTTTTCTCCCTTCCTACTTCCCCTCCCCCTCCCCAAGACAGCAAACAATCAGGTATTGGAATCATTAAAAATATTATCACACAAATCTTATTGTGAAAGAACAAATAAGTGAAGCATATGAGAAATGAAAAACAAAAAAAAAAATCAAAATAGTATGCTTTGATCTGCATTCAGACTCCATAGTCCTTGTTCTGGAGGTAGGTAATATTTTCCGCCATAAGTCTTTTGAATTTGTCTTGGATTATAGTCTTTCTGAGAAGAACTAAATATGTCACAATTAATCATCACACAAGGTTGCTGTTGCTGTGTACAATGTTCTCCTGGTTCTGAAAGAACCTTATTTTCTATTGGAATAGAGATATACATGTATTGACATATAGATGTAATAATGTCTATCCTAGTTCCAATTGCATATAACTTTATCTTTCTCCATGGTTCTCTGGTACCATTAAAACTGTAGAGGAGTATCAAAAATCTGCCTTTAGCTCAGGTCTCCACTGATCGTATTTCCCAATGTGAAGGAGTCTCTAGCACTCAAGTTTTATTTCACCACTTAATGGATTACTTTTTACAAAAGAATATTTACTTCAAAGATATGTCAAAATGAAGTATGCTACACAAACATACAGAACATCTAGAAACATATTCTCCTATCCCCAACTACCATTTCCATATCTAGGTGGAGATTTTAGATTGACAGTTTATCTCAGTTCCTATATATGACATAGTCCAATACAGTTCCAAGTCCAAACCCTCCCTTTTGTCAGACTCACATCCTGATACCTTGGCCTCTCCAGACTTCCCTAATGGACTAGCAGTATCATTAGTGGGGAATCCTGATTCTGAAGTCAACATGGCTCTAGTTCCCAGCTCTGAAGTCTCTACCACATGTTCCATGAACAGAACAGGAAAAAGTTAACAGTTCAGTTCCCAAAACCTGATTCTTGAAGCCACAAGGCCTAAAGGGAAAAGAGAAAGTATACCTCTTCCTAAATTAAGCTTAGTGGTGAGGGAGGGTACAGGGTCTAAATGGGGAAAGGAAGATGTACCTTCTCCCAAACTCAGCTTAGTGCTTGTTGCCTATAGTATTGGTGAATAAGCCTTCACCCCTTAGACATAATCAGGATGAGAAACAGAGGCTGTCTCAGACTGGTAGTTTTAAAGATGCAGCCAATTTTGGCTGTTTGACGAGTCAAATGAAGCTCTTCCTGCCTATGGGGTAAAGGCACACAGAATATCTCCAACTAGAAGCAAGACTACTATTTCCTATATAGATGCCACCATGTTAAGTGACCTGAGCATGTACAGCAAAGTTCCATTACATAAACAATAAAGATACATAGATAAACACAAGCTAGGCAAACAATGTACTTGGGAAAAGGCAGAAACAGATGAAAGATTGAGTGAGGAAGGGTTTTATGTAGAACAAAGAGAATCTATAAAGAGTAGCTGAGGAGGAAATGTATTCACGGTATGGGAGGTGACTAGGACAAACACACAGAGAAAGACTACAGAGCCTGTGTTAGAGTAACAGAGAAAAAAACAGTTTCATTATACCACAAAGTGCAGGACATGGGGAACTATATTATGACACTCGAAAGATAGGTTGAAGACAGCTAGCAAAGGGTATTAAAAAGCAAAAAAAAAATTAGTATATTGCACCCTAGTAGAAATATAGAGTTTTGGAACCGATTGAGCAGGGAAAAGACATTGTCAGATCATTCCTAGGGAAATATCCTGTAGCATTAAGGATGATGTATTGCAGGAAGGGGACATGGGGCAGGTACATCATAGTGGTTGTGTGAGTACGAAAATTTGTTTTATTCTAAGTTCCCTGGACAAATATCTAAGACTAAAATTTGCAAATTAATTGTAGCTTTGCATTGGTACAGAGAGTTTCCTTGATGCAGGAACATCCCTGCACCAATGAAATTACAAGTAGACACAAATTTAGCAGTAGTTGAAAATAAAATGTTTTGGGTTGCTGAGGGGAACTAATGAACTAATCACTGTCTTTTTTGTTCCCATTTTTGTATGAATGTTTCTGTCCTCCTTGAGTTCCTTCTTTCAAACTCTCCCAAAGGCAAAAAATTCACCTTAGTTATCCATTATCTCTCTCTACCTCTGACAACAAAAGAGTTCTTTTAAAGTTTCTAAGGAGACTCAAAAGGCTACTAGCTAGCACAGCAGATTGAGTACTAGACCTACATACAGGAAGGCCTGAGTTCAAATGTGTCCTCAGATACTTAACTAGCTCTGTAACTCTGTGCAAATCATTTAACTGTTTGCCTCTATTTTCTCATCTTTAAAATGAGCTGGAGAGGGAGGCGGAGCCAAGATGGCGGAGTGAAAGCAACGACTCACCTAAGCTCCTGGAAAAACTCCTTTGGATATCTCTGGGGGGAGAGTCTGACCAGACTTTGGAGGTGTAGAATCCAGTGGGAGACGGACTTTGACAGATTCAGAGCCCAGGCTGGACTGGAAGGTCCACGGGAGGGATCTGTTCCGCGGGGGTAAGACCCCGGCGCACAGCGCAGCGCGGTCGGCGCGGCAGGGCGGAGGCGACCCGAGGGGCCCGAGAGTGGCAGGCGAGACCAGCGGAGCAGGAGATAAGCCAGGCTGAGCCAAGGATATCAGCGCAACAGCCTTTGAAATCTTAAGCCTAAAGACGGGACTTCAGTGGGTCACTACTTGAACATCCAGGAGCTGGGATGCCGGAGTGATCAGTAAGTGCTCTCCCCTCCCCCCCGATGACCGTGAGGGAACCATAAAATTCTTCCCCAGATTAATCCTGGAGCAGTGGGAACAGCAGAAGGGGGCGGGTGGTCTCATAACACCAGAGGCTGGAAAAGTGGCAAAGGGGGATTCTTCCCACCGTGGTGGAGGCTATCTGGAGGGACAGACGACCCAGGGCAGAGAAAATTCGCACTGAGACCCAAGCAAGCCTCAGCCCGGGAGACGAGCCCCAGGAGGGGCGGGAACACGCATTAGCCTCTAGGCGTGCCCCAGCCCTCCAGGGGAAAGGGAAGACAATAGGGAAGATGGGATCACCATCTCCGGACCTTGCCTTTGCCTCAGGCCAGCTGAGGAGATATCCTGAGACCAGACCACACCTCCCACACACCTATCAAGCTAACCCCAGGGTTGATCTGGGAAACAACAACAACAACAACAAAAAAAAAAGCCTGCTTTTAGCCTAAACAAACATCAACTCAACTTAAAAGATCTGTATCTTCTGACTGAAAGAACCAAAAGCTACAACACTCAGCCAACATCATGAATCGGAAAAAGCAGACGAAAAGTGAAAAAACCATAGAATCTTTCTATGGGGATAAGGACCAAAACACAAACACCAAAGAGGTTAGAGCTGAGACTGTACTTCCATCTGAAACCTCAGATGGGACTATGAATTTCTCGCAAGCACAACTAGATTACCTGGAACGTCTGAAGAAGGATATAAAAGAAAAACTGGCCAATGATTTTAAAACTATAAAAAAAGAATTCACTGGGAGAACATCACCCTGAAAAAGAAAATTGAAGAAATGGAAAAGGAAGTTCAAAAATTAACTGGAGAGAATAATTCCCTAAAAGGAAGAGCTAATCAAATGGAAAAGGAAACCCAAAACCTAATTGGGAAAATTGATCAGATGGAAAAGGAAACCCAAAACCTAACTGGGAAAATTGGTCGAATGGAAAAAGAAGTACAAAAATTAAATGGAGAAAATAGCTCCTTAAAGGGAAAAATTGGTCAGATGGAAAAGGAGATGGAAAAGCTAACTGAAGAAAACACTACGATGAAGATTAGAATTGGGCAAGTAGAAATAAATGACTCAATGAGGCAACAAGAATCAGTCAAACAAAATCTAAAAAATGAAAAGATAGAAGAAAATGTAAAATATGTAATTGGAAAAACAACTGACCTGGAAAATAGATCCAAGAGAGAAAATCTAAGAATTATTGGCCTGCCAGAAACCCATGATGAAGAAAAGAGTCTGGACAATATCTTCCAGGAAATCATCAAGGAAAACTGTCCAGAAGTACTAGACTCAGAGGGCAAAATAGTCATCGAAAGAATCCACCGTTCCCCTCCCGAAAGGGATCCCAAACTCAAAACCCCAAGAAATATAGTTGCCAAATTCCAGAGCTATCAAGTGAAGGAGAAAATACTACAAGCAGCCAGAAAGAAACAATTCAAATATCAAGGACACACAGTCAGGATCACACAGGACCTTGCAGATTCTACATCAAAAGATCGAAAAAATTGGAAGCCAATATTCCGTAAGGCAAAGGAGTTGGGACTTCAACCAAGGATCAACTACCCAGCAAAGTTCAGCATAACATTTCAGGCAAGGAGAAAGTCATTGAACGAAATAAGGGATTTCCAGAGCTTCCTGACCAAAACACCAGAACTCAATAGACAATTTGATCTTCAAATGCAGGTCTCCAGAGAATCATAAAAAGGTAAACAGAGGGGAAAAAACAAAAACAAAAACTTGCTACTCAATTAGGGCAAACTGTTTACCTCCCTAAAAGTGAAGATGATACCTGTTAATCTTGAGAACTGTGCAGCTATTATGATAAAAGGGATATATGTAGAGGGAACGGGCATAAAGTAAATGATGTCATGTCAAAAATATGATTTAAGTATGAGAAGGGAATGTAATAGGAGGTGTGGAAAGGGGGAAGCAGAAAATGGCAAATTATATCACAGGAAGAAGTACAAAACTATAGTAGAGGGAAGGAGGGGAGGGAGATGAGCATTGTCTGAGAGGTACTCTCATCTGATTTGTTCAAAGGAGGGAACAATAATCTTAAGTAGATAATCCTAACTAGCTCTATAGGTAGTAGGAGGGGAAGGGGGAAGAAAGGGGAGGGTGGCTAAAAGGGAGGAAAGAAGCAAAAAGAGTAAAGCAATAAGAGTAAATAAAGACTAAAAGGGAGGGGGGTCAAAAGAAAGAGGGGAAGGCTGCAGGAGGAGGGGGAGAAAAGTGAATACTATTGAGGAGGAGAAGGGAGACGGAAGAGCTAAAAGCACAAATGGTGGGAAAGAGTTTGGAGGGAAATACACAGATTTTAATCATAACTGTGAATGTGAATGGAATGAACTCTCCCATAAAACAGAGACGGATAGCAGAATGGATTAAAAGCCATAATCCAACAATATGCTGCTTACAAGAAACACATTTGAAACGGGGGGATACACATAGGATAAAGGTCAAAGGATGGAGCAGAATATATTGTGCTTCAGCTCATGTAAGAAAGGCAGAAGTAGCAATCCTAATCTCAGACAAAGCAAAAGCAGAAATAGATCTAATCAAAAGGGATAAGGATGGAAACTATATCCTGCTAAAAGGCACCATAGACAATGAAGCAATATCATTACTAAACATGTATGCTCCAAGTGGTATAGCATCCAGATTCTTAGAGGAGAGGTTGGGGGAGTTGAAGGAAGAAATTGATAGCAAAACTATACTAGTGGGGGACCTCAACCTCCCCCTCTCTGAACTCGATAAATCCAACCTCAAAATAAACAAGAAAGAGGTTAAGGAGGTAAATAACACTCTGGATAAGGTAGATATGATAGATCTTTGGAGAAAATTAAATGGGAATAGAAAGGAATATACCTTTTTCTCAGCGCTACATGGAACATTTACAAAAATTGACCATGTACTAGGACATAAAAATCTCACAATCCAGTGCAGAAAGGTAGAGATAATCAATGCATCCTTTTCAGATCATAATGCATTAAAAATTACATGTAATAAAAGGCCATGGAAAGAGAAACCAAAAATCAATTGGAAACTAAATAATCTAATTCTAAAGAAGGATTGGGTTAAAGAAGAAATCATAGAAACAATCAACAACTTCATTCAAGAGAATGACAATAGTGAGACAACATACCAAAACTTATGGGACACTGCAAAAGCAGTTATTAGGGGAAGTTTTATATCTCTGAATGCTTACATAAAAAAATAGAGAAAGAGGAGATCAATGACTTAGGCTTGCAGTTGAAAAAGCTAGAAAAAGAACAAATTGAAAATCCCCAAGTAAATACCAAATTAGAAATACTGAAAACCAAAGGAGAGATTAATAAAATTGAAATAAAGAAAACTATTGAATTAATAAATAAAACCAATAGTTGGTTTTATGAAAAAACTAATAAAATTGATAAATCTTTGGTTAACCTGATCAAAAAAAAAGAAAGAAGAAAACCAAATTACTAACATTAAAAATGAAAGGGGTGAACTCACCTCCAATGAGGAGGAAATTAAAACAATAATTAGAAACTACTTTGCCCAACTTTATGCCCACAAATTCGACAATCTAAATGAGATGGATGAATATTTTAAAAAATACAAATTGCCCAGATTAACAGAAGAGGAAGTTGAATACTTAAACAACCCCATCTCAGAAAAAGAAATTGAACAAGCCATCAATGAACTCCCTAGGAAAAAATCTCCAGGGCCAGATGGATTCACAAGTGAATTCTATCAAACATTTAAAGAACAGTTAATTCCAATACTACATACACTATTCTTGAAAATTGGGGAAGAAGGAGTCCTCCCAAATTCTTTCTATGATACAAATATGGTTTTGATACCCAAACCAGGAAGAGACAAAACAGAGAAAGAAAATTATAGACCAATTTCCCTAATGAATATAGATGCAAAAATTTTAAATAAGATTTTAGCAAAACGAATACAGCATCTTATCACGAGATTAATACATTATGATCAGGTAGGATTCATACCAGGACTACAGGGCTGGTTCAATATTAGGAAAACTATTAGCATTATCGATCACATCAACAACAAAGCTAACAAAAACCACATGATTATCTCAATAGATGCAGAAAAAGCTTTTGACAAAATACAACATCCATTCCTACTAAAAACATTGGAGAACGTAGGAATAAAGGGAACTTTCCATAAAATAATAAGCAGTATCTATCTAAAACCTTCAGCAAGCATTATATGCAATGGGGATAAGCTAGATGCATTCCCAATAAGATCAGGGGTGAAACAAGGTTGTCCATTATCACCACTATTATTCAATATGGTACTAGAAATGTTAGCTGTAGCAATTAGACAAGATAAAGATATTCAAGGAATTAGAATAGCCAAAGAAGAAACTAAGTTATCACTCTTTGCAGATGATATGATGATTTACCTAGAGAATCCCAGAGATTCAAGTAAAAAATTACTTGAATTAATAAACAACTTTGGCAAAGTTGCAGGGTACAAAATAAACACACACAAATCTTCTGCATTCCTATATATTAGCAACAAAGTTCAACAGCAAGAGATAGAAAGAGAAATCCCATTTAAAGTTAGGGTAGACAGTATAAAATACTTAGGAGTCTACCTGCCAAAACAAACCCAGGGACTATATGAGCACAATTACAAGACACTTTTTGCACAAATAAAGTCAGATTTAAGTAAGTGGAAAAACATTAGTTGCTCATGGGTAGGCCGTGCTAATATAATAAAAATGACAATTCTACCCAAATTAATATACTTATTTAGTGCCATACCAATTAAACTATCAGACAATTACTTTCTAGAGCTGGATAAAATAATATCAAAATTCATTTGGAAAAACAAAAGGTCCAGAATATCAAAGGGACTAATGAAAAGAAATGCCTGGGAAGGTGGCCTAGCGCTACCAGACCTTAAACTGTACTATAAAGCAGCAATTATCAAAACCACTTGGTATTGGCTAAGAAACAGAGAGGTAGACAAGTGGAATAGACTTGGCACTCAAGATGCAGTAGGCAAGGAATATAGCAACCTTCTGTTTGATAAACCCAAGGACCCCAGCTTCTGGGATAAGAACTCATTGTTTGATAAAAATTGCTGGGAAAACTGGATAACAGTGTGGCGGAAATTAGGCATAGACCCATACCTGACACTGTACACAAGAATAAAGTCCAAATGGGTACATGATTTAGGTATAAAGATTGATACCATGAATAAACTGGAGAAGCAAGGAATAGTGCATTTATCAGATCTATGGAGAAGGGAAGAATTCTTTACTAAAGGAGAGATAGAATGCATTATGAAATGCGAAATGGATAACTTTGATTACATTAAACTGAGAAGTTTTTGCACAACCAAACCCAATGCAACCAAAATTCGGAGGGATGTAGTAAATTGGGAAAAAATTTTTACAGCTAAGCTCGGGGATAAAGGCCTCATTTCTAGAATATATAGAGAACTGACCCAAATGTATAATCATACAAGTCATTCCCCAATTGATAAATGGTCAAAGGATATGAACAGGCAATTTTCAGAGGAAGAAATTAAAGCTATCTATAATCATATGAAAAAATGCTCTAAATCACTATTGGTTAGAGAGATGCAAATCAAAACAACTCTGAGGTACCACATCACACCTATAAGATTGGCAAACATGACAGAACAAGAAAATGATAAATGCTGGAGAGGATGTGGGAGAGTTGGAACACTAATTCATTGTTGGTGGAGCTGCGAGTGTATCCAACCATTCTGGAGAGCAATTTGGAACTATGCCCAAAGGGCTACAAAAATGTGCATACCCTTTGACCCAGCAATATCGCTACTAGGACTATATCCCCAAGAGATCATAAAAATGGGAAAGGGTCCCACATGTACAAAAATATTTATAGCAGCACTCTATGTAGTTGCCAAAAACTGGAAGTCAGGGGGATGTCCATCAATTGGGGAATGGCTGAATAAATTATGGTATATGAATGTAATGGAGTACTATTGTGCCATAAGAAATGATGAACAAGAAGACTTCAGAGAGGCCTGGAAGGACTTATATGACCTGATGCTGAGTGAAAGGAGCAGAACCAGGAGAACTTTATGCACAGCAACAACCACAGTGTGTGAGAGTTTTTTCTGGTAGACTTAGATTTTTGTAATAACACAAGAACTTCTGAAAAAAAAAAATCCCAATGGTGGACCTCAAGGCAAAATGCCTTCCACACTCAGAGAGAGAAATATGGAAGTCACTCACATAATGTAGCAGATCATGTTTGTGTATGTGTACCTGTTTGTGTATCATGTTCTGATTTGTTATACGGATTCTTTCATTTATCTTAGTCTGACTACATAGCATGACTATAGTGAAAATATACTCAATAGGAAAGTACATGTAGAATCTATACAGAATTGTATGCAGTCGTGGGGAGGGAGGGAGGTAAAGGGGGGTGGGTGGGGAGGGATAAAATCGCAATTGTATGGCAGTGATTGTTAAACATTAAAAAAATAATAAAAAATAAAAATAAAAATAAAAATAAAAAATAAAATGAGCTGGAGAAGGAAATGACATTTTTTTGTTTGTTTTTTGGGGTTTGTTTGTTTTGCCAAGAATAACTCCAAATAGGGTCACAGTGGGTCAGACACAACTGAAAAATGACATAAAAACTGAAAAGGAGAAAGAATCAAAGTTGCTTGAGGCCATCACTTCAGAGTAGATATCACTTATGAAGTCTTATCCTTCCCCCACCAGAAAACTGCTTGCACATTCTATATCTAAGATAATTTGTATTCTTTGACTCTGCTCTGCTTTGGGAAAACTGTACTTTTACTTTTGTGTCTATGTTTATCTACATCTATCTAAGAAATATCTTTCATCCAGCTCAAGCCTGAAGCTGGTAGTCCTAGTCATTAGGAAGAAAATCTTCTTTCTCCCTCCATCTTTGAGAATGAACATAGCCTCCCTCTCATGCATTTAATCCCCAAGAGACACATATAAGCACATATGTTTTAATTCCTTTTAATAGGATGCTATTAAAAAATAGCAAAGTTGTCTTGTATAAACATGGTATCTGAATTTATGAGAATTCCTTCAACATATTTGAATTATGGAGAGCACAACTTTAAAGTCTGAAGAGATTTAAAGCTTATTTTTCCGTATCCTCTTTTACAAATAAGGAAACTGAAATCAAAGGGAATTGAATAATTTTTGGAAGGTAATAAGTAGCAGAATTTGAACCCAGGTCATCTAACTCCAAATCCAGTATTCTTTTTGCAGCATACCTCGTTGTCTCACAATATCATGAGAGCATCAAATGAAACAAATCAAAAAGAAACATGTTTAAAGCAACAATTTTAAAAATATTAAATCAAAGGAAGTATGTGAAAGCTAATTCATAGGAAATTTAGATTAAAAAGTACTCAAATTTATGTGTGTGCACACACACCACATATTTTGAATAGAATAGACAAAATAATGTCAATTATTATTAGAAGAATGAGAAAAAAGGAGAGGAATTTGGGTATGACTCTAATGGAAGTGGAGCAATACGAATGTGGCATGGGGAAATAGTAAGAGTCAAAAGAAATTGCAAAGGTTTTGATCAGATGCAGCCATTAACTCAGGAATGTCTGTGACCCTTGCTCCAAACTATTCTTTCAAAAGAATTCTTTTTAAAAATATGAAAGATTAAATGAGCTTTCCAGAACTCTTGTCCAGTTCAATCTATTGGCTATTGAAATCTGACCATAGAATCCTTTGGCATTTTTTTAAACATGAATTTTTTTAAAACATAGATTTGTTAAATGTTATGACCTATTGTTTCTACCCATTCCCCAATATTTTCTGAAATCCTTTTTACGTCCCAGTTAGTCTCATTTGGATGGAAAAACAAGGCATTATTCAATTTTTCCTTCAGATGGCATTGATACCATGTGGATGGTTGAGTAGTGAGATCTAGACTATGGAAGAGACATCTCCTACTACCTGGAGGGTCAAGTTGTAAATTTTCTTTCTGAGTTCAACACCTAGGAAATTTAGCTATAACTCAGGGCTTGATTTATTGTTTAGTTGATTGTCTTTATATGGAAGAAAATAAAGAAAATATTAATATTGCAGATTGAATTTAAAATTATGTTCTGTTTGCATTCTTTCCATAGGGACAGTTGTTACACATTTAATACAGCACCCTTGGGGAAATCTCAAGAGAGTGTGAGAGAATCAGACTAAGTTATGCCAAGTAAGTGGTGTAAACAATTCCTCAAATGACATCTGGGAGCCAAGACTGCAAAGTAATCACTGTCATTGTCCCTTATTGACTTCTAAAACTACCAGAAAATAATATGCCAAGAAAATTCCTGGAACAGAAGAACGAACAGACAGATGGGTTGGAGCAGTCTTTTGGCCTGGGAGACAGAGAATCAATTAAAATAAAAGGTTCATGTCACGCAGGTAAAAAGAGAGCCCAGTCCAGGAAAGGAAAGATCCCAGTAGGCCAGCAGCAAGCCCACCTTAACAAACCAGTGGTAGATTCTGATCCTCAGGGTAACAGAGCAGGTAAAGACCAATAGCGGGATTTCTCACATGCTTTAGCATAGCATGGGGAACCTGCACACTTCAGCTGTAGAACCAAAATGTGCACCTGTGCAGCCCTAGGCAGGCAGGAGTCTACAAAGGGCCAGATTTTGACATGTTTCATCCTAGCCCTGGGAAAATGCAGAAAAAACTCACCTGGCCTCAGCAAACATCTGAAAATCTCACTAGGATCCCACCTTAGCACCAGATAAACTTCCAGACCCATACAATCACTTGCCAGCACCTGGTGTCCCTGAACACAAAACCAGTAACCAGGTCCCTGAATGCAAGAAGCATGGGATGGTGGCCCACTGTGCTCCAGCTGGAGATCTCAAATTTAAAACCCAGGGAATAGGCAAATAGGCTGAACAAGAAGCAAAAAGCAAAAAATTGACCATTGTTAATTACTAAAGTGACAAGGAAGGCCAAAATCCAAACTCAGAAGGGGACAATATTGAAGATATGCCAAGATCTTAAACTTTGAAGGGGGATATTAATTGATCTCAAGTCCAAAAATCCTTGTTGAAAGAATTCAGAAGCGATTTTAAAAGTCAAATAAAAGAGAAGAAGACTTCAGAAAAGAAATGAGAGCTAAGCAAGAAAGTCAACAGCTTGGAAAAAGAAGGACAAAAATTGACAAGAAAACAATTCCTTAAAAAAATACCATTGGGCAAACAGATAATGAGGTACAAAAACTCACTCCCTTAAAAGTAGATTGGACAAATGGAAAATGAATTAGAAAAGTTAACTGAAGAAAATAACTCCTTAAAAATTACAATTGAGCAAGTGAAAGCTAAAGACTCTATGAGACATCAGGAATCAATGAAACAAAGTTAAAAGAGTGAAAAGATAGGAGGAAACATAAAATACAATATTAAAAAAGCAACTCACTTGCAAAATAAATCCAGGAGAGATAACTTAAGAGCTATTGGTCTACCTGAAATCCATGAACAAAAACAGAATCAGGACAGCATTTTCCAAGAAATTATCAAAGAAAATTGCCCTCATATTTCAGAACCAGAGAGTAAAACAGAAATGGAAAGAATCCACCAATCTACTCCTAACAGAGATCCCAAAATGTAGACTCTAAGGAATATTGTGACCAAATTCCAGAATTATCAGAACAAGGAGAAAATACTGTAAACACTCAGAAAGAGACAATTTAAATATCATAGGATGATAGTCAAGATTAGGCAAGACATAGTAGTAGCTTATACCTTAATGAATTGGAGGACTTGGAATATGATATTCCATAAGGCAAAGGAGCATGATTTGTAACCAAGAATCAACCACCTAGAGAAACTCAGCATGAACTTTCAGAGGAGGAGGTGGACATTCAATGAAATAAGGGACTTTCAAACTTTCCTCATGAAAAAAAAAAGAACAGAGCTGAACAGAAAATTTAATCTTCAAATACAACACTCTAGAGAAGCATAAAAAGGTAAAGAGGAAAGAAAAAAATAAATGCTATTCAATAAGATTAAACTATGCCATCCTTACATTGGAAGATGATATTTGTAACTGTAGAAATGTGTCTTTATTATGACATTTAGAGTGGTATAGACATGGTGTGTGGGAATCAGTTCACTTTGATGTAATGATAAAAAATAATTAAGGAATACAAAAAGGATTGTACTGAGACAAGAAGAAAGGATGAGGCAGAAAAGGGTAAATTACATCACATGAAGAGGAGCAAGGACCTATTACAGTAGAGGGAAAGGATGCAAACATTGTTTAAACATTACTCACATAGAACTTTGCTCAAATAGGGAATAACACAAACTAAATTGAATATAGAAATCCTTCTTCATGTACAGGAAGTAGGAGGGGAAAGGGAAAGGAAAATGTGAAGGTGTAGATAGAAGGGACTGCAGAAGGGAGGGAGGAAGTAGTGGGGGAAAGGCAAAGAAAAAGAAGCAGAACTCATAGAAGAGGGAGGTGGTGATCAGAAGCAAGCTATTGGTGAGGAAAGGGATAAAGAACAGAAAAGCATAAATGGCTGAGGAGGGGCAGGAATAGGTTGGAGAGAAAGAAACAGGTAGTAAACATAACTGTGTATGTGAATGGAATGAGCTCTCCCATAACAAGAAAGCAGAGAGCAGAGTGGATTAAAAAAACAACAGGATCTACAATATATTGTTTACAAGAAACACATTTCAAGAAGAGATATATACAGAGTTAAGGGCAAAGGATGCCACAGATTATATCATGTTTCTGCTGAAGTAAAAAAAAAAAAAAAAAAGCATGAGTAGCTATCCTTATCTCAAACAAAGCAAAAGCAAAAAATAGATCTAGTGAAAAACAAAACAAGGAAGGAAACAACATTCTGCTAAAATGTACCATATAAAATGAAGTAATATCACTACTAAACAAATATGCAACAAGTGGGATAGCATCCAAATTCTTAAAGGAATTACAAGAACAAATAGATAACAAAACTCTAGTAGTGGAGAACATCAATCCCCCTTCTCAGAACTAGATAAATCTAACTACAAAATAAACAATAAAGAAGCTAAGAATGTGAATAGAAATTTCGAAAAAGTAGATACACTAGACCTCTGGAGAAAATCGAATATAGATAGTAAGGAATATACCTTTTCCCCCTATCATACATGGCACATACACAAAAATTGACCATGTAATAAGGCATGAGAAACACAAAATCCAATGCAGAAAGGCAGATATATTAAATGAGTCATCTTGACATCATGATGCAATAAAATTACATGTAATGAAGGGCCATGGAAAGATAAAGCGAAAATTAATTGGAAACTAAATATCACAGTAATTAGCGAATAGATATAACAATAAATCACAGAAGTGATCAATAACTTCATTCATTACAATGAAATAATGAGACAACATACAATACTTATGGCATGCAGCCAAAGCAGTTCTTATGGGAAATTTTATCTCTCTAAATACATGAATAAAATAGACAAAGAGGAGATCAATGAGTTGTGCATGCAACAAAGAACCCTAGACAAAGAAAAAATTGAAAGTCCCCAAATAAATATCAAATTAAAAATTTTGAAATCAAAATAGAGATGAATAAAATTGAAATTAGATAGCCCATAAAATATTTGTAAAAAAAAAAAAATGACTTTAAACAAGTTCTAGAGCAGAAAAAGCCACAAAACGACAGAGTGAAAGAGATTTCCAGCCCAAGAGAGCCTGGAAGGCCAACAGGAAAGATTTATAACACTGCTCTCAGAGTGGAGCACAGCACAACTTAGTCTTGGGGGAGCATCACAGCTCATGAGAACTTTTTGCAGTATTAGGGTAGTTAGAGGGAATATGTGCGTGTGTGTGTGTGTGTGTGTGTACATATATATGTACATACGTATACATAGATATATAAATCTATCTATCTATCTATCTATCTATCTATCTATCTATCTATCTATCTATATATACCTTTATTATGAAAAAGAAAACCAAAACACCAATATCAAAAAATGCAAAGGGTGAATTCACCACCAGTGAATTAGAAATTAGGACTATAATTAGCATTTATTTTGCCCAGACATATGACGATAAATCTGACAATCTATGTGAAATGGATATATATTTACAAAAATGTAAATTATCCAGATTAGTAGAAGAGGAAATAAAATACTTAAATAAACCAATTTCAGAAAAAGAAATTAAAGAAGCCATGAATGAAATCACTAAGAACAAATCTATAGTGCCAGATGGATTTACAAGTGAATTCTGCCAAACATTTAAAAAACAATTAATTCCAATATTACATAAAGTATTTGGAAAAAAGTGCAAAGAAGGATTCCTACTAATTTATTTTCATGATACACATATGGTGCCGATACCTAAACTGAGAAGTTAAAATGGAAAAAGAAATTATAAACCAATTTTCCTAGTGAATATAGATTCAAAAAATTAAAATAAAACATTAGCCAAAAAATTATAGCAACTTATCATGAAAATAATAGACTTTGACCAGGTGGTATTTATACCAAAATGCAGGGCTGGTTTAATATTAGGAAAACTATTACTATAACTGACCAATAACAAAATTAACAGAAATCACATAATTATCTCAATAGATGCACAAAAATCTCTTGAGAGAACACAGAACCCAAGCTTATTAAAACACTAGAGAACACAGTAATCAATGGAATTTTCCTTAAAATGATAGGGAACATTTATCTAAAACCATACTACTTCTAGGTCTATATCCCAAAGAGATAATAAAAAGTGGGAAAAAGACGCACAAGTTCAAAATATTTATAGCAGCTCTTTTTTGGTGGCCAATAATTGGAAACTGAGGTGATGCCCATCAATTGGGGAATGGCTGAACAAGTTGTGGTATATCAATGTAACAGAATACTATTATTCCATAAGAAATGATGAGCAGAAGAGTTCATAAAAAACTTATAAAGACTTACATGAACTTATGATGAAGTGAGCAGAACCAGGAGAACATTGTACAAAATAACAGCAACATATTGGAATGACCAACTTTGACAGATTTAATTCTTCTCAACAATATGAGAATCTAAGACAGTTCCAAGAGTGATGACGGAAAATGCTCTCCACATGCAGAGAAAGAACTATGGACTCTGAACGCAGATCAAAGCACGCTATTTTCTCCTTTTTTTCTTTCTCATGGTTTTTTCCTTTGGTTCCAATTCTTCTTTACGACATGAATAATGTGGAAATAAATTTAATATGATTGTACATGTATAGCCTATATCAGATTACATGCAGTCTTGGAGAAGGCAGAGGACAGAGACGAGGAGAAAATTTGGAACTCAAAATCTTATTTAAGTGAATGTTGAAATCTAAAAAAAAAAATAAGGAAAACAAAAACAGAAAAAAAAAGAAATGGTGAGCAGGTGGATTTCAGAAAAAACATGGAGAGACTGCAAGAACTAATGTTGAGTGAAATAAGCAGAAGCAGAACATGGTACATAGTAACAGTATGATAACTGACTTTGTTACACAGCTCTTCTCAGCAATACAGTGATCTAAAACAATTCCAAAAGACTAATAATGAAAAATTCTCTACAGATCAAGAGAAAGAACTATGGATTTTGAATGCAGATTAAAGCATACTATTTCTTCTTTTTGTTTTTTTTTTCTTCCTCACTGATTTTCCCTTTTTTTTCTGATTATTCTTTCACAACATGATTAATGTGGAAATGAATTTCATATGATTATTCATGTATAGCCTATATCAAATTGCATGTGGTCTTGAGGAGGGGAAAAGGGAGGAAGAAGGAAAAACTTAGAACTCAAAGTCTTATAAAACTGAATGTTGAAAACTAAATATATTTAAAACATTTTCTTTTTAAATTTATTTTCAGTTTTCAATATTCACTTCTATAAAATTTTGAATTTCAAATTTCCTCTCAATCTTCCCCACCCCCATTCCAGGACATTGTGTATTTTGATTACCTTTCTCTAAAATCTGCCCTCCTTTCTGTTATCTCCCCTCTTTTACTTCCTCTTTCGCCCCTGCTTTAATATAGGGTAAGATAAACTTCCATACCCAACTGAGTGTGTATGTTATTCCCACCTGGAGACAAATCTGATAAAAAGGAAGTCTCACTTATTCTCTCTCACCTTTCCCTTCTCTTGGAAAAGCTCTTTTTTGCCTCCTTTATGTGAGATAATTTATGAAATTCTACCTCTCTTCCTCCTAATACATTCCTTTCAACCCTTAATTTTCTTTTTTAGATATCATCCTTCATATTCAGCTCACCCTTTGTGCTCAGTCTCTCTCTCTCTCTCTCTCTCTCTCTCTCTCTCTCTCTCTCTCTCTCTCTCTCTCTCTCTCCATTTATATGTAAATAATATATATGCATATATACAACACATACTCCAACTATCCTAATCCTGAGAGACTTCTCATGAGTTTCACATATCATTTTTCCATGTAGGAATATAAACAGTTCAACTTTAATAAGTCCCTTACGGTTTTTCTTTGTTGCTTACCTTTTCATGCTTCTCTTGATTCTTCTATTGGAAAGTCAAATTTTCCATTCAGCTCTGGTCTTTTTAAAGAGAATGTTTAGAAGAACTCTGTTTCAATGAAGTCCCACTTATTCCCTTGAAGTATTGTACTCAGTCTTGTTGGGTATATGATTCCTGGTTTTCATCAATCTCCTTTGACTTCTGGAATATCATATTCCAAGTTATTAAGGCCTATGTTATACAGATAATGTTTCCACAGTATTTGAATTGTTTATTTCCTACTATTTGTAATATTTTCTCCTTGACCTGGGAACCCTGGAATTGGGCTACAGTATTCCTAGAAGTTTTCCTTTTTTATCTATTTCAGGAGGTTACCTGCAGATTCTTTCCATTTCTTTTTTATCCTCTGGTCCTAGAAGATAAGGGCAGGTTTCCTGGATAATTTCCTGAAAGATGATGCCTGTGCCCTTTCATTTTTTTGATCGTGGCATTCAGGTAGTATAATAATTTTTAACTTATCTCTCCTGGATTCTTTTTCCAGGTCCATTATTTTTTCAATGACATAATTTACATTGTCTTTTATTGATTTTTTTGGTTTTCTTTTATAATTTCTTTATTTCTGTTAAAGCCATTAGCTTCCATTTGATCTATTCTCATTTTGAAGGAATTATTTTCTTCAGTAAACTTTTGAACCTCCTTTTTCCATTTGGCCCATTCTACTTTTTAAGGTATTCTCCTCATTGGATTCTTGGACCTCTTTTGCCATTTGGGTTAGTCTAATTTTAAAGGTGCTATTTTCTTCAGCATTTTTTGGTGTTTTCTTTATCAATCTGTTGACTCATTTTTCCAGATTTTCTTGCCTCAGTTTTATTTCTCTTCTCACTTTTCCCTGTACTTCTCATAGCTGATTTTTAAAATACATTTTGAGTTCTTCCAGTGCCTGAGACTACTTCATACTTTTCTTTGAAGCTTTGGATGTAGGAGCTTTGACTTTGTTGTCTTCTTCTGGTTGTACGTTTTGATCTGCCTGATCACCAATGATATAAGAAAATATCTCTTCACCAAGAAAGTAAGAATCTGTAGCCTATTTCTTTTTCTCAGTTTGCTCATTTCCCAGTCAATTACTCAATTTTTGAACCTTGTTAGGTAGAAGCTTCCAGAAGTAGCCTCAGCTTTAGCAATGGCTGCAGTCAATCTGGGGCTAGGGCAGGGGACAGGGCTTGGGCTAAAGATAAGGCTGGACTAGGCTCCCCTATCAGCCAGGTGAGACACCTTCTCATTGAGATTTGAAGCTGTCTTTATCATTTGTGGGTTTAGAAGTCTGGAATTCATAGTAGCCAACAGCAATTCAGTGCTGTAAGGACTAATCCCGCTCAGTCCATGCTAGTATTTCCCACTACAAACTGCATTCTGTTCCCAGCTTGGTGCAATAGACCCTTCCTGTTGACCTTCCAGATTGTTTTGGGTTGGAAATTTGCTTCAGTCTGTCATTTTATAACTTCTGCTGCTCCAGAATTTGTTTAGTCATTTTTTGCAGTTTTTGAGGAGTTTGGGGGGAGAACTCTAGCAGATCCTTGCTTCTACTCCTCCATCTTGGCTCTGCCCCCCTAGGCCAACCTATTTCAAGCACAATGTTCAGCTTCAGCTTTGACTGAATATACTTGGAGAAGAATAAAGAATATTCTCCCTACATCATACTCAACAAGTAACCATCCAGCCTTTGCATGAAGATTCCTAATGAAGGGGAATTCACACTCTTCTGAAGCAAATAGTTTCATTTAGCTGGTAGCTGTAATTATTTGGAAGACTTTACTAATATCAATCCTAATGTTTCTTTTTTGCAAATTGTACCCGTTACTCGTATTTTGCACTCCACAAACAAATAGAACTATATTAATTTATCTATGACATGACAATTTCATGTCAAAGACAACACATTTTCTGTAGTTCCTTCCACTGATCCTCATATACAAGGGAACTCAAGGGGTTTTAACATCTGAAAATCCGTTGGTTTTAGGAACACAAAGAGCTTAGAATGAGCTGAGGATGGCAAATGAGGCAAAAAACAAGGGTTAATTCTTTGTTATTTTCAAGTCAGTATTAACTGAGGGTTGAATAGGAAACACAGAAAGCTGACCTTCCTGATTCTGACAGACCATGTGTCTAGTTCAATGTTTATGTGATTTGGGGATAATGAGTCCTATTCTGTTTTAGGTCATGTGAAGGATCTGTGCAAAAGCACCATGATATGAGGAAATAACTTTGATTAATGCCTTGGTACGATCTTCTCTTTTGTTGTTATTGTTGCTTTCTTTCTCTTAGTTCATTCCTCTTGCTCTGATTCTTCTTTCACAACATGGCTAACGTGGAAATTTGTTTAATATGATTATACACTCATGGCTCAATTAAGATTGTATGCCTTCCTGGGAAGGAAGAAAGTAAGACGGGGGCAGGGGTTTGCAGCTAAGAATCTTATAAAAGGAAATATTGAAAGCTAACAAAATTTTTAAAAAAAAAATAAAATGTGTGAGAAAAAAGAAAATAGTATGGCAAAACCTAGGCATAGAGCAACGTCTCACACCATATACGAAGATAAGTTTAAAATGGGTACAAGATGTAGACACAAAGGGTGAAATTATAAGTTAAGTAAGACAGCAAGGAATAGTTTGACTGCCAGACCTATGGGGAAAAGAAATATTTATGAACAAACAAGAGACAGAGAGCATTATGAAATGCAAAACAGAAAATTTTGATTACATTTCTAAAATGTCTGGTGACCTTGTATAGCCCTCCCTCACTCAAATCAAAATCAAGTGCAAGTAATGTCATCATTTCCCTGATGTCATGGTCCTCCTCGAAAACGAAGGACAAACATAACTTGTGAGTAATCTGAGCTACCTGAATGGGGACCCAGTCAGTTGGGTAACTCAGTTCATTCTTTCCCTTTGTCTCTCTGTCTCCCATTCAAAGGAAGGTAAGCTTTTTTTCTTTTTTTTAAATTATTTTATTTTATTCAGTGTTCTATAATAACTTCCAGATAATTTGGATTTTTCCCTCTTCTTCTCTCTTCTTCCCCTCTCCCTCTCCAATCCCTACCTGAGACAGCACACAGTTTTATATAGGCTCTACACATACATTCCTATTAAATACATTTTCACCTTAGTCACATTGCATAGAAGAATTAAAATGAATGGGTGAAATCGTAAAATAAACCACCATGTAATACAAAAGAAAATAATCTGCTATATTTTGTGATCGAATTCCATAGTTCTTTCACGGGATGTGGAAGGCATTTTGTCTTAAGAGAACATTGGGAATTTGTTAAGTCCTTGCATTGCAATGAAGTTCTAAGTCTACCAGAAAAAATCCTCTCACACTGTGATTATGTATAAAGTTCTCTTGGTTATGCTTCTTTCACTCAGCATCAGTTCATATAAGTCTTTCTAGACCTCTATGAACACTTCCTGTTCATTATTTCTTACAGCACAGTAGCATTCCATCACATTCATATGCCACAGTTTCTTCAGCGATTCCCCAAATGATGAGCATCACCTTGATTTCCAGTTTTTGGCCACCACAAACAGTGCTGCTATAAATATTTTTGTACATGTGGGATCCTTTCCCATTTTAATGATCTCTTGGGGATACAGTCCTAGAAGTGGTATTGCTGGGTCAAAGGGTATGTATATTTTTGTAGCCCTTTGGGCATAATTCCAAATTGATCTCCAGAATGGTTGGATGAGTTTACAACTCCAACAAAAATGAATTAGTGTTCCAACTCTCCCGTATCTTCTCCAACATTTATCATCATTCTGTTTTGTCATGTTAGCCAATTTGATAGGTGTTATGTGTTATCTCAGAGTTGTTTTGATTTGCATAATCCTAATCAATAACGATTTAGAGCCTTTTTATATGACTATAGATAGCTTTGATTTCTTCCTCTGAAAACCGCCTGTTCATATCCTTTGACGAATCAATTGGGGAATGACATATTCTTGTACATTTGACTTAGTTCTCTGTATATTTTAGAAATGAGGCCTTTATCACAGACACTAGTTGCAAAGATTCTTTCCCAGTTTTCTGCTTCCCTTGTAATCTTGGTTTCATTGACTTTGTTTGTGCAAAATATTTGCAATTTAATGTAATGAAAATTATACATTTTGCATTTCATAATGTTTTCTATCTATTGTTTAGTCAAAAATTCTTCACTCTTCCATAAATCTAATAAATACACTTCCTTACGCCACTAATTTGTTTAGAGTATCAGTCTTTATACCTAGATCATATATTCATTTGTGCATTCTTCTTGTTTACATTGTCAGGCATTGGTCTATGTCTAGCTTCTTCCATATTGTTATCCAGTTTTCGCAGCAATTTTTGTCAAACAGAGAGTTCTTATCCCAGAAGTTGGAGTCCTTGGAGTTGTCAAACAGTAGATTGTTATATTCATTGACTACAGTGTCTTGAGTACCTAATCTATTCCACTGGTCTGCTCTTCTGGTTCTTAGCCAGTAGCAAGTGATTTTGATAACTGCTTTATAAGACAATTCGGATCTGGTAGAGCTAGGCCACCTTCTCTAGCATTTATTTTCATTAGTTCCCTTAATATTCTGGACTTTTTGTTCTTCCAGATCAATTTTGATATTATTTTTTCTAGATCTACAAAATAATTATCTGATAGTTTGATTGGTATGGCACTGAATAAGTAAATTAACTTAGGTAGAACTATCGTTTTTATTATATTGGCTCGGTCTACCCACAAACAACTGATGTATTTTCCACTTAGCACAGATGAAGCCAGATCTAAGTAAAAGTGTTTTGTAATTGTGTTCATATAGTTCCTGAATTTTTTTTGGCAGTTAGACTCCCAAGTATTTTATAGCATCTACTGTAGCTTTAAATGAGATTTATCTTTCTATCTGTTCCTGTTGGGCTTTGTTAGTAATATATGGAAATGCAGAAAATTTGTGTGGGTTCATTTTGTAACCTCCAACTTTATCAAAACTGTTTATTATTTCAAGTAGTTCTTTACTTGATTCTCTGGCATTCTCAAAGTATGTCATCATATCACCTGCTAAGAGTGATAACTTAGTTTCTTCTTTGCCTATTCCAATTCCTTCAATTTCTTTTCCCTCTGCCATTGCTACAGTGAACAGTTCTAGTAGCATATTGTGATGATAATGAACATGCTTGTTTCACCCCTCATCTTTTTGGAAATGGATCTAGCTTATTCCCATTTCATATAATGCTTGCTGAAGGTTTTAGGTAGACACTGCTTATCATGTTACGGAAAGTTTCATTTGTTTCTATGTTATCCAATGTTTTCAATAGGAATGGATGTTACATTTTGTCAAAACTTTTTTCTGCATCTATTGAGATAGTCGTGTGGTTTCTGTTTGGTTTGTTGTCGATATGATCAATAATGTTAATAGTTTTCCTAATATGTAACCAGCCCTGCATTCCTGGTATGAATCTGACCTAATCATAATGTACTATTCTTGTGGTTAGCAGCTGTATTCTTTTTGCTGTCAGTCTCTGTTTTCTGGGAGAGTTAATCCCATTCACATTCACAGTTATGATTACTATTTGAGTCTTTTCTTCCATCCCTTTTCCCCTTGTTTATGCTTTTATTTCTCCCTTCTCCATTCCCCTCCCCAATACAGTTCTAATTTTTGACCATTGCCTCCTTCAGTCTTCTCTTCCTTCTTTCAGCACCTTTCCCTTTTAATCCCCTTTTCCCTTATTTCTTCTCCCCTCCCCTTTAGCCTCCTCTCCCTTTTCTTTCCCTTTCCCCTCCTATTGCCTATAGTGCGAGTTTTTTCTATACTTAACTGAGTTTTTATGTGCCCTTCTCGAATTCAATCACATGAGATACCTCTCAAACAATACCCATCTCCTTCTCCTATTTCCCTCCACTGTAATATATTTTTGTGCTTCTTCCTGTGATGGGATTTATTTTTTGTGCCTCATCATTTTCACATCTGCCATTATAATACCTTCTCCTCCTTAACTCAAGTTTGTTATCATCCCATCATTTAATTTATACCTATTTCTACTATCTATATATATCCCTTTCACATTTCATAACAAATATGCAATTCTCAAGATTAACAAGTATCATCTTCCCTTATAGGGATGTAGACAGTTTGCCTATACTGTGTAACAAGTTTTTTTTCCCCTGTTTACCTTTTTATGCCTCTCTTGAGATTTGCATTTAAAGAGCAAATTTTCTGTTGAGTTCTGTCCTTTTCATCAGGAAGGTCTGGAAATCCCTTATTTCATCGAATATCCATCTCCTTGCCTGAAGTATTATGCTCAAATTTTGCTGTATAATGTATCCTTGGTTGTAGTCCCAGCTCCTTTGCCTTATGGAATATCTTATTCCAATTCCTTTGATCTTTTAATGTAGAAGCTTCAAGTCCTGTGTGATGCTGACTGTGGCTCCTTGATATTTGAATCGTTTCTTTTTCTGACTGCCTCCAGTATTTTCTCCTTCACTTGATAATTCTGTAATTTGACAACAATATTTCTTGGTGTTTATAGTTTGGGGTCCCTCTCAGGTGCTGAACAGAGGATTCTTTCAATGATTATTTTGCCCTCTTAGTATAGGACTTCTGGGCAATTTTCCTTGATGATTTCTTGGATGATATTGTCCAGGCTCTTTTTTCATCGTGGCTTTCTGGTAGACCAATAATCCTTAACTTTTCCCTCCTGGATCTATTTTCCAGGTCAGTTGTTTTTCCAGTTAGATACTTTACATTTTTTTCTGTCTTTTCATTCTTTAGATTCTGTTTAACTGATTGTTGATGTCTCATAGATTGATTAGCTTCTACTTGTCAGATTTTATTTTTTATCAAATTGTATTCTTCAGTTAACTTTTTCATCTCCTTTTTCATCTGTCTAGTTTTTCCTTTTAAGGAGTTATTTTCACCAGTTATGTTTTGTTCTTCCTTTTCCACTTGTCCAATTTTCCTTTTTAAGGAACTGTTCTTTTCAGTGATTTCTTTTTTCATATTTTTTAATTCGTTGACCAGTTTTTCTGCTATTTCTCTAACTTGTGTTTTAAAATCCTTGCAGAATTCATCCAAGAAGGTTCTTTGTGCTATCAACCAGTTCATATTTCCTACTGAAGTTTCACGTGGGAATACAATCTCAATGCTGACCTCTTTGGTATTTGTGTTTTGGTCCTTCTCCCTACAGAAAGATTATGTGATCTTTTCTTTTCTGCTTTGCTTCTTACTCAGGCTAGCGTCCCTTTTCCTGACTTTTAAGGTAGATTTCTGTGTTTCTGGCACAGGGAGCTTTGTCCCACAGTTCTTTTGCCTAAAACTTTAGGCTTTGTGTCTTGGTGGTCTCTAGTTCTTTCAGACACAAATTTTATGCTGCAGCTTACCTGATACTGAGCTGTCTGGTGTTTGAAAGCAGAGGCTGGTTAGGTCTTCTTGGGTTTTCCCTGTAGTTACCTTGGAGCCACTTCGGTAAGTGTGGGGGAGGGGCAATCTGGACACTGGAAGCCCCTCTGCTGCGCTAGAACACAGGTAAACTCAGCTATCTGCACTAGTGTCTTCCTGATTCCGCTGGGGTGCTGAGGCTCCTGGTGCTGGCAGTTACTGGCTTCACCTTCCTGGGGTTCAATATCTTCTCCTAGTTTGTTGAGGTGCGGTTGTCTGTGACAGTTCTAATCCTGCAGTGCTTGCCTTTGGCCACAGCAAGAGGAACCCTCCTTACTGATCTTTCTAGCCTCCTGGGCCAAGAGTCTGTTTACCCCTTCTGCTGCTCCCACTGTTTCAGGGTTTTTCCAGAGGAGATATCATCTGGTCTCATTACAGTCAACAAGGTGAGGGAGATAGAAATTATGGATCCCTCCATCATCCTGTCTTCTGGAACCCAGGAAGGAAAGTTTTCATGGCTGAAACTGCCCTGGTAACTTGAGGTTTACTGGCTAGCTTTCTTCTTTCCTTTTTCCCGACCTCCCTCTCCCCTTCACTCTTCCTTCCTTCCTTCCTTCCTTCCTTCCTTCCTTCCTTCCTTCCTTCCTTCCTTCCTTCCTTCCTTCCTTCTTTCCTTCCTTCCTTCCTTCCTTCCTTTCTGTCTCTTTTCTAAAAGACCAACCCTTAAGCCCATCACACTCTGAAGCTCACATGTTGGACCACAGTAGCTCCTTGCCCAAGCAGCACTTAATAGATATATTTTGGGCACTCCACTTCAGGCTCAGAGTGAATGTCAGCAATAACTATTTCTCTTTGAACCAGCAACCCTGAAAGTCTTTCCCTCCCAATTTGACTTTTTTTAATTAAAGGGGACAACCCTTGATTCACTTCTTAATGACAACCTTTCACTGAATGGGTGCTGCCTCACTCAAATTAAGAACCCGAAAAAGGCCTTAACCTAAAAAGGAGCAGAGTCTCCAATTGCATCCTGAACCAACTCCAGTTATCCTGATGAATATCTGGACACTGAACCCATATGGCTCTGGAGGAGAAAGTGAGACTTTGCACAGCTCTCCCTCACTCAAATCAAAGTGAACTGCAAGTCATGTCATCATTTCCCTGATGTCAAGGTCCTCTTCAAAACTGAAGGACAGATATAACAACTATTTTCAAGTTTTTTCACTAGTTTTCATCAGATAGTGGGTTCTTATCCCAAAAGCTGGTGTCTTTGCATTTTCAAACAGGAAATTACTATAGTCATTGAATACTGTGTCTTGTCAGTACCAAATAGTTTGTAGATTGCCACTTAATGCTTGAAAGTTCTTGATTTCATTGAAAGACCATTTTTCCCCTGAAGTATTATACTCAGTTTTGCTGGGTAGGTGATTCTTGGTTTGAGTCCTAGTTCCTTTCGCTTCTGGAATATCATATTCCATGCCCTTCTATCCCTTAACGTAGAAGCTGCTAGATCTTGTATTATCTTGATTGTATTTCCACAATACTTGAATTGTTTCTTTCTAGCTGCTTGCAATATTTTCTCCTTGATCAGGGAACTCTGGAATTTGGTCACAATGTTCCTAGGAATTTCTCTTTTTCAATCTCTTTCAGGCGGTGATCAGTGGATTCCTTGAATATTTATTTTGCCCTCTGGTTTTAGAATATCAGGGGAGTTTTCCTTCATAATTTCATGGAAGATGATTTCTAGGCTCTTTTTTTGATCATGGCTTTCAGGTAGTCCCATAATTTTTAAATTATCTCTCCTGGATTTATTTTCCAGGTCAGTTGTTTTTCTAATGAGATATTTCACATTATCTTCCATTTTTTCATTCTTTTGGTTTTGTTTTGTGATTTCTTGGTTTCTCATACAGTCATTAGTCTCCATTTGTTCCATTTTAATTTTGAAAGAACTGTTTTCTTCAGTGAGCTTTTGAACGTCCTTTTCCATTTGGCTAATTCTGCTTTTTAAAGCATTCTTCTCCTCATTGGCTTTTTGAACCTTTTTTGCCAATTGAGTTAGCCTATTTTTAAAGGTGTTATATTCTTCAACATTTTTTTGGGTCTCCTTTAGCAAGGTGTTGATCTGTTTTTCATGCTTTTCTTGCATCTCTCTAATTTCTCTTCCCAGTTTTTCCTCCACCTCTCTAACTTGATTTTCAAAATCCTTTTTGAGCTCTTCCATGGCCTGAGCCTATTGAATATTAATTATGGATATTTGGGATACAGAAGCCTTGATTTCTATATATTTCCCTGATGGTAAGCATTGTTCTTCCTCATCAAAAAGGATGGGAGGAGACACCTGTTTACCAAGAAAGTAACCTTCTATGGTCTTATTTTTTTTCCCCTTTTTTGGGCATTTTCCCAGCCAGTTACTTGACTTCTGAGTTTCCTTTCCACACGCACCTTGCCTCCAGATGCACCCGGCTAGTGCTTGGGGTCTGAGATTCAAATGCTGCTTCCCAGCCTCAGGGCTTTGGGTGGGGGTGGGGTTGTTATTTAGTGTGGGATTAAGTTCAACTGCTCTGGTGAGGGCAGGGCCGCAACATTCGGCTCAGTTCCCTCAAGGGGTTTATGCAGAGACCTTCAACAATGGATCCGTGCTCCTGACTGCTTTGGGATCTCCAGTGTGCTGCTGCCTCCACTGCTGCCTCCGGAGGGGGCCTGAGTTATGGAGACACCCCGCTCCCCTCTCAGTGAGCCAAAAAGACTCTTTCACCAACCTTCAGCTCTTATGGATGGAGGGACCTGCACTGCTGATGGAGATACTGTCCCTGAAGGCTGCTCAGATCTGCTCCTCTCAGCGCTGCGCGGCCAAGGTAGGGTTGGGCTCTGCTCTGGGTCTGGTGCATGAAGGACCTTTCAGGTTGGTCACTCAGGGCTCTCTGGAACAGAATTCTCCTCCGCTCCACTGTTCTGTGCCCTCTGCTGCTCCAGAACTTGTTGGGAGTTCTTCTTTACAGGTATTTTATGGGCTGTGAGTTCACAGCTAGTATATGTGTACCTTTCTACTCCACCATCTTGGCTCCTTCCCTAGATTGCCACTTTATAATACAATTTTAGATGTAGATCACCTTACCTTGCATTTTTTCGTTAATTCCCTGATATTCATGGCAATTTGTTCTTTCAGATCAATTCTTTATTTTTTTAAATTTATTTATTTACCTATTAACATTCATTTTCTCAAAATTTTGGGTTCCAAAATTTCTCCCCCTTTGTCCCCTCCCCCCACCCCAAAACACCGAGCATTCTAATTGCCTCTATCACCAATCTGCCCTCTCTTCTATCATCCCTCCCTTCCCTTATCCCCATCTTCTCTTTTGTCCTGTAGGGCAAGGTAACTTTCTATACCCCATTACCTGTATTTCTTACTTCCTAGTAGTAAGAACAGTACTCGACAGTTGTTCCTAAAACTGTGAGTTCCAACTTCTCATCATCCCTCCCTCCCCACCCATTCCTTTTCGGAAGGCAAACAATTTAATATAGGCCATACCTGTGTAGTTTTGCAAATGACTTCCATAATAGTCATGTTGTGTAAGACTAACTATATTTCCCTCCATCCTATCTTGCCCCCCATTGACTCTATTTTCTCTTTTGATCCTGTCCCTCCCCAAGAGTGTTGACTTCAAATTGCTCCCTCCTTCCATTGCCCTCCCTTCCATCATTGCCCCCACCTTGCTTATCCTCTTCTCCCCCACTTTCCTGTATTGTAAGATAGGTTTTCATACCAAAATGAATGTGCATTGCATTCCTTCCTTTAGTCGAATGTGATGAGAGTAAACTTCATGTTTTTTTCTCATCTCCCCTTTTTCCCTCCAGTAACAAGTCTTTTGCTTGCCTCTTTTACGAGACATAATTTACCCCATTCCATTTCTCCCTTTCTCCTCCCAATATATTTCTCTCTCACTGCTTAATTTCATTTTTTTAAGATATGATCCCATCCTATTCAATTCACTCTGTCTCTGAGTGTGTGTGTGTACGTGTGTGTGTAATCCCACCAACTACCCAGATACTGGAAAGTTTCAAAAGTTACTAATATTGTATTTCCATGTAGGAATGTAAACAGTTCAACTTTAGTAAGTCCCTTATGATTTCTTTTTGCTGTTACCTTTTCATGCTTCTCTTGATTCTTGTGTTTGAAAGTCAAATTTTCTTTTCAGCTCTGGTCTTTTCATCAAGAATGCTTGAAAGTCCTCTATTTCATTGAAAAACCATATTTTCCCCTGAAGCATTATATTCAGTTTTGCTGGCTGGGTGAGTCTTGGCTTTAGTCCTAGTTCCTTTGACTTCTGGAATACCTTATTCCATGCCCTTCGATCCCTTAATGTAGAAGCTGCTAGATCTTCTGTTATCCTGAGTGTATTTCCACAATACATGAATTGTTTCTTTCTAGATGCTTGCAATATTTTCTCCTTGACCAGGGCACTCTGGAATTTGGCCACAATATTCCTAGGAGTTTCTCTTTTCGGATCTCTTTCAGGTGGTGATTGGTAGATCCCTTGAATATTTATTTTGTCCTCTGGTTCTAGAATATCAGGGCAGTTTTTCTTGATAATTTCATGAAAGATGATGTCTAGGCTCTTTTTTTGATCATGGCTTTCAGGTGGTCCCATAATTTTTAAATTGTCTCTCCTGGATCTATTTTCCAGGTCAGTTGTTTTTTTCAATGAGATATTTCACATTGTCTTCCATTTTTTCATTCTTTTGCTTTTGTTCTGTGACTTCTTGGTTTCTGGTAAAGTCATTAGCCTACATCTGTTCCATTTTAATTTTGAAAGAACTATTTTCTTCATTGAACTTTTGAACCTCCTTTTCCATTTGCTTAATTATGCTTTTTAAAGCATTCTTCTCCTCTTTGGCTTTTTGAACCTCTTTTGCCAATTGAGTTAGCGTATTTTTAAAGGTGTTATTTTCTTCAGCATTTTTTTGAGTCTCCTTTAGCAAGGTGTTGACCTGCTTTTCATGCTTTTCTTGCATCTCTCTCATTTCTCTTCCGAGTTTTTCCTCCACCTCTCTAACTTGATTTTCAAAATCCTTCTTGAGCTCTTCCATGGCCTGAGCCCACTGAATATTAACTTTGGATGTTTGTGATACAGAAGCCTTGACTGCTGTGTCTTTCCCTGTTGATAAACATTGTTCTTCCTCATTAGATAGGATGGGAACAGATATCTGTTCACCAGTAAAGTAACCTTCCGTGGTCTTATTTTTTTCTCTTTTCTGGGCATTTTCCCAGCCAATTACTTGACCTCTCAGTTTCCTCTCCACACCCACCTTGCTTCCAGTTTGCTTAGTTCCCTCAGGGAGTTTATACAGAGACCTTCAACAATAGATCGGAGCTCCTGCCTGCTTTGGGAGCCCTTGTTTCCTCCTGCATCTGCTGCTGCCTCCAGATGGGGCCTGAGTTATGGAGACACCCTGCTCCTCTCTTGGCGAGCAGAAAAGTTCCTCTCACTGACCTTTGGCCCTTGTGGGTGGAGGGACCTGCGCGACCAGTGGAGATTCCTTCACTGAAGCCTACTCGGATCTGCTCCCCTCAGTGCCACAGGACCAAGGGAGGTCTGGGCTCTGCTCTCTGTCTGGTGCACGATGGACCTTTCCTGTAGGTTTTTCAGGTTTCTCTGGAACAGAAATCTCCACTCCGCTGTTCTGTGGCTTCTGCTGCTCCAGAATTTGTTCAGAGTTCTTCTTTACAGGTATTTTATGGGCTGTGGGTTAGGAGCTAGCATATGTGTATCTTTCTACTCCAATATCTTGGCTCCTCCCCCCCCCTTTCAGATGAATTCTGCTATTATATTTTTCTAGCTCCATAAAAATTAAACAAACAAACATGTTTGGTACTTTGGTTGGTATGGCACTGAATAAGTAAATCAATTTACATAGAATTGTCACTTTTATTATAGTATCTTGGCCTACCCATGAGCAATTGACATTTTTCCAATTATGTAGATATCTTTATTTTCAACACCTCTTTAGTGTCAGTTAATTTTCCTGTTCTTCCTCTCCTTTCAGATAAGGGGTATAGTGATGAGCCTATTATCACCAGTATTTTGAAATATTTTGCTAGAAGTGTTAGCTACAGCAATTAGAGAAGGAAAAGAAATTGAAGGAATTATAATAGGTGATGAGCAAACCAAACTATCACTTTTTGCAAGTGTCATAATGGTATACTTAGAAAACCTTAGTTAGAACAATCAAAAATTAATTTCAGCAAAGTTTCAGTATATAAAGCAAACCCATGTCCATCATCAGCATTTTTATATATTATCAACATAGTCCAGCAAAAAGAGGTAGAAAGAAAAACTCCACTTAAAATAACTGTAGATAATACAAAATACTAGAGAGCTGACTATTAATGCAAACCTAAGGATTTTATGAATATAATTACAAAACTCTTCTCACACAAATAAAGTGAAATCTAAACAATTGGGGAAAATATCAGTTTGATTATGGGAAGGCCAAGTCAATATAGTAGAGATGTCAATTTTACCTAAACTAACTTACTTATTCTGTGGCATACTAATTAACCAACCAAAGAATTAAGTTGTTGAGGTAGCAAAAAATATCAAAATTTACCTGGAAGAGGAAATGGCAAAGAATACCACTGGAATCAATGAAAAAAATATGAAGGAAGTTTGCTTAGCAATACCAGATCACAAACTGTATTTCAAAGTTGTAATCATCCAAACAATCTGGCACTGTCTTAATAATGAGTGAGGATCAGTGGAATAAATTAAGTACACAGTACATAGTAGTAAATTGCCATGGTAATCCAGTGTTTGATAAACTAAAAGACCCAAATTTTTGTGTAAGAATTCAACATTTAGCATAAAATTGCTGAAAAAAACTGCAAAGCAATTTGGTGGAAATTATGTGTAGACCAACATCTCCCGCTCTATAGCATGTCAAGGTCAAAATGGATAAATAATTTAAATAGAATCTCTCTATCTCTTGCTGTTGGGTTTTGGTAGTAACATAGAAATGCTGATGATTCATGTGAGTTTATATGTTTATTTTATTAATTTATTTATTTTTACTTTTCAACATTCAGTTCCACAATAATTTGCCTTTTAAATTTTCTTTCCATCTCTCTCCTCTCCCCACCCCAAGACAGTGTACATTCTAGTTACCCTTACCTCCATTCTGTGTTCGTTCCATCACACCACCACTCTTTTCTTATCCCCTTCCCCTCTATTTTCTTTTAGGGAAAGATATGTTTCTACACCCCATTGCCAATATGCTCCATGTAAAAGCAAATTTTAATGTTTGTTTTTGAAACTTCAGGTACAAATTCTCTCCCTTCCTCCCTCACCCCCCCAATGAAAAGGTAAGCAATTTGATATAGGTTATACATGTGTAGCAATGCAAAACACTGCATAGCAGTCTTGTTGTGAAAGACTAACTGTATTTCCCTCCATCATATCCTTCCTTCCATTTGTTCTATTCTCTACTTTAACCATGTCCCTCCTCAAAAGTGTTAACTTCTGACTACCACCTCCTCTTATTGTTGTCCCTTCTATAAGACTCCCCTTATTGCCTTTCTCCCTACTTTAGGATTAGACAGAATTTCTTACCCAATTGAGTGTACATGTACCCTCCTTAGTCCAAATCTGATGAGAGATAGGTTAATTCATTTCCTCTCACCTCCTCCTTTCTTTTTCTCCCTTTTCCTTCACACAATGTATCTCTCTCACCATTTAATTTTATTTTTTAGATGTCATCCCTTCATATTCCACTCACCTCTCTCTCTCTCTCTCTCTCTCTCTCTCTCTCTCTCTCTCTCTCTCTCTCTCTCTTTCTCTCTCTGTGTGTATCTATCTATCTATCTATGTGCATACACACACACACACCCATATATATATACATATATATATTATATATATATATAATATATATATGTATATGTAATTTCCCCCTCCAACTAGCCTATTACTGAGATAACTCTCAAAAGTTATAAACATCATCTATCCTTGTAGTAATGTTAACAGTTCAAATTTAGTGAGGGCCTTATGATATCTCTTTCACATTTACCTTTTCATGCTTCTCTTCATTTTTGAATTTGAAAATCATGTTTTCTATTCAGCTCTGTTCATTTCATCAAGAATGCTTGAAAGTTCTCTATTTCATTCAATATCCATTTTTCCTCCTGAAGTATCGTACTCATTTTTACGGGTAAGGTGATTTTTGGTTTTAATCCTAGCTCCTTTGACCTCTGAAATATCACATTCCAAGTCCTATGATCCATTAATGTAGAAGTTGGTAGATCTTGTATTATATTGGTTGTGTTTCCACAACACTTGAATTATTTCTTTCTGACTTCTTGCAATGTTTTTTCCCTTACCTGGGAGGTCTGGAATCTGACAACAATCTTCCTAGGACTTTTCTTTTGGGGATCATTTTCAGGAGGCAATTAATCGATTTTTTCTATATCTTTTTTACCCTCTGGTTCTAGAATATCAGGGCAATATTCCCTGATAATTTCTTTAAAGGTAATATGTAGGGTCTTTTTTTTTGTCCTTTTGATCATGGCTTTCATGATCAAGTAATAGTCAAATAATTTTTAAATTATTTCTCCTGGGTTTATTTTCCAGGTGACCTTTTTTTTTAACAGTGAGTTATTTCACATTGTCTTCTATTTTCTCAATTCTTTTGGTTTTGTTTTATAATTTCTTGATTTTGGATAAAGTCATTAGCTTCTTTCAGCTGCAGTGAGTTTCACACCTCTTTTTCCAACTGACCAATTGTTTTTTTTTAAATGCATTCTTCTCCTCCTTGCTTTTTCGAACCTCCGTTGTCATTTGAGTTAGTCTATTTTAAAGATCTTATTTTCTTCTGTATTTTTTGCATCCACTTTAGTAAGCAGATTTGTTTTTTCATGATTTTCTTGCATCTCTCTTATTTCTCTTCCCAATTTTTCCTTTACTTCTCTTCCTTGATTTTCAAAATCCTTTTTGAGTTCTTTCATGGCCTAAGAATAATTCATATTTTTTCTTGGAGTCTTTGCATGTAGGAACTTTGACTTTGTTTTCTTCTGATTGTATGTTTTGACCTTCCTTGTCACCAAAGTAAGATTTCATAGTCTGATGTTTTTACCCCAGAGTTTGCTCATTTCTCCAGTCATTTACTTGACTTTTGAGCTCTTTCTCAAAGTAATTCTCTGCTTCCAGTATGTGTGTGTGTGTGTGTGTGTGTGTGTGTGTGTGTGTGTGTGTGTGTGAGGAAGTTGGGGGGGCGAGTTACTATCCCAAACTTCAGGGATTTTGTGCAGCTATTTTCAGAAATGTATCTCGTGACCTGCAAATTTTCAGCTCTTCCAAGATTGTAAGCTCAAAAGAGATATGTTTACTCCCCTCCTGTTCTGTGCTTTTGTCTATGAGTGACTACAAGCACTCTTTTTTTCTTTGGAACTGTAACAATTCCCTCTCCACTGCTACCACAAGCTCCACCATGCCAGAACTCCTCCTTGTCCCAGAACCGCCACATAGGACTGCAACCCAGATCCAAGCAGGGCAAAACAAGAGAATCCCACCTCAACGCCAGCAAGGAGATCCCTAATATGCCTCATGATAAATTGCTCAATCCTCCCAAAAATCTGTGGGTCTAGTGCTCCAGAAACAGCCCCTATCGCTGCTGCTGCTGCAGCACCTGCAGCAGGCTCTACTGCCCCCTCTGACAGAAAGGAATTGGGCCAGACCACTACTCCTCAAACAGGTCCAATAGGCTTTTTCCACTGATCTTTCAAATTGTCCTCAGGGTTTTTGGTCAAGAAATCTGAAAACCATCACAGTTGTTATTGATTCAATTCCCTGAGTCCTGCTCTGGTTCTATCTCTGCTCACACAGCAGATGCTAGATTGTGCTCTACTGCCAGCATGAAATGATAGATGCTTCTTGTCCACCTTCTTGGCTGTGCTGGGCTGGAGATAAGCTTCATTCTGGCATTCTATGGATTCTGCAGCTCCAGAATTTGCTTAGACTCATTTTTATAGACATTTGTATACATTTGGGGGAGACCTTGTGCTAGACCCTGCTTTTACTCCACCATTTTGAATTCACCCCTGTAAGTGAGTTTATTTTATATCCCACAACTTTCCTAAAGTTGTGTAATATTTCAATTAATTTTTCATTTGATTCTCTAAGTATATAGTCATGTCATCTGCAAGGAGTGATAACTTTGTACTTTGCCTGTTCCAATTCCTTCAATTTTTTTTCTTCTCTTATTGCTACAGCTATCATTTCTAGCACAATATTGAGTAACAATAGTCCTTGTTTCACCCTTGCTCTTATTAAAAATGCTTCTAGCTTATCCCCATTACATATAATGCTCGCTGATGTTTTCAGGTAGATTCTACTTATCATTTTAAGGAAGACTCCCCTGATTCCTATGTTATCTAGTGTTTTTAATAGGAATGAGTGTTATATTTTGTCAAAAGCTCTTCCTGTATCTATTAATTGTATGAATTCTTTTAGTTTTGTTGTTGATGTGGACAATCAAGCTGATAGTTTTCCTAATATTGAACCAACCCTGCTTTGCTGTTGTAAGTCTTACTTGGTCATAAGGTATTATCCTCATAATAACATTTTATTTAAAAATTTTGCACCTTTATTCATTAAGAAAATTGGTCTATAATTTTCTTTTTCTGTTTTGACCCTTCCCAGTTTAGGTAGCAGTATCATATTTGTTTCATAAAAAGAATTTAGTGGGACACATTTTTGCCTACTTTCCCAAGTGGTTTATATAGTATTGGAAGTATTTTTTCTTTAAATGTTTCATAGAATTCACTTGTAAATCCATCTGGCCTTGGAGGTTTTCCTAGGGAATTCAGTGATAGCTTCTTCAATTTCTTTTCCTAAAACGGCTCTATTTTACTTGATTTCCTCTTGTGTTAATCTGAACAATTTAACATTATTGTATATATCCATCCACTTCACTTTGGTTGTCAGATTTATTGCCATACAATTGGGTAAAATAGTTCTTAATTATTGTTTCAATTTTCTCTTCATTGGTGCTGAATTCACCCTTTTCATGTTTGGTACTAGTAATTTGGTTTTCTTCCTTTTTTTAAACCAAGTTAACCAAAGGTTTATTTACTTTTTTTCATAAAACCAGCTCTTAACTTTATTTATTAGTTCATTGCTTCATTTCAATTTTATTACTCTCTCCTGTGGCTTTCATAATTTCTAATTTGGCGTTTAACTAGGAATTTTAAATTTGTCTTTTTTTCTAACTTTTTTAGTTGCATACCCATTTCATTGATCTCCTCTTTCTCTACTTTATTCATGTAAGCATTCAGACATATAAAATTTTCCCTAAGAACTGCATATACTGCATCCCATAACTTTTGGTATGTTGTCTGATTATTGTCATTTTCTTGGTTCTGATTGTTTCTCTAATTTTTTTGTTTGACTCACTCATTCTTTACGCTTAGGTTATTCAGTTTCCAATTAACTTTGGGTCTAATGGTATTTGTTATATATATTTAATTGCATCAAGAGCTTTAAATGAAGCATTTAATATTTCTGTCTTTCTCCATTGGATTGTGAGGGTTTTATACACTAATACAAGGTCAATTTTTGTGTAGGTGTCATGTACCAGTGAAAAAATGTACATTCATTTCTATTTTCATTCAATTAACTACAGAGGTCTATCATAGCTAACTTTTCCAAAATTTTATTCACCTTCTTAACTTCTTTCTGATTTGTTTTGTGGTTAGATTTCTCTAGTTCTGAGAGGATGAGGTTTATGTCCTCCACTAGTATAGTTGTGCTTTCTATTTCTTCATGTAACTCCCTTCCCTTCCCTTCTAAGAATTTAGAAGCTATTACATTTGGTACATAAACACTTAGTAATGATACTACTTCTTTTTCTATGGTACATTTTAGCAAAATATGGTTTTCTTCCTTATTTCTTTAAATTACATCTATTTTTCCTTTTTTTTTCTTCAGAGACCAGGATTGCCACCCCTACTTTCTTTTTATTTCAGTTGAAGCATAATATATTCTGCTTCAGCCCTTTAATTTTACTCATTATGCATCCCTCTGTTTTGAATGTTTATTTTGCAAACAATATATTGTAGAATAATGATTTTTAATGTACTCGGCTGTCTGCTTCCATTTTATGGGAGAGTCCATAGCATTCACAATCACAGTTATGATTGCTATCTGTATCTTAGTCTCCATTCTATATCTCCAATTTATGCTTGTCTCTTTTTCTCCCTTTACCACTGCACTAGTGTTTTGCTTGTAACCACTTCCTCCCTCAGTCTACCCTCCCTTCTTTCAGCCTCCTTTCTTTTCTTTCTCTTTTTCCCTACTACTTCTTCCCTACCTTTTTTTCACCACTTCCCTTTTCTTTTCCCTTCCCCCTCCCCTGCACCCTATGGGGTAAGTTAGATATCTATACTTAAATGAACAACTTATTCCATCTTGGAGTGAAATCTTATGAGAGCCAAGTTCAAACAATGTTTATCTCCCTCCCTTCTTTTCTTCTACTGTAATAGGTCTTTGCACCTCTTCATAAGATGTAATTTACCCTTTTTGCTTTCTCCTTTCTTCTCCCAGTACAATGCTTTTTAACTTCTTAATTAGATCTTTTATCATCACATAAAACTCAGCTTATATCCATGACCTTTGTGTATGTATTCCCCTTCTAGATGTCATAATAAAGATACAAGTATCAAGACTTACAACTATCATCTTCTCACATAGGAATGTAAACATTTTGTACTCGTTGGGCAACATGCTGTTGTTTTCTTTCCTGATTTAATTTTTTTATACATCTCTTGAATCTTGTATTTGAAAACCAAATTTTCTGTAAAACACTGATCTTTTCATCAGGAAGATTTGAAAGTCCCCTATTTCACCTAATGTCTATCTCCTTCCTTGAAAGATCATGCTCAACTTTTCTGAGCAGTTGATCCTTGCTTGTAATAAAACCATAAGATAAAACTTGAAGAGCAATTATTACTTAATTTAATTATTATTTAATTAGTTATTACTTAACTGTTTTAAATAATTAAAATTTTAAAATAATGTAAAATAAAATATAAAATATGCAAATTATATATATATATAAATATATATATATATATAAATAAATTATGAAAATGATTACTTAAAAGTAATTAATTATTATTTTAAAAGGTCAAACTCTCTACTTCTTATATGGGAAAATATTACCTGTACTCTTAAGAATGTTATCATTACTTGAGTAGTTTAAAAGACAATAACCAAAACTGGATAGGGAGAGATAAAATAGAGCAATCATCCCATACAAATAAGGTATAAATGGAAAAATTGTTATGATGGAAGCAGGGAGAATAGAGGACTGATAGTGTTCAAGCCTTATTGTCATCAAAACTGGATGTGATAACATATACATCATAATAACATATGCATAATAATAGCAATATAAATAATAACAAACAATACACACATATATAAATAGAAACAATAACGTATTCAACATAAGATGTAATTACATGCATATCTAGAAGGGTTATAAAATCATACACACATAAGCATGATACACACACATATATACATACACATATACACTCATGTGTATACACACATACATGCACCCATATGCACATATATGTACACACATGTGTACATACAAACATATATGCATGCATATACACAGATTTAGAGAGGGTCGTTTAGAAAATGTGACCAAGACATGGGAGACTAGAGAGAGAGTATAAGGGTAGAGTTCTTAGAAGGGTTAAGGAACAACAAGGTAAGGGGAGGGGATAAGTGAGAGATTCTTCAAAAAGGTATAGATTAGGGAGATGGTGGTTAGAAGTAAATCAGCTATGTGAGGGGGGTTAGGGTAAAAGGAAAAGGTCAAAAGGATAAGAAGGAAAAATAGGATAGAGGAAAATGGACAACTAATAGCTGTGACTTTTAACGTGAATGGGGTGGACTCACCCATAAAATGGAAACAAATAGAAAAATTGATCAATAACCAAAAACCACAATCTGACAACATGTTGTGTATAAGAAATATATTTAAAAATGAGAAATATACACAAGTTTAAATAAAGGTTTGGAGTAGATTTTATTATGCTTCAGTGATTTAAAAAAAAAACAACACCAGAGGTACCAATCATGCGATCAGACAAAATTAAAACTAACTAGAGTTAATTAAAAGAGATAGGTAGGGAAACTATATTATGATGAAAGGTAACATAGAAAATAAAACAATATCAATATTGAAGCATTATACACCAAATGCTGTTGCTAAAATTTTAAAGGAAAAGTTAAATGAATTTCAGGTAGAAATATATATTCATAATATAATAGAAATTTTAACCTTTTCCCCTCAGTATTAGATAAATCTAACAAATAAATAAATAGATGAATAAACAAACAAACAAACGAATGAATGAATGAGTAGATGAATAAACAAATAGGGAAGAACTTAAGGAGGAAAATAGAATTTTACCTAAACTTGATAAGATAATTGAATGGAAAAAGAAAGAAATATACCTTTTTCTTCAATGGAACAGGGTACCTTTGGGGAAAAAATGGCTATATATTAGAGTATATAAATTTAAAATTGGGGGAAAATTTTAGTTATTTTCTCAGAAAAAAGTCTCATAATTCAAATATGTTAAGAGATTTGTTAAATGTGTAAGAACACAAGTCATTTTCTAATTTGGTCAAAGCATATGAATAGGCAACGTTTTAAATATATAATGTATTTATTTTCAGTTTTCAGAATTCACTTCCACAAGATTTCAAATTCCAAATTTTCTCCCCATCTCTCCCCTTCCACAGCCCAGGACAGGGTGCAACCAAACCACTCATTTTCCCAATCTGCCCTCCCTTCTTTCAACTTCATTCTTCCACCCTCCTCCCTTCTATTTGTATAGAGGGCAAGAAAGATTTTTATACCTCATTGCCTGTACAGCTTATTTGCCAGTTGCATGCAAAAACAATTTTCAATATTCAGTTTTAGAGTTTTGAGTTCCACTTTCTCTCCCCTCCTCCCTCTCCACCTACCCTCATTGAGATATCAAGCAATTCATTATAGGTCATAGATGTGTAGTCATGCAAAAAGCACTTCTATAACACTCATGTTACAAATGACTAACTACATTTCCCTCTATCCTGTCCTACCCTCCATTTATTCCATTTTCTCCCTTGATCTGCCCCCACAATAATCTTTTGTTCTGATTACCTCTTCCCCCAATCTGCCATCATTTCTATTATCTTCTCTCTTCTGTGCCCTCCCCTCCTCGACTTCCGGTAAAGTAAGAGAAATTTCTATACCAAATTAAATGCGTCTCATTCCCTCCTTCAGCCATGTCCAATGAAAGTAAGGCTCATTTATTCCTTTTCATCAGCTCCATTCTAAAAGCTCTTTCTTGCCTCTTTTTGTGGAATGATTTACTACATTCTATCTCTCCCTTTCTTTTTCTCCCAGTATATTCCTCTCAACACTTTTATTTTTTAGATATCATCCCTTCATATTCAGCTTACCCTGAGACCTCTGTATGTATGCACACACATACACACACCTATACATACAATATACACATTCACACACACACATATAATTGTTAATTAGTGATACTGCACTTGTAATATTTTCTTCTTGACTTGGGGGCTTTGGAATTTGGCTACAATATTCCTAGAAGTTTTCCTTTGAGGGTCTCTTTAAAGAGGCGATCAGTGGATTCTTTTCGTTTCTATTTTATCCTCTAGCTCTAAAATATTAGGGCGGTTCTCCTTGTTAATTTCTTAAAAGATGATGTCTAGGCTCTTTATTTTATCATGATTTTCAGGTAGTCAAACAATTTTTAAACTATCTCTTCTGGATTCTTAGAGGGGCTTTATGATTTTTCATAAAGTCATTATCTTCCATTTCAATATTTAAAGAATAATTTTCTTGAGTGAGTTTTTGGACCTTCTTTTCATTTGGCCAATTATGATTTTTAAGGCATTTTTCTCCCTTTTATCCTTTAGGACCTCTTTTGCCATTTGGATAAGACTAATTTTAAAGGTGTCATTTTCTTCAGCATTTTTGTGGGGTTTCTTTAACAAGCTATTGAGTCATTTTTCATGATTTTCTTGCATCTGTCTCATTTCTCTTTTCAGTTTTTCCTCTACTTCCATTACTTGCTTTTCAACATGCTTTTTGAGTTCTTCCATGGTCTGAGACCATTTTATATTTTTCTTGGAAGCTTTCGATGCAAGAGCTTGAGCTTTCTGCCTTTCTCCAGTGGTATGCTTTGATCTAGCTCTTTGTATGAAAATACCTTTTCACCAAGAAAGTAACCTTCCATAGTCTTATTTTCCCCCTTTTTAGTCGTTTCTCCAGCCAATTACTTGATGTTTGAGCTCTTTGTTAAATGTGTGGTGTACTGCCCCAAGTTTCAGGGGTTTTGTGTAGCAGTTTTCAGAAATATCTCTAGGGACCTGTAAATTCTCAGTTCCTTCAAAATAGCATGATAAAAAGAAGAGGTGTTTACTCCTCTCCTGCTCTGTGCTGGAACTGTGAGTGGGCTTTCCTCTCCACAGCCACTGCCAGAGCTGCTATTTCAGCCCTCTTCCTTGCCTCAGTACTGGGATCCAAATGAGCAACTGGATTTCCCTACCATTTGCAGGCTAAGAGCTCCAGAAGGAGCTGGCCACTGCAGCAGTGGCTGGCCCATCGGGGGCACTGGGGTTAGGGCTGGAGTTGAGTGTGGATCCAGTTCCTTTTCACCTATGTGAGAGAGCTTTCTCAAAGACTTCTGAAGATGTCTTTGTAATTTGTGGTTTAAGAAGTCTAGAAACCACTATAGCTGCCACTGATTCAATGCCCTGAGGCATTCTCCATTCCAGTGTGTATTGGTGTGGCCCATGCTAGGTTGCACTTCACATCAAGCCTGGTGCAATAGACCCTTCCTGTCAGCCTTCCAGATTGTCTTGTGCTAGAAACAGGTTTCACTGTGTCTTTTTGTGCCTTCTGCCACTCTACAATTTATTCAGTGTCTTTTTTACAGGTATTTTGAGGGTTTGGGGGATAGAACTCAGGCAGGTCCCTGTTTCTGCTCTGCCATTTTGACTCCAATAGGCAGCTTTTTAATGAAAAAAAGTCAAAGCTATATATGATCATTTTTAAAAAGCTTTTAAAACATCATTGATTAAATAGTTGCATTTTTAACATTTCTGCGGTGCCATCTCAAATCTATCAGTGTGACTAATATGACAGAAGAAACAAATGATGAATGTTGGTGGGAGTATGAAAAAAGTGGGTCATTGATTCATATTCTGAAGAACAATTTGGAACTATGCATAAAAGACTTTAAAACTCTGTACTTTCTTTTACCCAGCAATACCACTAATAAATCTGCATCCTAAAGAGATAAAAGAAAAAGTAAAACGACCTACATTTATTCATATTTGTAGTAGCCGTTTTGTGGTGGCAACGAATTAGAAATTGAAGGTATGCCCATCAATTAGGTAAGGGTTGAACAAATTGTGGCATATGAATGTAATGGAATACTATTGTGTTGTAAGGAATGATTAGCAGAATGGTTTTCAAAAAATTGGGATGACTTGTATAAAGTGAGGCAAGTGAAATGTGCAGAAACAGAATAACATGGTACACAGTAACAGCAATATTATACAATGATCAACTATGAATGATAGTTATTCTGATCAAGCCATTTCTGAAGGATTTATTATGAAAAATGTCATCCACCTTGAGAAAAATAGATGATGGAGTCTGAATTCAGATTGAAGTATACCTTTTTTATAATTTCCTTAATTTTTCCCGGGTTTTTTTTTGTCTGCTTTTTTGCCTTTTGAAATGTAACTAATATGGATATATGTTTTACATGATTTTACATGTGTAAGAATTAGAAATTGCTTGCTTTCTTAAGGATGGAGGAGTGCTAGGAAGGAGGGTGACAATTTGGAACTGAAGATATTTTAAAATGAATCTTACTTTTTTCCCCCTGTAATTGAGAAATATTTAATGAAATAATGTACTGGGTAAAAAGAGATGAAATATTACCATATAGAAGTTAAACTTGCTCTGCTTCATCTCAAAATAAGCAGATACAGGAGAGTCTCTCTAAGGTCTCCTCCAGTTCTTAATCTATATAGTTCCAAATAGACAGATTTGTCTGATACAAAAAAAAAAGAGCTACAAATTTCCTGATAATTACAAATACCAAAAAGTGGGAAAAACTATCTCAGGAACTTTATAAACTTAAATCTAGATTTTCCTCAAAAACCATGTAGTCTAGTTTTTTAGAAGAAGAAAATGAAACTGCAGGTCACAGAGTGGTACTGGAACCAGATCCAAATCCAGTTCTTTGGTCTCAAAATCCAAACTCTGTAGAACTATGCATGGGTTCTGTAGTAGAATCCCCTCATTAGATATCTCCTAGCAAAGACTAAATGAGTGAACATGTGCTAAGTATGTTGTAAATGACATTGAATGGATGAATATATAATTTTAAAAGAATATTTAAGTTTTTACCATAGACAAAAGACTGTGCAAAACTCCCAAAATCAAAGTGCATAAGAGAGGGCATTTTTGCTCTTATGGAGCTTAAATTCCAATGGAGGACGGAGAGGAGTAAAATATATATAGGAAAGTGTTATAATTGCAAGAGATATTAGTTTTAGAGCTAAAAATAGTGGTTAATTCATCTGTAGGACAGTTGCTTGACGTTTATTTTCTAGAAAAATGATAATATTGGTTTGATTATACTATGCACAAAGCAAAATGTGAAATATGAATTTGAGGGAAGGTGGCAAGGGGCACATGGGTATTGGAGAAGATGGCAAGGTGGTCCAAGTGGACAGCTCAGTAGAATGCAAAGTTTGGCCTAGTCTGTGCTCAACTAGATATAGTAGGTAGTGGGCTATATGAGTTTGTCTTGACTCTCCAATCTATACTGTTCGTCCCCAAACTGAGATTTCCAAAAGTGAGTGGAGCAAATCCTCCAAAGCCTAGGAGCTTAGTGTCTGGAGGCTTTCTCCAGTTGGGAAAAGGGAGATAGCGTCAGAGTCAACAACAACATGTGGTAGATGGGTGTTAATGTTCAGTAAATTTGTTTCACATTAAGTATGAATTTATAATCCTTGTGCTTTCAGGAAATAGTTAAGAAGTACAAATCACATTTTTAGACTGTACCTACTTAGTCAGTTGTTCCCTTTCAAATCAATTTTTATCTTTTATGTCTGTCATAGCCTGCATTGCTAAGACCACTTTGTCAAAATTTTTAACTTCCTTCTTGCAATGTGCTTTGAGTCCACATGAATCAATATAAGTGGGTTAGTTCTCTATTTTGATGTCTTGTGGTTGTTTTCTGTTATATGTTGCATACATGCCCAGGGAAGACAAGACCTCTCTTTATTGTTATTATCAAGTGAGCAAATCACCAACCTCTCTGACTCTTTCCTTCTGCCTCTGACCCTTGCTTGATGTTTCTATGTTTCAACTGATAGTTTCTATGCCTCTCCTTTATCACTCTTTGAAAGAAAAGTAGCTTCTTATTCCTTAGTGTATCCCATTCCTTTCTCTTAAGAAATAATATCAGCTGCTATTTGTTTTGTTTTCTTTAATACTCAGTATATGGATCTCCTTTTCCTTCTCTTCATCCTCTATGTAACAATCTCCCATTATTATCTCTTTACAAAAGCAAAGTCTCCCCTCTTCCACTTCAGATGCAGAAAAGCTAATTGTACAGATAGTTGAATTTGAAAATGGCTGAATGACCAAACTCAAAGAGTAATCACTAATGTTTCAATGTCAAATTGAAGAGGGGTCCCTATGTGAGGCTTTTCCACATCTCTACTGGCAACTTAGATAAAAAGTCACTGGTTAAACGTGCCAATGACATGATGCTGAGAGTGACTTTTCATTAACTTTCTGACAAAACAAGGTACCAAAAAATATTAATCAAACATAGATTGAACTACATGGCCTCAGAGGTATCTTTCAAATTTGAGGTTCTATGCCTGTGACTATTTCATTTGATCCTTACAACAAGCCTAGGAATAAGGGCATTATTATCCTCATTTTTTAAAATAACAAGGAAACTGACATTTGGAAGAAATAAATGACATATTTATGTCTACATGAATATGTCTATATAAATCTACATACGTCTACATAAATATGGCTACATAATTGGCAAATGTGAAGCTAGAATCTGGGTTAAAGTCTCTCCTGACTCCTAGTCCAGTGACTTTTTCAGCAAAGCACACACTCAAATTTCTGGAATGTTTTATGAGTTGTAATTTGTAGAGTTAGTTCTTTATAACAACCACATACAGTAATTAAACTATCATGATGAACATTGTGTGAAGGACAAAACTCAGAGATGTTAAATGATTCATCCAAAGTCACCCAGTAACTGGAACTAGTGCTCACTGTCAACTCCCCTGACTCTTCCCACGCTATCATTGCAGATCATGTCCACACAATTTCAAAACAAATAGATGAAGGGTGAAAATTCAACTGCACATTTTATCTCTACTAACTTTTATCTCCCTCCAACTTTAATGTCATCCCCTCCCACACTGAACTGACTAGTTATCTTGATGTCACAACAGTTCTTAAGCAAGAAACTCAGAATTCATCCCTATTCTTTAATGCTTTTGAAGTAGATCAATTAAATATTTGTCATTCTCTTTGTTTTCTTATGTGTAGCAAGTGCCAGAGAACTACGGTATAGGAGGGAGAATAGGGTTAGAATGGAGCAGAAGACATTTGGCAACAAAACTCAACAGTGGACAATATGGGCTTCTAATTTAAAAAAAAAAAATATTACCAAGATATAACTTGCAATGTTTCTCAAATTTAGGATCTATGTACTAATAAAATCTCACTCCTGGAGTAATCTGTTTTATTTTTAGATAGCTCTAATTGTTAGGAAGATTTTAATTATACATAGCTGAAGTCTGTCTCTTTGCAAATTTCCCACCTAGTTCCTAGTTCTGTCTTTTATCATCCAGAGTCTGATCACTATTAAAAATGCAACAAAACTTTACAAGGTCCAGAAGTAGGCATAGAAGGGCAGTTGTGTTCAGTGCAGGCCCACACAGTGGCTGTTGATAGTGTAATGCCTAGAGTATTAGGCCTGGAGTTCAAATCTTACCTCAAATACTCACTAGCTGATTCCAGTAAACAGGGAGGCAGGAAGATGGACTGAGTTCTAGAGAAGTTCTGATACCAGCTTGCTTTCTGACCTTGGGCAAGTACTTTAGTCTCTCTGTCACCTGAACAAGTCACTACACCTCTGTTTGCCTCAGTTTCCTCAACTATAAAATAGGGCTAATGATAACCATTCACCTCCTATGATTGTTTGAAGGATTAAATGAGTTGACATGTTAAATGCCTGGCAAAACTTAAAGACATATATACACAAATGTATACACATGCCTGTACACATATGCATATATAAACATGACTGCATATATTGTGTATATATACACATATTTATATGTGTGTACATATGCATATACATACATATGTATATACACATATCTTTAAGAGTGTGCATATCTTTAAGATTTGACAAGCACTTTATATATGATATCTTATTTTAGCCTCACGACATACTTGTAGGTACATACATATAAGTATATGCTAAACTTTATTGTTATTAATACAATGCCAAGTAGAGCAGTGATGCTCAGTGAAGATGATATACTTCCCATTGGACATACAGTATTCAACAGAGAGTATTGGATAATAGTTCAATGATCTCTTCAGAGGACATGGGCAGCCCCACATTGTTAGAGGTATTAATTGTTCCTACTACGTGTGTTCCTTCCATTTGTGCAGGCTGGCTGCAAGGGGTTCTGTTGTTCATCCTTTCATGCATGTTCTTTGTTCATATATGATTCTTCCAGGTATGTTCTATCATTCGTGTTCTTTGTGTTCCTTCCTAGTTGGTATACAAGAATATAAGCCATGTGTGCCTCATGGGAAGATTTTTTGGTCAATCTTTTTGTATGCTTTGATTAAATGCCTTGCACACCTTTCTGCTTGATTGGCAAAAGAAAACATCTAGGTAGGAGCATTGAACTTTGGGTAGTTTATCTGAGGGTCTACATGAGAAAGAGGGAGTTGCTACTATATTTGAGAACTCATTATGATGCTTTTCCATTCTAGTATTCAGTGGAGTTTGATGAACAGGAACAAAATTTAGAATAGATATGACATTAATCATGGAGGAACACAAAGTTTACAGAAATCATGAAAAATGTGCAAAAGATAGATCAATCCATTCTTACTATTATTTATACATTTTACTGAAAAAATCCAATTAATATCTGAGCTTGTGGAAGGTGGACAAACACCTTTTCTCTCACAAAACAAATAAGCAAAGAATCTGGCAATAATTGGCATTGTCTGGTTTGATCATTTCACTGATTGAAGGTAGGTGAGCAGAACAAAAGATCTATCTATGTTCATTCCAGTTCTGTGATTCTTTTGTTACTCCTGAATCACCCCATTTCTCCACAGCTTTTATCATTGACTACATAATTTGTAGAAACAGAAGCATGAGTTCCCCTGGCTGCTATTCTCAGTTCAATTCATCCTAGGTCTCTGAGACATAAAAGAGATGGAGCAACTTGCTATAAGAAAATAGTAAATTCAAAGAGGTTACAAGGGCCAAGGGAAAATATTAAATTGCTTAACCCCCTGAGTCCAGAACCTCTAAGCAAATTAAAGTTTTACCCATACTGTTATTTGGCAGGTTATATTAATAAATTGAAAATGGTTATTTCCCTTGTTATCATTCAAGGGAATATCATTCTTTTAGGAATTGGGTATTAGGAAATAGTGTTTAAATCTTTGAAGCAACATATATGTGAAAATGAAAGGCAGTAGTTGGGGAGGCAGGAAGATGGACTGGGTTGTACAGAAGCTCTGATACTAGCTTGCTTTCTGACCTTGGGCAAATACCTTACCCTCCCTGTATGTTAGCTTCCTCATCTATACAATGAGAGTGTTGAACTAGTTGGTCTCAAAGGCAATTATCCAATTCTATGGTTGTAACAATCACAATGTTTTTTCTAATGACTTTTAATTAACTTTGTGGATACTCATTCCACTGACACAAGTTTGCAGATGTAGATCTAGAAGGCACTTTAGAAGTCCTCACATCCAGTCCCTTCATTTTACATGTGAAAAAAAACCCTAAAACTCACAGAGTTTAAGTGAATGATTTATCCAAGGTCACAGAGCTAATGTATCAAAGGTGGAATTGATCCTAGTTCATGATTACAGGTCCCCTGCTCTGTCTAATACACAATGTCAGTAAACTGTCTTCATGAATTGCTATGCTATCTCCTTCAAATCCATCATTGTATCTCTGAAGTTGGTTAGTCTGGTACTTGGACAACAGACTTGTCAAATGTTGTGCTTAAGATGTTTCCAGCTTGGGAGAATTTTCTAAGAATTGCATTCCGTGGAAATAAGCTTTGAGGACTCTCTTACCATGAAGAGCCATCACACAGAACTTTAATAGAACTGTTAAGTATCTGAAAGATAGTGTAATGGAGAAGTTTAAGAGAACTGGTCTTGAAGCAAGGCAGACTTTAGTTCAAGTCAAGCCTTTTATTTATATTACACTGGGAAAGTCAATTAACTTCTCACTCTAAGAGTATAACCTACAGTAGCAAAGATAACTAACTGCAATGGTAGATGATGTGAAATCCATGCCAGTGACATCTAAATTCCAGAACCCATCCACACTCCGAAGTATTTTTGCCTCATAACAAAGGTTGTTTTTTTTTTCTTTTTTTGATAAACTTGCGGTGACTGAGAAGGATGGCAAATTTGAAGGTGTACCATGGTATGAAAGGATACAAAAGTATTCATAAAAGCCAATTATCTTTTTGAAGAAATAGAATAATAATCTACTTTTTAACTAGTCAAATATTTGATTTCTTAGTTTTTCAACCTTTCAATATAGGCATCTTAATATTGCATTATGCTATTCATGGGGTAGAAGGTGTCATCAAATCAGTTTCAAATGGTATATGGGTTGTATGTAAATTTGCAGCAGGCACTATGACACATCCAGGATGCTTTGCTAGCACAGGTTATTAGATCTGCTTTTCTAAAAGGAACACAACTTTTGAGAGGTCACCAATCTTCTTGAATCATATATATCAACAGAGAAAATATAAACAGAGAAATAAAGACCAACAGACAGGGCTTCTAACTGTCTAATCATAAGCAATACATACATCACAGATCAACAAACAGATCTGATCATTACATATATAAATAGTTATCAGAGAGAGAAACACCAACATATGGATTTTCAAAGCCAGAGCACTCCTTAAAGGTTACCCAGAGTCTCATCTGACACACCAACCTTCTTTCAAAGACCCAAAGCCAAATCTCACCTCAGTATATATGCACTTTTCAGACACAAAGTGCATTAAGAGCCTCATGACCCAGTGCCTCATTAGAAATTAGCAAAAGGTGTGGGCCTTCCTAAAAAATAAACCTCCCCTAATCAAGCTTCGCTTAATGGGTTCCACCTGAAGTTTGTTAATAGGTAGGCAAGAACTCTCATTGCCTGTATTTTTTAAATTGCAAAACATTTCTCTGGAGTTGCTAATCAGATGAACTTGAAAATTGTAACTGATTTGGTTTAGATTCTTATGGTCTTAAATTTCATTTTAAAATGTTTTATATTTCAATTTTATCCAGGTAATGAAAATAACTGCTTTTTCCTTCCTGCTTCACCCTTAATTCCTGCACACTTCAATATCTTGGGAATATTTATCAGGCCTAACTAACTCTAAAAATATATATTAGTTGTTTATATCTTATTCAATTACTTCTAACATTTTTAAGGTTAAAATTCTCTTCCACCCACCCCTCCAGGATCTATTGAAAAAGCAAACCATATATTAATTAAAATCATGCAAACTTATTTCCATAATAGCCATGTTGCAAAAATAACAGTAACAATAACAATATGCACACAATAAGAAACAAGAAACATAAAAAAGTGAAAAAAGTATACTTCACTTTGCACTCATATTCATCATTTATCCATCCTTTGGAATTTTCTGGGATAACTGTGGAGATCAGAGTAGCTGAGTCTTTCACAGTTGATGAAGATTACAAGATTGCTCTTACTGTATACAATGCTTTCTTCATTCTTTAGTTTGTATCAGTTCATATGAGTCTTTTCCTAAAACCATAACATTCATTCTTTTTTTTTTTTGATAGAGCAATAGTATTCCAGCACAATCAGATAAAACAACTTGTTCAGTCATTCCCCAATTAATGGGCATCCCTTCAATTTCAAATTCTTTGATACAGACCGAGGATTGCTGAATTAAGGAGTATGAACAGTTTTACAGTCTTTTAGACCAATTAAAAATTTCCCTAACAGTGTACTCATGTATTTATTTTTCCACATCCCCTCTAACATGTGTCATTTTCCTGTTCTGTCATGAATGTTGTTATTTATTAGGCAATCTGATAAGTGTTAGGTGGTACTTCAAATTTACATTTCTCTAATCAATAGGAATTCAGAGCATTTTTCATGTGACTATTAATGGCTTTGATTTCTTCTCAAAACTGCCTGTTTTATCCTTTGACCATTTATCAATTGAGAAATGCCTCTCAATTTTTTTTTAATTCTGGTTCTGTTTCCTATATGTGTGAGGCATAAGACTTTTTTTAAAAAAGAAACTTATTGTAATCATCCTCCACCTCCAGTTTCTGCTTTCCTTCCAAATTTGGCTACACTGGTCTTGTTTGTGGAAAAAAAAGTTTATATTTCATTTAATCAAAATGATCTATTTTACTTCCATTAATCCTATGTCTTGCTTGATCTTTTATCTATAATTTTGACAGTTAAAATTTTCCATGTTCCCCAAATTTGCTGGTAAATCACCGTTATGTGTAAAGCATATACTTGTTTAACCTTACCAGTATAGTATATAGTATGAGATATTAATCTATGCCTACTTTCTGCCAAAATGTTGTCTAATTTGCCCAGAAAATTTTGTCAAATATTGAATTCTTACCTCCAAAGCATGGAACTTTGGGTTTATCAAGCACTAGATTACCATGGTCATTTATTCATTTGCAGGGTGTACCTAATCTCTTCCATTGATCCACCTCTATTTCTTATCCAATACTTTATTGTTTTCATATTACTGCTTTGTAATATAGTTTGAAATATGGCACTGCTCGGCCACCTTCCTTCACCTTTTTACATTGGTTCTCTTGAGGTTCTTGACCTTCTTTTCTTCCAGACGAATTTTGTTATTATTTTCTCTATCTGTATAAAATAATTCTTTTATTACTTGATTGTTATGGCACTGAATTAGTAAATTAATTTAGACAGAATTGAAATTTTCATTATATTAGCTCAATCAGCCATAAACAGTTAATATTTCTTCAATTATTTAGATCTGTCTTTTTGGTAATAGTGTTCATAGTACCTGCATATGTCATGGCAGATAGAGGCATATAGTATTTTATACTATCTTTAGTTATTTTAAATGGAAATTCTCTTTTTATCTCATCCTCCAGCGTTTTGTGGGTAATGCATAACAAAATGCTCAACAGGACTGTTGAAGTCAGCACGATTTCTACCAGTCACTTATAGGATAGGATAATATACATTTTCCAGAAGCACTGTGGCATACTTTGAAATCAGGACACATATTTTAATCCTGCTTTTGACATTTAGAGGCTGTTTGACCATGAACAATCAGGTCTATTAACCTGAAATTTCCCACAAGGAGAGTGGGAATAATTGTTGTGAAACTCAAATGATATAACAAATATGAAGTTGAGCTATTTCTAGATATCTATAATATAGAAAATTGCTTCATTTCATATGAATGTAGATTGTTCTTTGTGGGGAGGAGAAATCAGATTTCAAGGCAACTAATTTTATTTCCCCTCGAATAATTAGTCTCTGATTTTTGGACCTTCATTATCTCATGCCTACATTATTGCAATAGTCTTGGGCAATAAGTCTCTCCTCACTGTAGCTTATCCCCTATTCAATCACCTTGAGTGGATCTCTGCTACCTGAGGGATCAAATAAAAAAATTTCTGATTTTTAAAGCCCTTTATTAACTGACACTTTCATACCTTCCTAGTCTTCTTATACCTTTCTTCAATCCACATACTCTGTAGTCTGATGACATTAGCTCACACAGTACACTTCATCTACTCCTTTTATGTATTTTAAAAGACTGTCCCTCATTCCTGGAATGTTCTCCTTTCTTATCTCTCCCTTCCACCTTTTCTGGTTTCTTTCAACTCTAAGTCAAAATCCCAAGAACTCTATCAGACCTTCTTCAGATAACTATCTTATCTCTGATTATTTCTAACTTATTTTGTACTTAAATCATTTGTACATAGTTTACACTTTGTCTCCATCCTTTAGATTGTGAGCCCATTGAGGACAAAGTTTTTTTCAGGCTTTCTTTATATCTTCTGTGCTTATTATTGTACCTAGCACATCGTAAATGCTTAAAAATGCTTGTTTATTTGACTACAATAGATCTACCTAAAACAATAGGAAACACATGAACATCACAGGTACTCACTGTAATGAGGATATTTACAACCAGAGACACCCTGGTGAAGTGGAGAGAGCACAAGGCATGAATGAAAAAGACCTGTCTTAGAATCCCAGCTCTGCTACTTGGCATCTATATGACAAGTCATTTCAGCTCTTTCAAAAGCAGTTTCCTCAGTCTTCAAAATGAACATACTACCTTCTCTCTCTATGGCACAGGACTGCTGTGTAGCTCAAATGAAAAAATAGGTATGTGTATAAATTCTCCTAAATATTTATATGTATGTATATGTATTTGTACACACACACACACACACACACACACACACACACACACACACACACACACATAGCCACACATTTTCAATGCTGTAGTGGAAACTTCTCCCAGGACAAAATTTGGATAAAAGTGCAATAATGACAGACTCTGGATGATTTCATACTATTTTATACCACCAGCTATGCTCAATAATTAAAATGGAGGAACAAAATTTGTTTCAGATTTCTCTCAATAAGTTTAACTATGTCTGGATATTAGGAAAAAATACCCTTTCATTAGTAGAATCTTCTTCTCTAGATAGATATTTCATAAAATAAATATTGTGTCTATAAGCAGTCATCAAGTCCCCACTTTATTTTTCTCTTTCTAGTTCTACTTTTAAAATATTTTCTGTTTTTTTCATATATCTACATTCTCACATTTTAAATAATTTAAAATCTCGCTGATAAATTCAATTTGATTCATTGACATTTAAATAATAATTGCAGAAATTTATACAGTGTTTTAATGTTTGCAAAGCACTTTACACACATTATATTATTGTGTACTAACTACAATCTTTTGGGATTAGAGTTATCATTATTCCTTTTTCTGATGAAGAAACTAAGACTCAGGTTTAAATGACCTTCCAGGGTCACACAACTACATAATGTCCAAACTGGTACTGAAAATTGAGTCTCCCTAACCCCCAGTAACTTTACCCTTTTGTTTAATAGCCACCCGTAGTCACTTGAAGACAACAACGATATAAATGAATATTATGACCTACTCTCCAATCAAAGAAACAAAACCAAACCACTGTTACTATGTGAAAGGCACTGTGCTATTTATTGCGTATAAGGAGATAAAATTAAAGAGAGGCCCTGGCCTGAAGGAGCTAAATTCCTATCAGAGGGATAGATAAAACATGTGAACCCAAAGGTGAAAAGAGAGAAAAGTGCTTTAGTACAGATTAAACTTTCAGATAGAAAATGCCCTGTCACATAATAAATAGAGAGCTTTTCTTAGAATGAAGTAGATCTGAGTTCAAAGCCTGCCTCTGACATGCACTGACTGTATGCCCCTGACCAAGTTAGCTTCTTACTGTCCCAGGAAAATAAGGCTATACGTTATAGAAAATGTGTGGTATGCACTGGTAGAAAATATTTCCTTATCAGGAGTTCCCTATATCAATGAAATCAAAGGGGGTGATTAAATTAAAAATCTATATAAATTTGATAGTATATAAGTGTGATTTGTTATTAGACTATATGATATAATCACATAAATTATCCACAATCTTTTTGGAGCTAGATCACATTTGAAAATTATTGTTTACTTCCCTTCTAAAATGTAATATTACTTTCTGCACAGAAATCTTTGTTGTGTAGTTTCTGATGTCATTGTTATCTAATATTATGTTTCACCTGTCTGGGTTGATTTCTTATCTGAATTCATAAACTCCTTCAATTAAAATAAATTAAGTAGTTACTATGTATCAAGTACTAGGGTGGGAACTAGAGAAAAAAAGACAGAAGAGAAACAGTCCTTATCCTCAAGGAGGAATTTAATAAACGTTTGAGGCAATGGTGTGTGCATTTTGCAACATCAACTAAATCACACCTTCCATCATCTTGTGATGTTTTTCTATTGCCAGCAATGGTTAGTTACAAAATTTCAGAATTGTTTGAGTACACTGTGGTCCTAATGAGTTAAGGAATTTCCATGAATTCTCCAATTAATCTTAGTTTTTTTCATATTCTAGACCATTGTTTATATTATCTGTATATTTTTATGTCAATTGAAGATAAAAGTGTCAAATACCAATAGAGTATTAAAAAAAAAGCCTTTAAAAATCATTCTGTTAATTTTCACTGGTGTGAATATTCTCATCACTGAAGGACTTCTTGCCTTCCCATTGTGGTGGGGGGGGTGTAGGGAAGACGTGAGAGAATTTGGAACTCAAAATTTTAAAAACCAATGTTAAAAAAATGATTTTCCACATTACTGGGACAAAATAAAAATAAAATGTTTTTAAAAAGAAATGCAAAAAAGAAGTAAAACAAGCATATCCATAGTATTATTTACTACTTGCTATTCCATTTCAATGTATAAAAAAGTTATCATGTTTCTTTCCCTTTTTTTTGAAAACTGGTACAAATACTTGAAAGTCTCCAGTCATCTGACTCTTTTCTGGTTTTCTGTGATCTTTTGAAGATCACTGACAACAATTATATCTACACATTCTTTCATATGTTCCTTCATATTGGAATGCTATTTCTCCAAAGAATCAACATAACTTTTCTCTGTACTTCTATGGTTTCTCTAAGTCTCATTTGTTAATATTCTCAGGCTTAAGGACCCAACTCAACGTATTATCAAAAGGCCTACATTGAATCCTTGCTCCTTCACTTATTGCTGCTTGACTTTAGGAATGAGATTAATATCAATGAAGTTCAGTTTCTTCACCTGTAAAACTACAGCTTACATGGAATATTGGCTGTATAAGTGACCTTAGATACAGAGTTGGAAGGAAGATACATGATCATCCAGTCCAACCCTTTCATTTTACAGGTGAGAAAGTTAGGTCAAGGTCAAGAGAGGTCATGGAAAAAGTGAGATTTGAACAAAGGTCCTATGACTTATGAGCCAGTATGCTTTCCAGTAACCAAATTTCATTCCTAGGTTATCTAATTGAGGAATTAATAGCACAGATAGGTGAATTGAGTTACCCAAGATCACAAAAATAATAAATGTCAGAGTTGAGATTATAATTCACTTTCTCTGAGTCTTATTTACCTGCTAGCACTTTTTCAACTATAGTTGTAAGACTCCAACTGACTCTGAATAGGAAAAAGGATGACAGGGAAAAATCAAACAGATTCCTACCACAACTGTCAGTATAATTAGATGTAAGAAGGATGGCTATATAGTTATATTATTTATGGTGTATCCACATCAGGAGTCAGTGAAAATCAGCTAAGAGCAATCCTTGGTGTTAGCAGCTAAGAGGAACCTGGGACTGGAGACTGTCATGTTACAGAACCAACCAAACAGTGAAGGAGATGGGAATGAGTTAGGCATTCAGACAAAAAGACATCATATTTTGAAATCTGAGTAACTCTAGGGCAGGGATAGGGAAGCTGCAGGTTCGAGGCCACATGGGACCTTCTAGGTTCTCAAGTGCATCCATTTCACTGAGTTTCATGTACTCTTTGAAGTTGGGAGTCAGTCAAAGGGCCACTCTTAAGGACCTAGAGGGACCCATGTGACCTCAAACCTCAGGTTCCCCAAATCTGACCTTGAGATTTATTCTGTGGAACGTTCAAGACTACTATTGGCTCATTTAGTAGGTTCTTTTTTGTTGTTTTTCTTCTTCCCAACCAATGTATTTTTACATTATTTCAAACTGTTTTTGTAAGCGTTTTAGTTAATATATTGGGTGATTTGGTATTTGGGGATGGGCGTTAAAGTCAAGAGACATGTAAAGCTCAATCCCACCCAAAATTTACCCTTTATACCATAAGATATCTCTGACACAAGAGTTACACCAAGACATTTTAAAATGGAGAGTCAAGTAATCCTTATGGGAATTCTATCAACATGGAGGCCTAATACAATATTTGGCATGCTGTGGTTGTTTCTAGTCTAATAGTGTTGATTTCATGACTAATGCAAATCCATCACCTATTCAAAGAATATCAGCATTGGAAGAGACTTCAAGGGCATCTATGTCAACATACTCAAAAATGAATCTTCACTGCAACAGAGAAAAGTGGTCATCCAGGCTTGGCTTGAAGAGCTATTCAATGAGAGACAACTCACTTTCATCCAAAACAGTTCACCAATTTATTAATAAGTATTTCCATAGTTCATGCCTAAATACACTTCTTTGCAACTTTTAGACATTATCCCTAGTTATGTCCCCTAGAACCAAGCAGAATAATTTAAATCCTTTGTTTAATGGCAGCCTTTCAAGTACTTGAAGGCAGCTTCCATGTCACATTCAAATTTTTTTCTAGCTAAACGTACTTCGTTCATTCATCAATTTTAGGTATCAAGGAACTGAGGCTCTTAACCACTTTGCTTACATTGCTTTGGATATTATCTAATGTTCTAATCTCTAGTAGTTGTAATGGAAAACATTGCCCCCACTGCAATCTAAGGAAGAAAGGGTGAGAAAGAACAAAAATTTGTTAGTGACTACTATGCGCAAACAGTAAACTACATGCTCTACCAATACTATGTCATTCTATTCTCAAAATAATTCTAAAAGGTATGTGTTATTATTATCTTCATTTTACTAGTGAGGAATCTGAGGCAAAGGAAAGTGACTTGTCCAGGGTCACACAGATAGTAAGTGTCCATGAATGGATTTAATTTTGCATCTTCCTCGCTCCAGAGCCAGCATTCTATCCACTGTGCCATTTAGCTGCCTAGGGCAACTATTGAGCACGGAATACAAGTAGACTCTCTATGTGATTTTCATCATAGGCAAGATGTGAAAATAATGTCTACTCTTTCTGTCCAGTGAAGGTTTTGAGCTTTCATGAAAGCACAAGTGACTTAAGTGACTTAATACACAACATGTCATGAAAAGGGCAATTTTCTCACATGAAAATGTGAGTCTACAAAATGGGATATTAAAACAGGACCACTTTTGACTTTAGAGTTGTTTGTCTATCTTCTTTATTCCAATTTCTGACTCACTTAGCAATTTAATGGCAAAAACCATGTCTTCTGTTCTTCCTATACTTAGAGTTCTGCACTCAGTTGTCACCTCAGTGCTAACACATGTCAAATAATTAGCAATATTTATTGTTGTTGTTGATGACAATAGTGAAGAGATCCGGGGTGAACAGAATATATAAACATACATATATATATTTATATAAACATACATATACATATTTATTTATTTATTTTAACATACACAAACATATATATGTATATACACAGATATATTTATACGTATAAATGAAGTATCACAATACTTGAGAAGAAAAATTGTGTAATGGATGGAGAGCTGGCCTTATATACTTGAAAAGGCATTCTAATTGTAATGGTAATTATGAAAATAAATAATATTGTGGTTTTTTACTTTTTTATTTTTTTATTTTTAACACAGTCTATAACAGATAAAGCAATTCAGACTTTTGGTCAGATGATACAAAATATGGACCACAAAATAATATTTTTTTAAACATTAACCAACTGAAACACAGATAATATTTATGTTGCTAACTTTACAAACTCTTCACCTAATTGTCTCCACAGTATTACTAAGAATTAAAGGACCCTAACTTAATGTTGTTGGTCTAAAGTCCTATGCCTAATAGCTTAATTTTAGACAACCTCGGATGTTCCCCTATCCCTAATCTATAATTGAATAGATCTGGTATTAAGCTTACAAACCTTTTGACTATAGGAAATTGCCACCAATAGTAAGGACATTGCAGGGATACAATATCTCCCCAACTTCATGTCAATTCCAGGCAGGATTAGATTATCCACTTGCCTTCAGTGAGGCTTGAAGTCTACCAGGTGTCAGTGGGGAAATTGAGTCAGGAGAATCCCACCTCAGACCATGCTGAACAGCTGCTCTCCCACCCTTCCCTTGAGATCACCTATGCAGTTCATACCAGCATCTTATCAGCTTACTGGAATCATGTATTGGAGCCACAGATAGCCTTTTTTGCTACCCATACCTGGAGTTAGACTCAGAAGAACATTTACTTAATAGTCCCATAGCATCTAAAAATGACAAATTCCAATAACCAGGTTTCAAATATGATTATAGTTTCACTTTGGCTAAGGAACATCTTTTGAGGCAAGTCTTAAGTGGCTTACATGTCTTTCTATACATGTTCTAGTTCCTGGTTAAATAGCAATCATAAAATCAAATTTACCATTAAAACCTTGACTTTTTCCATCAATGCCAAATATTGCCCAAGGTTACCTTTCTCTAGGAAATTTAGACTGAAATTCTTTTCTCCAAACTAAAGATGCCATTGATTTATTCTCAGTAATTAATTCAGTCTATTGTTTTAATACTAATTGCTTTTGCCTCACTATGTAACATGTCCAGTTTTTCTCCCCATCACTCCCCTCCCCCCTTGCATTCTGATTACTCCTTCCCTTAATGTACCCTCCCTTCTATCACACCCCACCCCTCACCTATCCCCATCTTCTCTCTTTTCTTGAAGGGCAAGATGAATTTCCATACCCTTATTCCTGTAGTTCTTATTTCCAGATTACACGCAATAAAAATTCTCAACATTTACTTCTAATACTCTGAATTCCAACTTCTTTCCCTCCCCCCTCCCTCCCCAGCTCCACTGAGAAAGAAAGCAATTCAATACAGACTAAATATGTGTTGTTTTGCAAAAGAATTCCATAGTAATTGTGTTGTATAATATTAATTATATTGCCCTCTGACCTACCCTATCCCTCCTTATTTTACCCCCTACAATTGACCTTGTCCCTTCTCGAAAGTGTTTAATTCTAGTGACTCCCTTTTCCCATTTGCTCTCTTTTCTAACATTCCTCTCACTGCACTTGTCACCTCCTTTCCTACTTTCCTGTGGTGTATATAAATTTTCATATCAAATTTAGTGAACATGTTATTCCCTCCTTCAGCCACACGTGGGGAGAGTAGCTTTATTCCCCCCCCCTTCATTTCTCCCTTATCTCCTCCACTGAATAAGATTTTTCTTATCTCTTTTATGGGTTCTAGCTTACCCCATTCCATTACTCCCTTTCTCTTCCCAGAATTTTCCTCCTTCACCTCTTAATTTTTATTTTATTTTATTTTTGTGTGGGTGGATATCATCTCTTCTGATATAACACACCCTATACTCTCTATCTTTCTTTGTGTATGTGTGTGTGTGTATGTGTGTGTATATGTACAATCTCTCCAGCTACCCAAATACTGAGAAAAGATTCAAGAGTTAAAAATATTTTCTTTCCGTGTAGTAATGTAAACAGTTCAGCTTTAGAGTGCCTTTTATGATTTTTCTTTTTTGTTTACCTTTTCATGTTTCTCTTGATTCTTGTCTTGGGAAGTCAAATTTTTAAATACAGATTTAGTCTTTTCCTCAACATAAAATCTTGAAACTTGTCTATATCACTGAATGACCATTTTTCCCTTAAAGTATTATATTCAGATTTGCTGGGTAGGTGATTCTTGGCTTCAATCCCAGTTCCTTTGATTTCTGAAATATCCCACTCCAAGCCCTTCAATTAGTTAATGTTGAAGCTGCCAGATCCTGTGTTATCCTGATTGTATTTCCACAGTACTCACATTGTTTCTTTCTAGATGCTTGCAGTATTTTCTCCTTGATCTGGGAACTCTGAAATTTGGCCACAATAATATTCTTTAAAATGGTTTGATTTCACTTTTTCTTGGTATAAGAGAAAGCATTTTCAAGTTGACTGAACAAAAAGAAGCAATATCACTGTTTTTTGTCCTATGATTTTATTTTTCATGGTTGCTTTATTTTCATGTAATTCTTCAAAAATGGCCTCTGGGAGAGTTGAGTGGTGATGTTTATTTCCCCACAGAGAGGAATAACGATTGACTCTCTCAACAATTCCCTTACATACGACATTATATTTTCATGTATCTCTCAGAGAGGAGGAATGAAAATATTGCTTACTTTTGCTTCCAATAAAGTTGCAAAAGTAGTCTAGATTTACTGATTAACCTTTGTAATTGACCATGTTCAGATACTCACTCGATTTCTATTCTGAGGTATCAAACAAGTTATTGTACTCTGATAGTGAATTGATGGTCCTGAAAACCATTTTTCTCTATATTTTGTTTTACAGTTTAGAAGTGCCCTTGGCAGTAGTATTGAATCCTGGCATACAGAAAGAAATAAAGCGAGTAACTTAGGAGCTATTTATGTTACCAGACACAATAATTGCTCTAGTATACCGTATTTTTGTATGTGTTTGCTAGAGATTCATACTAATGAGTAGTTTATATCTTGGATAAAACAGAAAAATCCATTTATCACAGTGAAAATGGTGTCTGGTGTAGTAATAGTAGAAGGTAATGAAATCCTAGCTGAACCCATCTTATCTCTGCTCTCTTTTACTTTTCTGTACAGCATCTGCCCATAATAAGACTCTGTATTGTTCAGTGATAAAATTATTAATTTCCTCTCTCCATTCCAATGCAAAAAAGCACAGGTTAATTACCAGAAATTAAATCTTATTCCATTATAAATAATGTACACAGAATGGCCATATGTTTCAAGTAACATTTTATTCTGTTTTCCTGTCATAAAGAAGGCAATTAATAATGCAGCACATTTGCAATATAGAAGCCATGTAAAGATAGAGATTCAGTCTTTAAATAGGAAGAACTAGATTCCATCCTCATCTTTGACATATCCTGGTTGTGTAACTTCGGGAAATCTTTTCACTTTTTAGTGTTCCAGTCCACATGAAAATTGTTATGTTGCAACAACAGTGCCAACCAGCTTGGGGAGAGAGAATTTCATTCTCTGTGAATTCCCTCTACCACTGTATTCTCACATCAAGAACCTATCCCATTCTATAACAACTAGTCAATTTGTGGAGTTTTTGATGTAATAGTATAGTTATAAAAACACTCTTCTATCTCATTTAAGAATATTGATTCTTTAAGGGAAAAGTGATATATATCACAAAAAACGTATTATCTTATTATCATAGTAGGAAAAATCAGTTGAACTCCCATGGGGCTTCATGAAAATGGGCAATTGCTTCATATTAAACTGTTAAAATGTGTTTTCTTCATTGAAACTAATAACTGGATTCCCCTGTGTATCTGAGGACACAGGTGTGATGGGATAATTTCACAAAAATGTTTCCAAAAATGGAATGCTTCACAGGTTCATTTTGAAGAGAAAAGAGGAAAGATTCAACCTTTTACTGTTCTTCATCTGATACGTTGAGTGATTTTAAGTTTAAGGATAAAGTAGGCCAAAAAAGACTGAGGACAACAGTCTAAAAATACCAATGTTTATCTAGGAGGAAAGGCTTCTAGTTCTTTAGTTTGATAAATAAATGGATACACTTGGTTGGAACAAAACCCTGCAAAATTTCCTCATTCAAAATACCAGATGCCAGATGTCCTTTATCTATGTTAGATGGAAGAGGAATTTAAATGAGGTCAAAAGCTCAGTGTGCATAGCATGACATTTAATAACATTTCGGTTCACACTTCCTACCTTCTGTAACATTTTAAACCTGTCAGCTGGTAAAATTATAAAATACTTCTTAACATGTCATTAAAGAGAAAACCTTGACCAACTGAGTATTCAAATTACTTATTTGGAATTAATGCAGTATAATAATGGGAGCCATCAATGTATTATGGATGGGAGACAAAATAAGGAAATCACATTGGCAGGTACCAGAAATATGACTTTCACTTTGTGAATCTAGATAACTGCAGAAGCCATGAATCTTTGATAAAAATGAGATGTGCTTATACTGACTTATCCATAGAAGGAAAATTGAAATCACATTGTGCTATGTGAGTAAATCACAAAGTCTGTTTTAAACAATGATACACTGTTCATCGTTGCATGGTCATCTAGGATGAGAAGGGCTTGAATTAAACATTTGGACATCATGCAAATAACTGCTATGGAAAATTATTTTAATGAAAATCATTATAAATCTTTCATCTCTTATAGACTGTGCCAAGTTTTAGAATATGTTAAATTGTGTTAACCCACTAGATACTGCCATCATAAACAATTCAGGAAGCACATAAATTACAGGTGACAGAAAGACTATATAGGAGAAGAAGACAATAAAACATCGAGCTTCGGATATCAGCAAGATGTTAAGAACATGGCTCACATTTCAAAAAGGGGGGGGGGGGGAGACCATTCCTATAGGCTCAAAAGTTCTTAGCAGACAATGTGATGGCCTGAGATTTGTTTTCTTGATTTAGACTTATGATTTCATCTCCCTTAGCAACACCTACTATGGAAAGTCCCTCTGCCAATGTGGATTAGCAATTTCTCAGCAATTCATAGTCTTAGAGAATAAATGAGGACATTGATCATTTTCAACGTGACACAGGTAGTATGTTTCAGAAGCAACACTCAAACTGAAGCTTTCCTAATTGTCACAAAGGGCCTACTAAACCATACTACCTTCACAATACATTTCTGAAATTAGCTCAAATTTGTAAATAACTTTCTTTATAGTGCCAAAATATCCCGGAAAAAATCCAAGGAGTGGGAGATCATACAGTTATCCCCTGTTTCTTCTGTCTTGTTCAGTTTGTTTTTTTTTTTCCAGTTGTTTCTGAATCTTTGAAATGTCAATGGAATACTTTGCCATTTCCTACTCCAGCTTATTTGAGAGAGGAGGAAATTGAGGCATACAGATGAGGAAACTGAGAATAACAATGTTAAGTGACTTTTCTAGGGTCACACAGCTAGTAAGTGTGTGGGGCCAGATATTAACTCAGGAAGATGACTGACTTCAGGCCCAGCTCTATACCTACTGTACTACCTAGTTGCCCCAATAGTATGTTCTATTGTCTTAGAAACTTCCTTTAAGATGTTCTTCTTTGTCACATCCAGTCTGAGCAAGTATCCTTATTCAGAAAAAAAAGCTCCATAATTCCAGCTAATTAAAAAGCAAGAACTAGTTCCCAGATCAATCTACACATGCCTGTAACAGAGAGATCTACCTTGGTTATTTCAAAGACAGGTACTTATGAATAAAGGACTCTGCTCCCATCACTGAAGAGAAAATTCTAGTTTTTTTATATAGAAAAGTAAAACGGCCTTGGGGTTTTCTGGAACCAGAGAGAGGGAGAGAGAGAGAGAGAAGACTTGGTAGAAGATTAGTGACTGTTTCTATGGGGAAAAAAGTGAGATAACAGCACTCCATAGAACTTGTGCATAAAATAAATATTTAGATAGTGATTTTTAAATAGATAAGGAAGCCAATAGTTAGACACAAACATGAATGTATGGACAATTGTCCAAATTGTGTTCAAACCCTCATTTTAGGTGGCTCAGTGGAGAGAGCAGTAAATCTAAAATCAGGAAGTGTTAAATTTAAATCCAATCTCAAACATTAACTATGTGACCCCAGGCAAATCACTTAAACCTTGCCTGCTTCAGTTACCTTATTTGTAAAATAGGAATAATAATAACTACTACATGCTTTCCAGGACTGTTTTGGTATGCGTAAAGAGCCTTATAAACTTAACATTACATAAATGTTAGCTATTTTTCTCATTTGCCTATTTCCAGTTATGTAGGGATTTTTGATACGGAGAAAAAAAATGAGGACATTTGAGGATGCAAAAAAGAGATATATAACAGAAATTCATGTTAATATGATGATGAAGAGTCCTAATGATTTAGCAGGTATATTATAATACTATACATCAGAATTATACAAGAATTCTTTGAAAAACGTAACAACAGATATAATTTATTTGTTCTCTCTTATTATTAATATAAAGGGAAACATAAAAAGTAAATGTATGCTCACCAAAATTACCTGCCAACATCTTGAAAAATACAGAGTTCATAAAACAAAAAAAGCACTCTATGTATTGGGGAGAGGTCCTATAGATGTTCCTATTTGCAGCTGACATTATGTTTCTTGTATCAAGCACCAAAACATTGTATGACCTCCTAAAAGTGATTTATAATCTCTTAAAAGAATTTGTGCTAGTTATCCAAAGAGGAAAAATCAAATATGAGAGAGAAAGAACGCCTAATTATTTTCTACAGTATACTGAGCAGGTTGGAGGATAAAACATGGAGTTGGCCTATCTATAGGTACATACACAGGAGACAGAGAGAGAAAGAGAAAGGGAGGGGGAGACAGAGAGAGAGAGGAGAGAGAGAGAGAGAGAGAGAGAGAGAGAGAGAGAGAGAGAGAGAGAGAGAGAGAGAGAGAGAGAGAGAGCTCTTAAAAAGAACTGGGGATGCATAAGGAATTGGTTTTACAACTGAACAGAAGAGTTTAATTGTTTTAGGGAAATAACAGGAAACTTCTGCATAAAATTAATTCATGACTTACAAATGAATATTATCTAGTGATACTGTATGTTTATTTGTGAGAGGATGCTATAGTCTCTGGAATATAAAAGTTGAATGTGACCCAAAGGTCAGTGTATAGGTTCACAGTGGACTTGAATAATTCATAGCATATTGATCACAAAGGATTATTTAGGAATCATGACATAAGGAATAGGAAATAAGAAAAGAAAGTGGGCTAGTTACTAGAATGGGAGAAGAGTAATGGACGGTCCACATATTCCATTGATATTCAACAATTACTGAGAGAACTAGAAGAAGGTTCCCTATACTTTAGGCAATGCCTTTCTAGAAAATATGCAAAAGGATACGGGATAGAGTTTTACATGCTGGATAGATTTGTTTCAATCTGCATCATTAGAGAAAGTTTCATGGTGATGAGGTCACAGAAGCAACTGAAGTTTTAAAGGAACTAGACAGCTATGCTTTGCACAACCTTTTCCTTTCTATGACATTATGAAGTTGGTAGTCTAAATATTATTTCCTTAATTTTACAAATAAGAACATTTAAAATTTACAAATAAGAACAATTTACAAATAAGAAGTTTGAATGACTTGACCACAATCATTCATCTGGTAAATGTCAGAGATGGGACTTGAATTCAGGCCTTTAGGCATAAAATACACACTATCAGCCAATTCTTCAATGATCCTTGACAGTCCTACTCTACCCTTGTCCACTCCCTAGATCACTCAATTGAACAACTATTCCAAATCACTCTTTTTGGCTCTTATTGTCAAATCATTGGCGCACTTACAAGTAAAGCCCAGTGTACCTTACATGATATCTCTCAACTATCTTCCTCTATTTCTTAAAATTTCTCAGCAACATTACTTACTTTTTCCTCTTATACCTCATATCTTTTATTTTATTCCTTCTTGCTTCTTCCAGGATCATGATCATAGTCATTTCCTCTAAACCATGAACTCCTTCACTGTCTACTGGCTTCTTGCCATCCACCATAAACACACACCATTCCACCATACTTAGAAACCTTCTTCTTGTTCCTAATCCCATCCAGTTGTCATCTTTGTGTTCTTATTCCCTTTTGTGCTAAACTTCTTTAAAAATGAACCAAGAGGGAGGAGCCAAGATGGCGGAGTAGAAAGATAAACATATACTAGCTCCAAACCCACAGCCCATAAAATACCTATAAAGAAGAACTTCCAACAAATTCGGGAACAGCAGAAGCCACACAACAATGGAGCAGAGGAGATTTCTGTTCTAGAGAGACCTGAAAAACTGACTTGAAAGGTCCGTAGCACCCAGGACCTGGAGCAGAGCCCGGCCCTGGCTGGGCCACGTGGCACCAAGAGGAACAGATCTGATCAGGCTTCAGGGACAGAATCTCCAGCAGCAGCACAGGTCTCCCCACCCACAGGTGGCAAAGGTCAGTGAGAGGGGCTTTTCAGTTTGCGGAGAGGGGAGTGGGGTGCCCCCATACCTCAGTCCCCCTCAGGAAGCAACAGTGGAAGCAGCGGACAGGGCTTCCAGAGCAGGCAGGAGCTCAGATTCATTGTTGAAGGTCTCTGCACCAACCACCCCCCCAGAGGGAAGTGAGACCCATGCAGCAGCCCTGCCCCCACCTGAGCACCTGATCTTTATCTCACACTGAATAGCAGCCCCACCCTGCCAAAGCCCTAAGGCTGAGAAACAGCATTTGCATCTCAGAAAGAGATCCAAAAAGAGAAACTCCTAGGAATATTGTGGCCAAATTCCAGAGTTCCCAGGTCAAGGACAAAATACTGCAAGCAGCTAGAAAGAAATAATTCAAGTATTGTGGAAATACAATCAGGATAACACAAGATCTGGCAGCTTCTACATTAAGGGATCGAAGGGCATGGAATAGGATATTCCAGAAGTCAAAGGAACTAGGACTAAAACCAAGAATCACCTACCCAGCAAAACTGAGTATAATATTTCAGGGGAAAAAAATGGTCTTTCAATGAAATCATGGACTTTCAAGCATTCTTGATGAAAAGACCAGAGCTGAAAAGAAAATTTGACTTTCAAACACAAGAATGAGGAGAAGCATGAAAAGGTAAACAGCAAAGAGAAGTCATAAGGGACTTAGTAAAGTTGAACTGATTACATTCCTACATGGGAAGACAATATTTGTAACTCTTAAAACTTTTCAGTATCTGGGTAGTTGGTGGGATTACACACACACGCACACACATACACACACACACAGCACAGAGTGAATTGAATAGGATGGGATCATATCTTTAAAAAAATGAAATTAAGCAGTGAGAGAGAAATATATTGGGAGGAGAAAGGGAGAAATGGAATGAGGCAAATTATCTCTCATAAAAGAGGCAAGCATAAGACTTTTTAGTGGAGGGAAAAAGAGGGGAGGTGAGAGAAAAACATGAAGTTTACTCTCATCACATTCCACTAAAGGAAGGAATAAAATGCACACTCATTTTGGTATGAAAACCTATCTTACAACACAGGAAAGTGGGGGAGAAGGGGATAAGCAGGGTGTGGGGGGGGGATGATGGAAGGGAGGGCAATGGGAGGAGGGAGCAATTAAAGTCAACACTACTGGGGAGGGACAATATCAAAACAGAGAATAGAAGCAATGGGGAGCAGGATAGGATGGAGGGAAATATAGTTAGTCTTACACAACACAACTATTATGGAAGTCATTTGCAAAACTACACAGACATGGCCTATATTGAATTGCTTGCCTTCCAAAGGGAATGGGTGGGGAGGGAAGGATGAAGAGAAGTTGGAACTCAAAGTTATAGGAACAACTGTCGAGTATTGTTTTGCTACTAGAAAATAAGAAATACAGGTAAAGGGGTATAGAAAGTTATCTGGCCCTACAGGACAAAAGAGAAGTTGGGGACAAGGGAAGGGAGGGATGATAGAAGAGAGGGCATATTGGTGATAGGGGCAATTAGAATGCTCGGTGTTTTGGGGTGGGGGGAGGGGGCAAATGGGGAGAAAATTTGGAACCCAAAATTTTGTGAAAATTAATGTTAAAAGTTAAATAAATTAATTTAAAAAAATTAAGTAAGACTTCATGTGTCTACATCCTCATTGCTGACTTACTACTCAGCCTCCTTTAATCAGGCTTGCTTCTTCATCATTCTGTGGAAATTGCTCCCTTTAAAATGGACAATTATATCCTATTCAACAAAAAATAAATAAATTGAATAATCCTTTTCAGTCTTCAAGTTTATTGATCTCTCTATTGCCCTGACAATGTCTTAACTCCCTGCCACTGGATGCTCTCTCGTTGGATCCAGAGACACAATTATTTGATTTTCCTCCTGCCTCTCCAACCTTTCTTTTGATGTCTTTGCTTACTCCTCATCATTTTCTGATTTCTTAATGTACGTGTTTTCTGTGGTTTGGCTTTTGATTTTCTCCTTCATCTCAACACACTCTTCTCTGACAATTTCATTTAAACAAAATACTTAAATTACCATATCTATATAGGTGAGGACCAAAGGCATGTTTCTAGTCTTTACCTCTTTTCTAAACTTTAAAACTGCTTCCTCAAGTCCTACAGAATATTGCAGCTTGGATATCGATTGGATATCCTTCTAATTCTGATTTCACTATTTTTGTCATTGGTATATCTAGAGTCAATGTTTCTAAACTTTCAGTTATTTTTTTTATTCATTATTTTTTTTTTAGTTTTCAACATTTGCTTCCACAAGATTTGAGTTCCAAATTTTTTCCTCTTCTTTCCCCTCCACCTACCACAAAATAGCATGTCTCCTGATTGCTCTTTCCTCCAATCTGCCCTGCCTTCTATCACACTTCTCCTCTCACCTCCTTCCAATATATTTTCTTGTAGAGCAAGACAGATTTCTATACCCCATTGCCCACATATCCTACTTCCCAACTGCATGTAAGAACAATTTTTAACATTCATTTTTATCATAAGAATGGGAAAGTTTCCCACACGTACAAAAATATTTATAGCAGCTCTCTTTGTGGTGGCCAAAAACTGGAAATCAAGGAGATGTTCATCAATTGAGGAATGGCTGAATAAATTGTAGTATATGAATGTTATGGAATACTATTGTGCTATGAGAAATGATGAACAGGAAGACTTCAGAGAGGCCTGGAAAGACTTATATGAACTAATGCTGAGTGAAAGGAGCAGAAACAGGAGAACTTTGGACACAGCAACAACCACAGTGTGTGAGGAATTTTTCTGGTAGACTTAGTACTTCATTGCAATGCAAGGACTTCAAAAATTCCCAGTGGACCCTTGGGGCAAAATGCCTTCCACATCCAGATAAAGAACTATGGAATTTGATTGAAGAATGAAGCAGATCATTTTCTTTTGTGTTTTGTTTTATTTTGTTTTATGATTTCTTCCATTAATTTTAATTCTTTTATGCGACATGACTAAGGTGAAAATGTATTTAATAGAAAAGTATGTGAAGAACCCATATAAAATTTTATGCCATCTCAGGGGAGGGAGGGGAAAAAAGGAGAGGGAAGGGAAAAATCTAAGATATATAGAAGTTACTGTAAAACACTGAAAACAAATAAGATAATTTAATAAAGAGAAAAATAATAATAATTACAAAATAAAATATGAAATAAATAAAATAAAATAAAATCTAGTATACTTTCAAAAAAACTCCAGAGCATTCATTTTTAAAAACTTTAACTTCCAGCTTCTCTCCTTTCCTCCCTCTCCATCCATCCCTGCTGAGAATGTGTGCAATTCAGTATAGGTTATGCATATATAATCATGAAAAATACTTTCATAACAGTCATTATGTGAAAGACTAACTATATTTCCCTCCATCCCATCCTGCCCCCATTTATTCTATTCTTTCTTTTGATCCTGTTCCTCCTCAAAAGTAGTTGCTTCTAATTACCCCTTCATCTATTTGCCCTCCGTGTTATCATCCCCACTGCTCACTTATCCCCTTCCACCCTATCTTCTTGTAGTGTAAGATAAATTTTCATAACAAACTGAGTGTGCACGTTATTCCCTCCTTATCTAAATCCAGTGAGAGTAAGGTCCACTCTTTCCCTCTTCCCTTCCTCCTCTTCCCCTCCACTGAAAAAGTTTCCTCTTGCCTCTTTAATGTGAGAGATAAGTTATCCCATTCTATTTCTCCCATTATCTTTCTCTCAATAAATTCCTCTCTCACTCTTTAATTTTATTGTTTTAGACATCATCCTTTCATACTCTTACAATTTACTCTGTGCCCTCTGTCTATATATAATACCTCCAACTACCCTAATACTGAGAAAAGTCTCAAGAGTTACAAATACTATCTGTCCATGTAGGAATGTGAACAGTTCAACTTTAGTAAGTCCCTTATGACTTCTCTTTCCTGTTTATCCTTTCATGCTTGTGTTTCAGAGTCAAATTTTATATTCAGCTCTGATCTTTTAATCAAGAATGCTTGAAAGTCCTCTATTTCATTGAATAACCACTTTACCCCTGAAGTACCATACTCAGTTTTGTTGGGCAGGTGATTTGTGCTTTTAATCCTAGCTCCTTTAACTTCTGGAATATCATAACCCAAGCCCTCCAGTCCCTTAATGTAGAACCTGCTAGTTCTTGCATTGTCCTGATTTTGTTTGTACAATTCATTAATTGTTCCTTTCTGGCTGCTTGAAATATTTTCTCCTTTACCCAGGCATTCTGTAATTTGACTATAGTATTCCTAGGAGTTTTCCTTTTGTGATCTCCTTCAGGAAGTGATTGATGTATTATTTCAATATCTACTTTGCCCTCTGGTTCTAGAATATAAGGGCAATTTTTCTTGCTAACTTCTTGAAAGATGATATCTGCAGTCTTTTTTTGATCATGGCTCTCAGGTAGTCCAATAATTTTTAAATTTTCTCTCCTGGAGCTATTTTCAGGTCTGTTGTTTTTCCAATGAGATATTTCCCTTGCCATTTTTTCATTCCTTTGGTTTTGTTTGATAATTTCTTGATTTTTCTTGAAGTCATTAGCTTGCATTTGCTCCATTGTAATACTTAAGGAATTATTTTCTTCAGTGAGCTTTTAGACTTCATTTTCCATTTGGCCAATTCTAGTTTTTAAGGCATTTTTTTCTCATTGGCTTTTTGGATCTCTTTTGCCTTTTGGGTTAGTCTATTTTTAAGGTGTTATTTTCTTCAGCATTTTTTTTTAGTCCCCTTTAGCAAACAGCTGACATTTTATGTTATGATTTTCTTGCATCACTCTCATTTCTCCTCCTAATTCTTGCTATATTTCTCTTACTTGATTTTTAAAATTCTTTTTGAGCTCTTCCATGTCCTGAGACAAATTCGTATTTTTCTTGCAGACTTTGGTAGTAGGAACTTTAACTTTGTTGTCTTCTTCTGTTTGTACATTTTGATCTTCCTTGTCACCAAGGTAAGATTCTGTAGTCTGACTTTTTTCTGTTTTATTTTCATTTTCCCAATCATTTGCTTGACTTTTTAGCTGTTTGTCAACTAGTTTTCATTTCTAGTCGGGGTTGACGGTGTACTGTCAGCTGCTCGATCTCCCCACAATCTGCAGCCCTAGAGTTCCATAAACAATCGCTACCTTTGCCTTGGCTGCTGCAGGCTTCTCCACGCCTTATGCAACCCTCAGTCTGGGGCTGGATCACTTTGATCTCTCACATAGGGCTGACACGTTTTTTCCACTGATCTTCCAGTTTTTATCCTTAGCATTTTGTGATTAAGTATGGAAGCAACCACAGGTAGCAGAGATTCATTCCCACTCCCCCAGGATTGAGCATGTCCCATCTGTGCCTGTGAGGTCCATGATGGACTTGTGTTCTGCTCCCAGCAAGGCTTGAAAGACGCCTCCCTTTGACCTTCCAGGCTGAACTGGCCTGAAGATTTGCTTCACTCCATCATTCTGTGAGTTCTGCAGCTGGAGAATTTGGTTAGAGTCATTTTTACAGGTATTTGGCTGAATTTTGGGGTAGAACTCTAGCAAATCTCTGCTTCTACTCTGCAATCTTCCCTTTGGGTTATTTTTTTTAATCTTTTTTCTCCCTTTCTTCACAAAGGCAATTGTTGGCCAACTCCTATTAATTTTACCTCCCCCAAATCTCTCAACTCTTCCTTTTAACTTTTACTGAAAACAACCTTGAACGACATAAATAATACCAAGAAAACAGAAAATTGCCATTGCCTTCTAAAAGATATTCCTGTCATTACTTTCTCCACCCTACAATTGACCCCACAAGAATATTTTTTTCTTGTGAGCAGAACCACAAAAACTCGGTCTTGGAAGAGAATTCAGACTCAAAGTCATACTTAAATTAAAATTTTCTCTGTAATATCTGAAATTATTGAAAATATATTCTCTACTTGAAGTACTGTAGCGAAGGGATACCTGTGATCATCTTAACTAGCCCCATTCTACATTTGGTTATCTATGATTATTAAAAAATTTTCCCTATAACTAAGTGAAGTATACTTCATTGTGCTTTTCTTTTTATTTCCACAGTACTTTAAAAATGTACTTATTTCTAATTTACACAACAAATCATGCTTTTCCATACTGTGATATACTTTAAAAAGATAATCGCCCATGAAACTACAAATAAGTTATGTATGCCTTGCTATTTCTTTTAAGTATATAATAGTTATCCTGTAATTTTTTTTCTTTTTTCCTTTTTTTCTTCCTCATCCCTTGCCCCAGAGATGGTTACCATTAGACACACACACACACACACACACACACACACACACACAAACATACACATACACACATGCACATATATACATATATACATATATATGTAACGTTATTCTATACATACTTCTATTTTTCAGTTCTTTCTCCAGGTACAGATAGCATCTTTTTTCACAGTTACTTTTAGCATTTATAATAGTCAAAATGGCTTATTGAAAGTGATTCTTAAAACAATATTGCTGTTCCTGTATACAAGGATATGACAGCTGCAGAGGCAGCAGCAGCTGAGGAGTATTGCCTATTGCCTCATCCTCTCCTGATCCTTCACTTGCTCGGGACCCACTCCTAGAAATTACTTTACCTGAATTTTGAATTTAATTGTCTGTTTTCATGTTCTCTTCCTTACACACACACACACACACACACACACACACACACACACACGTACACTAAAAATAAGGAATTCAACTGTTTGTTAAGGTCTTTGGATCCTCAACACATAGTAACATATTTCGTTCACAGTAGAAAATTAATTTTTTTTTTAAAGATTTGCATTGGTCTGCCTTGACTCCTGCTATCCTCAACACTGAAATGTCCTCCTTCCTCCACACCTGTGTTTATTGAATTCTTTTTTCATATAAATTTATTTTCAGTTTTCAACATTCACTTCCACAAGATTGTGAATTTCAAATTTTCTCCCCATCTCTATCCTACCCCTCCCCAAGGACAGCATGTATTCTGATGGTTCTTTCTTCCAATATGTCCTCCCTTCTGTCACCTCCCACCCTTATCCCTTTCATTTAAATTTTCCTGTAGGATAAGATAGATTTCTATACCTCATTGCTTACATGTGTTATTTCCTAGTTGCATACAAAAACAGACTCTAATATTCGTGTTTAAAGCTTTGTCTTCCACATTCCCTCCTTTCCCCCTCCTCATACACTTTCACTGAGAAGGCAAGAGATTTGATAAAAGTTATACATGTGTGGTCATGCAAAATACCTCCATAACAGTGATGTTGTGAAAGACTAACTTTATTTCCTTCTATCCTACCACACCCTCCATTTATCCAGTTCTCTCCTGTGACCTATCCCTCTACCAAAGAATTCGCTTCTGTTTAGCCCTTCCTGCAATCTACCTGCCTTTCTATTATCCCCTCCTCTTCTCTCCTTCCCCCCTGCTTTCCTATAGGGTAAGATAAATTTCCATACCCAAATGAATGTGTATTTTTTTTCTGCCTGAAGTCAAATCAGATGAACGAAAGGTTCACTTATTTCTTCTCACCTTCCTCTTCTTCCCCTCCGTTGTAAAAGCTTTATGTTGTCTCTTTTATGTGAAGTGATTTACTATGTTCTACTTCTCCCTTTCTCTTTCTCCTAGTACATTTCTCTCAACTCCTAATTATACACACACACACACACACACACACACACACACACACGCATATATATTTATATACATTCATACATACACACACACACACACACACACACACATATTACCTCCAACTATCCTAATACTGAGAAAGGTCTAATGATTTCCAAATACCATCTTTCCATGTAGGAAAGTGGGCAGTTCAATTTTAATTAGTTCCTTATGGTTTCTCTTTCCTGCTTACCTTTTCATCCTTTTCTTAATTCTTGTCTTTGAAAGTCAAATTTTCTATTCAGCTCTGGTCTTTTCAACAAGAGTGCTTGGAAGTCCTCTATTTCACTGAAGTTCCATTTCCCCCCCTAAAGTATTACAGTCAATTTTACTGGGTAGGTGATTCTTGGTTTTAATCCTATCTCCTTTGATGTCTGGAATATCAAATTCCAAGCCCTCTGATCCTTTAGTGTAGAAGCTATTAAATCCTGAATTATCCTGATTGTGTTTTCACGATGCTTAAATTGTTTCTTTCTGGCCACGTGTAATATTTTCTCCTTGACCTGGGAACCCAGGAATTTGGCTGCAATATTTCTGGGAGTTTTCCTTTTGGAATCTCTTTCAGGAGGTGATTGGTAGAATCTTTCAATTTTGATTTTACCCTCTGGTTCTAGAATATCAGGGCAGATTTCCTTGATAATTTTTTGAAAGGTGATGTATGAATTCTTTTTTGACTATAGCTTTTGAGAAGTCTAATAACTTTTAAATTATTTCTCATGGAACTATTTTCTAGTTCAGTTGAAGAAACTTCACATTGTCTTCTATTTTTTCATCCTTTTGGTTTTGTTTTATAATTTCTTGATTTCTCATAAGGATATTAGCTTCCACTTGCTCCATTCTAATTTTTAAAGTATTACCTTCTTCAGTGAGCTTTTTTTGGACCTCTTTCTCCATTTGACTCATTCCTCTCTTTTAGGCATTCTTTCTTTCTCTTTTGGCTTTTTGGACCTGTTTTGCCATTTGTGTTAGTCTAATTTTAAAGATATTATTTTCTTCAGCTTTGGGGGGAGGTTCCATTAGCCAGCTGTTGACTAGTTTTTAATGATTTTCTTTCATCACTCTCATTTCTTTACCTAATATTTCCTCTGCTTTGATTTGATTTTCAAAATCTTTTTAGACCTATTCCATGGACCATGACCAATTAGTATTTTTCTTAGAGGCTTTGGATGGAGGACCTTTGACTTTGTTATATTCTCTTGCATGAATGTTTTGATCTTCCTCATGACCAATTATGGAAGTAAATACCTCTTCACCAAGAATTTAAGAATCTATTGTCTGTCCCACTTCCCCCATTTGCTCATTTTCCCAGACAATTGTTTAACTTTTGAGTTTTGCTAAGTGGCGAGCTTCAGAAGCCGCCTCTGCTTCAGCAGTGGCTGCACCCACGCTGGGGATGAAGCTGGGTCT